>NC_086160.1:35901187-36226187 GCF_035149785.1 Candoia aspera
TCCTAATTTTGAGTTAAACTATCCTCTTCTGTTGGCCAATCCTTGTGTATAGTTTGCCCCCAAATCATACATATAATCTTCTAAACCTTTATATTGAGATGATGACTTTATAGGAGGTAAGTATACATCTATCAGGCAAAAGGGAATAGTGATTAAACCTAACTAGGACTGATACTGCCCCATTCTTAAATGTGTCAAGCTTAATGCAATGTGCTTTCAATTTGATAGAAATTGATATAGCCAAACCTCCACTTGGGTGCCCTCCAAATGGAGAAGCAACTGCATCCAACAAAATTGCATAATACGCCTCCAGCTTTAGTTCCTCTCTCAACCATGTTTCCTGCAATAAAATAAAATCAAAATAAGTTATACAATTAATGAATTCTAAGCCTCTAGACTTAGCTTTCCACTCTGAAATATTCTAGGAAAGCAAAGTGAGGTGATGGCAAGGATGTAAATGACAGTCTCCTGTGTTCTAAAAGTCTGTCATCTTTTCTAGGGCTGGTGACTTCCTCCTAATGGTTACTATGTCTTGATCAGGTACTGAGTTGTTACAGATTGAATTTTGCTTTCCATCTGAAAGGATGGCATTTAAGAAAGATGGATCATCCAGGGAGGGCCGAGAGACTTGCCATTCTGTTTTCTCTCTTCTATTGGTTTATTCCTCATAGTATCCACATAAGCCTTATTCTGATGATCCAGTACGCTGCCATTTGGGTCATTCATCTCAGGTTCTGTGTCCTTAGGTGTCTGGGTACCCCCAATATATAATTGGGTTTCCCAGGGAGAAAAGGTTGCTGAACTGTTCACAGCAGGTTGAGCATCCAAAATGTTGGACATTACTCCTGTAACTTTGCTAGAACCGGTGATCCTTCAGATGGAACTATGGCCTTAGTAGGAGACAGGCTGTCAGAATACCATATTCAAGAATAGTTGGACTGGGGTCCTTGAATATGTCACTCCTTGGGTGTTACAAGTTGACCCCTCTTCAGCTTTAAGCCTGGCATCTCATTTTCCTTCTATTTTCTTTTCTTCTCTGTGTCCATTGGATTGCAACATGTCAGCAGTATATATTTGTCCTTATGATTATTGCAGCCCCTCTTTGAAGCTGTTGCCACTAGCTCAAAGTTCAGCTACAGTGTGTAATGATGTCTGTTTAAGATTTTCTAATTTTCTCAGTACTTCATCTTAGTTAGAATTCGGCAATGCTCCAAAAGAGTCAGTTAGTGAATTGGTATACTATGATTGGTATCTGGATGGGGAGCCTACAGAACAAACTAAATTCTTTTCATACTTAGGTGTACTTTTTACCAACATGGTATCATGAATAGACCATTTCAAAAGATGTGTAGTGAGGGCTACAGTAAGTCCTAACATGCTACTCAGATACAAGTAGTCCTTGTTTAACAACTGCAATAGGTTCTGGTGAAAAGGTCACTAAGCGACACCATCTCAAAGCAAACCATGTGACTGAGAGACAGACACTGCAAATATCACTGGTTGCTGCTGCCTTATTTAGATAAAGTTTGTCATGCAGCAATTCCAGCATTACTCTCATTTCCGCATGTGTTGTTGTCAGGCACAGAAATTTGGGCGTAAGTGTGTGCATTGGCCAAAAACTGATTTTTTTTTACTACCATATACTACCGTTTATTACCATCATATTTGCAAACAGTTATTTAATGAGGTAGTTGCTAAACAAGGACTACCTGTATAACTACCCTGTCCCTCTGTCTCTTCTAATAAAAGTATATAAGGCCAAAATCATTTCTATACTACCTGTGGTGCAGAGTTGTGGGGCCTATTAAAAGCCACCCTCCAAAAACAGCTATTTTTCAGCTCTGACAAGAAGAACAAGAACAGCCCAGCTCCTGCAGTTAGAGCTAAATTAGGCATGTATTCAATACCGTGCCATGCCCTAATTAAATCCTTTAACCATTAGTGGAGGTTCCTATATATGGACCCTGGTAGGTTACCCAAACTCTGACTGAAGAACAGGTAAGCATGTCTTTGTCTTCTGCTTAGGTAAACCAGCTTTTGAAAACTATTGTGTTACATAGTCTATCATATTCTTACTTATTTTCAGCCAGACAACAGGCCAAGGAACTTTTCAAGTGGAAAGCCTTGGATGGATACAGCACTGCTTACAAGCACTTTATCCCTAGAATCCTTGATCAAGAACAAAAGACAATTCCAATCAGAAAAATAAAACTATGGACCTGACACAGCATAAAGAACAGCCTGTACCAGAGCAATATTTGAGTGGCTGGATTCCATGGTAAAATACAGGCAATTCCAGCAAATGCCATACCAGGAAAGGAAGTGTATATGTGATGCATCAATAATAGAAGACATCGCACACATTTTATTTGATTGACAAGTATACCCTGATGACAGCCAGGGATTTAGATTCACTACTACCTAGAACAGCTCCCTGGGAACCTAATACTAGATTGCCTTATTTCCTCCAGGTGGTAAATGCAAATCTAGTTAGCAGCACTACCAAGTTTACAGTTAAGGCTACCCAATCAAGAGATCACCTTTTAGGATAGATCAGGATTGCCTGCAAGGGTGATTCATTCATTTAAACATACGTATTTTAATGTGGTGAAATAATTGTACTTATTCTGTGCTATTGTTTTTGATGTGACATTGTGTTTTGTTCGATATGGTCCTTTGACTAATTGATAAAAAGCTACTACTACTCTAAAAGAGTCGATCAGCCTTGGTTCCAAAGCTTCCTCTATACTTCCAAACACTTTTTGTACTTCTGTCCTCCTTCTCTCTTTGATTATCCTTTGGTGTTTATCTGAATTGCTCCTGTGAAGGTTCAGTTCAGAAGGTTATTTGCAAGAGGCAGCCTGTTCCTATGGCTTGAAATCTTCAGCATGGGAAAAGGGAGCATGTTTTGTCATTGCAAAATGTGAGGGTTCTTTGCTTTCCAAGGACTGGACACACCACAGCGTAACAAATCTGTGCACAATGCTTTATTGCAGCACACACCTTCCCCAACAACAGGCTATTGCTCTGGGTCCACTCCACCCTTCTAGAAATGTATTCCAGGAGTACAGCCTAAACAACAATTTGCTGTTGTCATGTAACTATGTCTTTAATAGTCCTTTATACTCAGTCTTTTAATACACAGTTCAAACAAAAGTCTCAAAGTCTATAAAGTAGCATACAACCTTTGCCTTTTTCCAAAAGTTCTTGCAGTAGTTGGGATGAGGTGCTGCCTCAGTGTGTTGTTGTTCTTCTAGTTGCTACTGAGTTCTAGTTGCTACTTAGCTCCTGGCAAAACTCCAAGTTCCAGGCAGGACTCCCACCAGGGTATGCTGCTTACCATAACTTGTGGTCCTGTAGTTGAATGATAGTCCTCTGGCCTGCTTGTAATAGCTGCCAATATCCAGACATCATCTCCGCTTCCCTGTCTGTATGCCGTTAACTTACCACCTTTCCTCCTACACATACCTCCCCACTCTGTCTTAGCATTTGTTTTTGTGACCTAAGAGCCTGGGTGGGGTGAGGCTGCCTCTGGACGTCAGCACATCCTTGAAAACACAAGGGGTGGCTCAATTATCACAGGCAGCTGGAATGCCAGCTTGGATGCTCATGAGTAAAGTTGTGAGCTAGTGAATGAATGCATGAGGGAAATGCAGTGAGAAGCATTTCTCAATCGCTGCAGCTACTTTTCCCAACTTCGTTTCCTCACACAAAACACACACTGTGATGATCTTTGAAAAGTACCCAGAAACCTTTCATTTTAAGCAGCACACAGAGACTTGTAAGGTGCTTAAATGTCAGCAAAACTGTCTTACATCCTGCTTTACTATGTACTGTAGCCATTCAGCTGCCACCAGGTAAATCAAATGATACTGACATCAAAGGAATTGGTTTAGAGGTAAAATAATGGGTCTTTTGGTGTGCCAATGGCCCCTATAAACTCTATCAATGGCAATATATAAACAGTCCTGATAGTTTGAAGGGTCTGGTTGTTTTGTGTTCCCCTCTTCTCTTTCCGTCAGACAGTAATAGAGATTCCCTCTGCGTTTTGTCCTTCCTTCTCTTAAGATTAAAGTTGAAACTGGAATTTGTGTGATTTTCCCAGCTACATGCAAGGTGCTCTCTCTTAACATCACTATTTTGTTTTTCCTTAGGTAAAGGTAAAGGTTTCCCTTGACATTAAGTCCATTCGTGTCCGACTCTAGGGGGCAGTGCTCATCTCCATTTCAAAGCCGAAGAGCCGGCGTTTGTCCATAGACACTTCCGTGGTCATGTGGCCGGCATGACTACACGGAACGCCGTTACCTGCCCGCCGAAGCGGTACCTACTAATCTACTCACATTTGCATGTTTTCGAACTGCTAGGTTGGCAGGAGCTGGGACTAGCAACGGGAGCTCACCCCGTCACGCGGATTCGAACCGCCGACCTTCCGATCAGCAAGCTCAGCAGCTCAGCAGTTTAACCCGCAGTGCCACCGCGTCCCTTTGTTTTTCCTTAAGCATTGATAATTTAATACTCCAAAAACCTTTTTCAAGAAATTCACATTACTGTTGCTAAATAGTCAGATTTAGAAATCACTGTGGTGTCAAAAGACATTGCCTACACGACAAGTCTGAGGCAGTCTTTTTTCTGAAAATCTCAACCTGTCACTTTTTTTTTTTTTTTACAGAAGTTGGGAAAAGTCGTAGCCTTGAGGGAGAAACTGTAGTAACATCATGCTGGTAAGCTGATTCATCCAAAAAGGGAGGAATAGCGATCCAGCAGTTGTTTCTCAATCTCGGTTTGCAAGTCCCCCTTCAAAACATATCAGTTTGGCATGTAAGTAGAGCTTGTACTATTAATATTAATTTTACTTACTATTATTAATATTACTAATTCTACTTACTGATTCTTCTTCCTTAGGTGCTAAGTAACTGACAATTTTCAGTTGCTTTGATGGCTTTGCAAAGACTCCATAGTTCCTTCTTTGGCACTTCTTTTTTTTTTTGTCCTTTTTTCCCATTCTTTTGCAGACTCTGCAAATTGTTTTCTTTAAAAAATGGTACAAAAATATTGTGATTAAAATCAAAATACTTGGGAGTTAACATCCAGGGACATCTGGCCAGCAGCTCTCTCTCCATTCCTCCCTGATCTCAAATAAGATACAAATACTGGGAGTGCTTATGATTAGATGCATATTATTCACAATGTTTACTGCATCTTTGATTTAAGAATACACTATTGAATTTTTTTGTTTAGCAATATTTCCTACTGAATTAGAAATCAATATTAATAAATACTTGGTTATTTAGCAGTGCAACTTTATACAAGTCTTACTAAAGCAAACTTATTCCAAGAGTACACCCTAAATACGTGTATTAGTTATATTTACAGAATGGAATTTCTCTAAAAATAATTTCATTTTATATCAATATGAGGGTCAAATTTTAGTTTTTACAAAAGGAAGCAATCATAGAAAGTTGGATCCAACTCACTGAGGCTGCAAATTTGAAAGCTTCATGCACATTTTGGTATTATCATGTGTTTAAAAACCCAGGTGCAAAATTTGAATGCCATATAATAGCAATCATCTGGGAAGTCTTCTTTCAGTTGTTATGTACCCTACAAAAAAACAGAATCGAGCATCTTATTATCTCCTGAAATGCTTCCACAATGACCAACTGTATCTATCCAAGAATCAAAACAACTAATTGAGCAATTGAAGGACAGGAAAGCCCCTGGCAGTGACCTTATTCCTACCCAGGTCTTTAAAAACAACGTTGCTTTTTTTCTTTCTTTCTAATATTCATAAACAATAAATAATAATACAGTGGAGACCCCAGTATTAAGAATCAATATAGAAATCCTTGTTATATTACAAAATAATTCAATGCATTTTGCAATAGTCTATCAATGCCACATTTAACTTTAATTGTACAATTCAAGCAACTTATGTTCATTGACATCTCAGAATTATAGTTAACATTTATATAAAGTTTTTTCCTTATTTTTATTAAAATTGTTTTAGTGTTAATAATTTCCAGTTTATAAATACCACAGTACCCAGCTAATATTTGTATTCTATAACGTATTATTTGCATATTATAATGCAATAAAGGATTAAAAATATTGATTGGTGGGCCCCAGTACTAGCAGGATATATATGTATATGTGGGTGTGGGTATATATATTTTTTTTCATATTTACACACACAAACACACACACATATACATAGAAACATACAGTAGAAGACTGGGCATGGCCATCATGGTTCCAATCTATAAAGAAGGGCAAAAAGAAATCCCTACTAAGTATTGTCCCATCTCCTGAATGTAATCAGTAAAATCTCTGCTAAACACTTAAATAAGAAATTTTATGATTGGATTAAGGACAATAGTATCCTTGTAGAAAAGCAAGCAGGATTTAGGACCGGAAGATCTACCATAGAACGAGCAGTGATATCACAACTTCTCATGGATCTAAACATTCACTTTAAGCAGCTTTTATGGACTTTAAATTTGTTTCCAATTGTTTAGCCATAGAGATATTGTGGAAGAAACTACTGTCTACCAATACTGATAAAACTCCTGTTGATGTGTGAACTTACAGCAACACGAGGATCAGTCATGACCCCAAGGACATCTAATGAATTAAATCACTACAGTATGGGGTATCAGCAAAGATGTGTCCTTGCACCACCACCCTTTAATCTTTAGCTTTAATCTTTATGTATACTCAGTTGTAGAATACCTTAACAAAAGTAATGTCTAAATTAGCTGATAGACATATTTTAGTTCTCAGGTAATGTATGCTGATGCCTGGGTTATACTGTCACTGCCTGTGATAGGCATACAAAGAGCCTTAAAATCCTTTGCTGAATACTGTGAAGAAGACATAATTTAATTTTGTATACTAGATTTTTTTAAAACTTCAAGCTTGTATCCTATCCAGAATCTGCAAGAAAGGAATAGGTTATAAATATCTTGAAATTAATAAATAATAAATAAAGTAAGATTCCTTTTCAACATGCTGAATATCAGGAAAAGGACTAATTCCTTGTCAACAAGAAAAACAGAAAAGAGATTGCCTATGAAGAACCCAAAATTCTCAGTGAGTGAACATTATGCTAAAGAATGCCTGTGCTACTTAATATCAAGCTGGGGTCTTCTGAATCCAAGTCAAAGTTTCTTTCTTCTCTCTGGAGGGGGAGAAAAAGGCAAATGGTCTTGTGTCTAGCATTATAAAACATCTGGTAGAACTATCAAGAGGGAGACAGTTTAACATTGCTGCCAGGATCTTTTTATTACATTCATTTAATACACACACACCCATACCCAAAATAATTGTAAAAGGCAGAAATTTACTAAGTTTTGGTAATGTTTTTGGAATTGTATTAATCAACACCTCAAGATGAATAAAACAATAACAGTTTTTAAAGCCAAAGAAGAGGAAAGTTTTGAAATATTTCAAATCAAAAGAAATAATCTTTGAACTTTTACACATCTAAATGAGTGGGAGAGATGGATGGAAGCTTTAAATGATCCCAATTAATACTAGGACCAGAAATCAAGGCCAAAGTGCTTTAAGGCTTCTGAGAGCACAACTGGATGGAGTTACTCTCTCTTCTTTTTCCAGATTAAGGGATGAGTTTGCCTGAGATGCTGTAGTGAGACTGCTTAACAAAGTAAGTAGATGAGAAGGTAGTACATGTCAGACTCTAAAACATAATGGACTCATGTTCACATACTGTAAGATATATCTTACACTGACCAAGCTCCATATTTCTTGAGTGAGCTTTTGATATGAAGATAAATTCTTGTTGATGATGACTTCACTTAATGATATTCCAGAACTGTAATAATGCTGAAATTTTATAGCAATACATGTGCCTTGTTTGTGGTAGCCCACTTTCCCTGAAACCCTTGGCCCAAATCCAGGATGCTTCCAGGATGTCTTGTTTGAAAATAATATTCTTTTAAAATGCCTCACACAATACTTATTTATAAAGCAGAAACCAGATGATGCATTTCCAGAGCTGCTAACTTGAAGCAACAATGAAAGTTAAATCAACAAAATATAAATGATTGTAGATGATCCTCCATTTTGCCAGCATTCAGCAGTTAGAACCACTTAGCCTAACTGGGCAAAATGCTAAAATCAAGAAATAAGAAAAGTGAGAAATAAGATACTATGACATACAGCATCTCTACAGAAGACAAGAGCCATCATAACCTGGTTCATATACATAGAAATATGGTTCTCTAATGAAATAAATGAGCTGCAGCCATCATATAAAGCTAGGCGGCTCAGCCATGTTATGTCCTTAATCCAATGTCTAGAAAACCATTTTTCTTCATGTTCTGGAGAACTTTGGAGAAGAACAAGGAATTCAGGAAAAGGCCTCCTGGAAGGTGGGTGTCTTTATCTCCTATCTCCAGGAGTAGAATAATTCAGGAGCTTGAATTTTTGTTTGTTTTGTTAGGTCCTTTGAAACACAGGAACTTGATCATCAATATTTGAAAGCACCACTCATGTCTTGAATGCAGAGTTCAGAAGCATTGAAACAGAGAGACTGATCTTTGACACTGCAGTATCTTGATATCCTTAGTGTCACTTTTGTCCACTTTTGTCCAGTTAGGCTAAGTGGTTTTAACTGCTGAATGCTGGCAACATGGAGGATCATCTACTATTATTTATATTTTGTTGATTTAACTTTCACTGTTGCTTCAAGTTAGCTCTGGAAATGCATCATCTGGTTTTGATTTATAAATAATTATTGTGTCTTTCTATCATGTCTTAATAAGTATTGTGCCCCATACCCTGGGCAATGCAAAAAAACAAAAATTTACTTTAGAAAAGAAAAAGTCAATACAATATACATTGTGTAACTCTAGTGGATTGGACTGGACAATTTTGTTTGCTGTCTAAACTTGTGTCACCCTACTCTTTAGTTATGCTGTACGGATTTATATTGTTTTAGGATTTTTTTTCTATTATAAATGGATAGAAACAAAAGAATAATACGTTTTTATGTCATTTTTAAAAGGCATAGTGACATTTTAAGTGTTCTAATTTACTGTGGTGATTAACTTCTAGGCTGAAATGTCTCCTGTCTTCCATGGCTTATCTTTTTCTGCTGTTTTTTCCTTGAAAGCCTTGATTTTCAGTTGATGGCAGTCACTAGGAACAAACTTGCTTGTTTGAGAAAGACCATGGATGCAGCTAAGTGGAGGACTGAAGATGCAGAATATGCATATCTTCCATTGTTAAAACTGAGCCTCTGTCTCTCTGCTTCCACAATGTCTATAGGAATAAGGACTAGACCAGCAGGTCTAGTTTTGACCTTTTTTAGGCATCTGCTCACGGTGACAATAAAACTAATCCCCTTTTATAAGCATGACTAGCATACAGCTATCATGGACCCTGGAGAACTTGTCTTCCAGCGATCTACATCAGTTCTGTATTTAGAGGGAAGGTTAGGATTGTTTGGAAGTTCTATGGTTAAATATAAGATATACATAACAGAGGTTAGGTTAAGCCAAAGAGCAACACATCTTTTAAAATCATCTTCACACAATCTAAATTAAAATATGTTTAGTGCACACTCATTTAATTAGGAAATAAATAATGTCCTTTTTTTTAAAAAAAAGCATGATTAAAGCTAAAAATAGTGCATAAAATTAGGATTTTAAAGAGTAAATGCTGTATTGAGAGCCAGTTTGGTGTCATGGTTAAGGCACCAGGCTAGAAACCGGGAGACTGTGAGTTCTAGTCCTGCCTTAGGGTGGGTGACTTTGGGCCAGTCTCTCTCTCAGCTTTAGGAAGAAGAAAGCAACGGCATGCCACTTCCAAAAATGCTGCCAAGAAAATTGCAGGGATTTGATCAGGTAGTCAGCAGGAGTCTAGACTGACTTGAAGGCACCCAAAAAAAGTGCTATATTGGAATTTGGGATTGAAAGTCACCATGAGATACTGAAAAATGGTTATTGGCAATTTGCCTCATTATGCTTCATGTAAATATACAAATATTCTAACAAGTTAATTGACCCAAGTTGTTTATATGGGTGTGTTCTTATGGATGATTCTTTGTACATGTATTTAAAAGACATTATACAGCTATTCCATCTTTCTTTCACAACAGATTTATGTTAGAGTGTGGTAAAAATAAGGATGGGAAAAGTGGTGTAAAAACATGGGAGATTTACAAAGGGGAGGTAGCATTATCTGGTTCATCCATAAAATACTATCAATTAAAGGGTCTTGCCTAGAAGCACCCAGCTTTGTCTGGGATTTTATATCACTTCTCCCTGGGGAATTTACTGTTCTTAATAAGAATGTTTTAATTATATGTTTAAAGTCAGGAAAGTTTTAATAGATCTGATACTCTATTAAAGTGATTGTACACATCATGTCAGACTCAGATCCATAATTCAACTGAGTCTGCAAAACTAGTTTTGGGTAATAAATTAGAATCAAAGAAGGATCAGTTATATAGATCAGGGGTTGGAAATAATGGCCTGCTGAATTCTGCTTAATTATAACTCCCAACATCCCTTGCAGCTGGACATGTTTGGGGCTGCAGAGAGTTTTAATTTAGCCACATTTGAAGGCCCTATCCCCAATGTAGGTGGTAGAAGAATTGAAATAATTGATTTTCTGGAAATAGTAGTAGACTTTTTATTGTAAAGTTTATTTATATTAGATTAAACACAACAGTTTCTGCACTTTTATATCAGGCCACTTAAATTTTCCATGTATCCTGGTGGCTTTTTATATTGACATTTATAAAACAGATAAAATCCTGCAAATCCCAATAAAATAGTGATTTCCAAATTAGTTTTTAAACATATCAATTTTATCATAAACCTTGTAAGCAGGAGTATTGACCAAATCTTACTGAAGCTTATTTCAGGTGACAGATTAGTATTTCCACTGGTGAAAATGGACTGAATTTGCTGTTGATAGCAGGTAAATAAAATATATCTTTTGTAAAATTTTATCCTTTCAATCAAATATATATAAGGTAAAGGTAAAGGTTTCCCTTGACGTAAAGTCCAGTCAAATCTGACTCTAGGGGGCGGTGCTCATCTCCGTTTCTAAGCCTTGGAGCCGGCGTTGTCATAGACACTTCTGGGTCATGTGGCCAGCATGACGACTCGGAACGCCGTTACCTTCCCGCCGAAGCGGTACCTATTGATCTACTCACATTTGCATGTTTTCGAACTGCTAGGTGAGCAGGAGCTGGGATGAGCAACGGGAGCTCACCCCGCCGCGCGGTTTTAATATCCCTAAATTTAGTGAGTATTCAATTCTTTGCTTATTGGTATCATTTCATTAAAGGCAGCACTCCAGAATATTGAAATTTTATTGCATTCTCCCACCACCAAGACAGAAGAAGAACCATTTTGATTATAATTCTCCAGCACCTCATACAATAATTCTTACTGCATATGTCAAATTCTTACAGAGGTTGAATGTCAGTAACTGTCAAGTCCTTCAAGGCATGCAAACTTGGGCAACATGAACCACATTAATTTTCAAGAATAAATCGAATTATATGTTCTAATTATAGTGCTTGCTAATATAGTTTCTGTATGGTATAGCCTGTCCTCCCATAGTCTGTGGTGTATGTAAAATATTTCTATTAATTTTAGATTTTGATGATTTAAAACAAAATATTTCAAAGTTTATCTGCCAAATTGTTATGACTTTAGCTGAGATACCCGAAGTGAGAATCTGGCCTAAGATATTGCAGAACCTTTATTCTAATATATCATATTATTGCTTATTTTCTTCCATACTGGGCCATAATTAATTGTAAACAAATTTAAGGTGAAATATTGAGCCCTAAATATTAAAGAATTTCAATTCTGGAGATATTTATAAAATGGTAGATATTATTTTTTTGTATTTGAGGGGCATATGAGTGCAAATTTATATATATATAAATAACACACACACACACAGACACACACGTATGTATGTACAGTATATATATGTATATATATAAGCGTCGTGTGGTGCACAGTGGTAGGCAGCAGTATTGCAACCGAAAGTCTCCCCATGACCTGGGTTCAATCCCAGCAGAAGCTGGGTTCTCGGATAGCTGGCTCAAGTCGACTCAGCCTTCCATCCTTTCGAGGTCAGTAAAATGAGCACCCAGCTTGGGGAAGGTGACGACTGGGGAAGGCAATGGCAAACCACCCCGCTATAGTCTGCCAATGTCACGAAAGCGGTACCCCCCCCCCAAAGGGTCAGGCATGACTCGGTGCTTGCACAGGGGCCCTTTCATTTCATATATATACATATACATACTGTATATATACACATACACACACACACACACATATATATACACTGTATGTATGTATGTATGTATATACATATACATATACATATACATATACAATCTCTGTTCAGTCATGTCTGATTCTCAGACACTGCCTGTACAAGTCCCTGCAGTTTTCTTGGCAAGGTTTTTCAGAAGTGGTTCGTCATTGCCTTCCTCCTAGGGCTGAGAGAGAATGATTGACCCAAGGTCACCCAGCTGGTTTTGTGCCTAAGGGAGGACTAGAACTCACGGTCTTCTGGTTTCTAGCCTGATGCCTTGACCACTACACCAAACTGGTTCTCTTTTGGTAATTAATTGATAATTAATTGATCAGTCTGATAACATAACTAAATTTTCAAGCTCTTTTTAATAGACTTGGCTGAATGTACTGAATTTGAGGAAGTAAGGACCATTTCATTTGCAAATAAATAAATAGTTGTCGCTCTCTATATTTACTCTTTAGATATGGCTATTCATAAATATTTAGTTTTTTCTGCAACTAAATTAAGTAGAAGGGGGGATGGTGGACATCCCTATTTAATACTCTTAAAAGTAGAAATTCCAAATATTATATAATTTATATGTTATTTATTTATCACATTTTCATCACCGCCCATCACCCCCATGAGGAGGGACCTGTATATATGAAGTATATGAATACAGTATATCATACTGTATATGTTATACAGTATCATTTTCCACAAATTGTAGCCAAATTTAAATTTTTCAAAGTTGTTTTCAGAAATAGTCCCTCCATACAATCAAAGGATTATAATATATCCAGAAACCATTTAAATAGGAAAACTGAATTACTTTTATAAAATATATTTAATAGTTTTATGACTAAGCTAGCCATATTTATTTTTGGAATAAATTCAGATTCATCTACATGTATAATATTACGTATAATTAATTTAAGACAGTGAATAGTTTGACATATAATTTATAGTCTATATTAAGTAATGAAATAGGTCTATAAGAAGCAGCCTCCTGTGGGTTCTTGCCTGGATTGAAAAGAAATGTAATCCTAGAACTTCATGAGGATATTGGAAGATCTTCTTGTTGCAATATGCTGCATATTAATAAAAATTCAGGAATTAACCTTTACAGAATCTTTGGAGATCCCATATGGACTTGGTGATTTTCCATTTTTCAAACTTTAAACCCCTTAATTATTTCTGATTTACTAAAAGGGTCATATAAAAATTAGTATACTCTGTTCACAGTGCTAGCAATTTCAGTTTTGCTAACTAACCTCCTTGGATGGTTAATGTATATTACTCTTTCAAAAAAAGCATAAATCCAGCATCAGTAGTCCCTATATCAGTAATAACTTGGCCTTTAGAATTTTGTACTGATTTAATTTTTTTTCTTTTGCTTTTTTCAATCTAATAGTGGTAATAGGCAAAAAAGCCAACTGCCACATTGCAAAAGAAATATATATCCTGAATTACCTGTAGCATATCCTAGTGATGTAAAATAATGTATTTTCAAGATTAATGACAAGAACATTTTGTTCATTTCCAGTTCTAAAAATGGATGCTGGCAATTTCTTTTACACCATAAAAAGGCCAAGTAACATACTTTTACAGTCTTCCTTTGGGCATCGCTACTTTCAGAGGAAATTATAAATCATGTGCAACACCTAGAAATTTTAAAAAAAGTAAAAATAATTAACTGTAACAGCTATAATAGAGAATTCTGCCAGTCAGGGAAGTAAAGACACCCTTTGGCTTTTCTTTCTCTCTCTCTTTTTTTCCTATTGAAGCAAGCAATATTGTGAGCCAAAAAATACACATTTTTAGGTGATGTGCTAAATATCTAGATACATTGGAACTTCACTTATAATTGAGTGATATTCAATCTCAAAGTACAAAAATGCAAATAAAGAAAACTGAACTGAATTAACTCTGACCAGATGTGTTATGGAGGTTGGCAGTTCTAAGAACATAATAAGAATCTTACTTGGCTAAACCAAAGTGTCCATCTAATCCAGTATCTGGCTCTCAATAGTGTACATCCAGGAAGATTTTTTTCAAGCCATGAAGACAATAGTCTTCCCTGATAGTCTCCCTTCCCAAAACTAGTATACGCACTTATCTAAAAGGAAATTTCCTTGAATTTAGTAGGATTTCTTTCTGAGTAGATATATATGTAGAAGAGATGCCCATCCACACTTTTTTTCATACTATAAAGTAGCTTGTTAAGACTACCTTTAATCTATTGGCAATCAACTTCATTTCTGGATCCTGATGTTTGATATTACTATAATATATTATTCAATGGGGTATAAATGCTATAATTGGTGACTGTGAATATAGTGAAGTGTTTCCCCATACATAAGATGTTCAACTCTCACTCTCTGATCACCATTAAGCATCTGCTGCTCAGGAAAAGGCCCTTTTGGAACAAAATACTATAAAATATAGTAGAGAGTTATAGTAAGCAAAGGGATTAATGAAGAATGAGAACCCCAACTTGTATGAATGAAAGTAGTTTCTATATCCCTATTTATTTATTTTTCCCATTCACTGTAGGTTCTACACACTGAATTATTCAAAATCTCTCTTTCCTGCATAAACACCTTGCTCATGTGAAATCATGATATTGTACCCCAATGATACCACTTTACAAATTGTTAGAGTGCCACATTATGGTTCATTCAACTACTGAACTGCACAATGCTGATTCAAGAAAATTATCAACAATTGTCTCCGTACTGCCCTTGAGAGATCTCTTTGCTTATTTTCCTTCATTATGACTACTATCTGTTCACAACAGCTTTTCTGTTTTCTATTATTTAACCAGCTATGAATCCAAACAAGGACCTATATGTGTATAAGCATATCGGATAAATGTACTCTGATTCCTTTGAGTACAGAATTTGCTAATACAGTACTTTTTTGAAAATACTGGCATATAGCATATATCAGATTACACATATCAGATTGTATCTGAATATTGACATGCAGGAGACCACTTGCTGGCAGGCATTGGCTGCCAAGAACATATAATACCAGTGTTATAAGTGCTACGTTGGCTACCAATAAGGTTTTGGGTGCAACTCAAAGTGATGGTTTTGATATATAAAGGCCTAAGTACCTAGGTACTTGCAGGACTGTCTTCTGCTACTTGAATCAACTTGTGATTTATGATCATCCTAGTAAAGGTTTCTGATTGTTCCTTACTTCCATGGCATGTCTGTGTGTATATCCGTGTGCTAGCAGTGCTATTTCTCGGTTATGGCTTAATTTTTATGGAATAGCTTCCCCTTACATGTTTGGTTCCAGGGCTGCAACTTGGGTCTGTGTCACCTGGGGCAAACATGGATTCCACGCCCATTTTGTCACCCCCCCCCAGTGCTCATTTTGGCACCCTACCAGTGTGGCACCTGGGACACATGCCCCGGTTGCCCCGCCCCCCTAGTTGCAGCCCTGTTTCGTTCTTCCCTAATATCTTTCCAGAAGATGACACAGGCAGAACTCTTATATGACTGCATTTTAACTTTGTATTGTACACAGGATTCAAAGGATACAACATGGACTTCCATTCAAGGTAGAATGGAAACAAGCAAATAAAATCTTTCAAATCTGACCACAATGTTTTCTCACCTATTTAATGCCATTTCCTACTTTAATTTTATGGCAGAATTGTTGGACTCCTGAATTTATCTTCTGCTTAAGGATTAGAAATTTTAATTTCCTCAGCTAAACATTTTAAGGTATAATACCACAATGCTCACATTGCACATATTTATTAAATACTCTTCTCCCTCTTCCTTCCCCTAGGATTGTTACTCTCAACAATCTCATCCACGTTTTTGGATTTCTAGCAAACCTGTTCTTTCATAGTGCCTTGTTAGGTCATTAAAATTTACATGCCAACAGCTGCCCACTGAGATTGTCTTAGCTATCTTGGCATCCTTTCCCTCCACATCTGCTATTTTTATAAAGCCAATAATACTTTTGCCAGAAACTAGTCCTGCCTGTTCATGTAGTATAGTCCTTCAGTCCTGTAACTGAACTATTAACTCTAAAATTCAGGATCATGTCTTCTATGCTATAGAAAGGTTTTTAAAAAAAAAAAAAAAAGCCATGTAATTGCCTACAAGCTTCAATTTTTAAGTTATGAAACATATTGTCCTGATACAATTAATCAATTTATTCATAACTAAAACCTTCTATGTAAATTCACCTTGTATTGGAAGACAGTAAAAACTATTCCTTGCACATGCCTTCCTACAGTCTTCAGTAAAGATTAATTACATTTGTTTGCATTACAGCATCTTGTTTTGTGAAAAGGGTACTTAGCTTCTAGATTTATATTCATTGAGGAACCCCAACCTTGAATAAATCAATTAAAGTAAATGCTGCATAGCTTTGTAAATTAGGGAGTTTCTCTCAACTGTCTTTGCTGTAACCTGTAGGAGAGTTAGTCATCTAGTTAAATGTTCCAATGATCCAACGCTTTTGAAATGCCACCCTGAATCCTATATAGTATGGTTCTGGGCTACAGGCCAATCAGCATTCCAGTGGCATCAAGAGGATGAAAAAATGATGATAAAATGGAAAAATACTGTACAGAGGAGCAAAAGAGAAGAGAAATGACAGGTTTTGCATGCCTTCCCAAGCCGATTTCTCCTGGTGAAAAAAAAATCTGAATCTGTCATCCTGAGTGAGAGTTGCAGTTTGCAGTTTGACCGAGAAAAGTATAAGCATTCATAACACTGTAGGGGAAAGCCAGGGATGGTGTTGCTACCAAGAAATATTCAATATATAAAACCTATAAGAAGATATTAATGAGATAGTAAACTCTTGGGAACAATAAGGGATTGGCATATTTTTCTACCATAAGCCACCCAGAGTATTTTTCAAGTTGGGTAGCCTTAACAAATCTAATAAATAAGCAAAAACATAAATACATGCTGTTGGCAAAGAATGAGACTGTGTGTTCTAGCCTCAAGATTAGGTTTAGATGAACAGCCATTTGGATTCACGGAATGGCTATATTTAGGCCTTGATCTCTACAATTTTGTCAATGCCAGTTCTTTCAATAGACAAAGAGCTGCATGCAGAACTGAATTCTTTATTTTTCCATGTTGTTCAACTAAACTGAATACAAATGTAAATAATTTTGCTCAGGTCATATAAAAATACAAAAGTGTGTGTAGGATGCACAAATTTGACTGAGCTCTCCTGAATCCCAGATCGTGTCATAATCATAATTTTTATTTATTTGATTTGATTTGATTTCTATTAAATTATTATTTTCCCCATAGTTTCAGAGAATGTTGTATTCGCAATGGTCAAAACTTTGATTCTAAAATCAGCAGAAACATTCCTAAGGCTTACTTTTCAATTTCAATGCCTCTCCTAATCAAAGTATTTCTGAAGAAATGAATCCAATCATCTTCTGTTAAAAAAAAGTACTCTTCAGGAATTTTAATTTGTGTCCTTGATATGACCTTGATACATTGAGACACAGCTTGGTATATAATGGGAAGACAAGGCTATTCTGACATGTATATTGATTTTTTTTGAAAACTTTTTATATCCAGCTTCTGTCCATACAATGCTTGCAAAACATATTGCCCTCCTTACTGGTAGCTGCTGAAAGGTACTTTTGTTACTCATTGAAAAAAAGGTGCCTTTTTGTCTTAGTTGTGCTTTGCAAAATCAAACTAATTCATTAATCTACTTTCGTCATTTGGGAACAGTGGGAACATTTCTCCCATTAGGAAGGGCAATCTGGTCTCTAATGGGTAGAGAGTCCAGCTCACCCATCTTCCAGTTCTTGGTTTATATATTTATTAGTTAAATTTGTATCCCGTCTTTTCTCCAGGGGCTTACATGAAGATATCCCTGAAATCATGACATTTGTTGGGCTGAAAGAGAGTAACTCTTTACCCAGTAAGTAAAGTATTTGAGGTACCTTGTATCTATATGTGCATAATGTACATTAGATCTAAATTAAAGGCATCCTGCATGTTTTATTTGCAAGATGATGTGGTAAAAGAGTATGAACCTTCTTAATGGGGGCATTCAAGCAAATTTTTGAATTTCACCTTGTTTTTCTAAAAGCCAAAAAAAAACCCTTTAAATATTGCAGGCTTTTGAAGGTAAATGTTGCTATTGTTCAACATTTCATCCTGCTTTCAAGGTCTTCTTATAATATTTTTGTGCTTTTATTTTAATTGTTCTATTCCTTCTTGTAAACATCCTGGAAATAGATTGAAGGGTGGATTAAAAAAGAACTAGATTTTTCTTTTTTAAAAAAATGCATCACCAATGTGTTTTTAATTACTTTAAATTTTCCCTCTGTTTATCTCACTTACCAGTATGTGTACTTCTGCTTATTCAAAGCCTACTCGGTGTACTTCTGTCTCTATAAAGATAGAATGTTATTTAAGCATCCCTATGTTTGCACGAATACATGCCTGAATTACAGTTCTCTTAGCCATTTTATATCTATATACTCAGCTATAGGGTTATGTTATGCTATGGAATGATGGAAAAATGAACCATGGTGGAGGGCAGCTTGGGAACAAAAAGTGTATGTTCTGTGAGAAAATGCAAAGATCAGCTTCCCTAACGTAGACGTGTGCAACCTGGGTTCCTCCATATTACAAGGCTCATTATTTTCCAACCAGTATAGCCAACGGTCATATATTCTGGGAACTGAAGTCCAGTACAGATAAATTCCCACCAGCTAAAAAAAAAAAAATAGAATCCAAAGAGGAATTACTGAGCATGGTTAGTCTCAAGAACATAATCCTGAGGCACAAAAGTGGAAGAAGCCATACTTTGTAAAGTATGGTGTTATGAAGTCTTCGCAGACTCAAGGAATATAGGTGATGTGGCAGAAAGTAGAGGAAACATGGGCATGAGGGAAAGGTTTAAATAGAAAGTGCACATAATGTGGCAGGATCAGAATAAGTAAAGAGGCCATTACATTTCAATTTAATTTTCAGTAGTGGTAAGCATTTAGCATACACTAATAACCGCTATATGATGTGGCTGCAGCCCAGAAAATTTTGCATAATAATACATTTGGTAAGCTTACACAAAACTCTTTTTAGCATTTTAGAATTATTATCTTCTGGGTTTGGTATTTCAGTCAGCATCAGAGTAGTTACTGTATGTAATTTAATTCATTCAGTTGTGTCCGATTCTTGGATACTGCCCGGACAAGTCCCTGGAGTTTTCTCAGCAAGGTTTTTCAGAAGTGGTTTGCCATTGCCTCCTTCCTAGGGCTGAGAGAAAGTGACTGGCCCAAGGTCACCCAGCTGGCTTTGTGTTAAAATTTGGCACTTTCATTTGGCACTTTATGACTATTTCAAACAATAAACAGTAACTTTTCTTTGATTGATTGATGAGTTGTTGGCTCATTTATTAAGAGCTCCTTTGATCAGAAGATTGTTATTTATTATTTCTATAAAATATTTGTAAAATAATTATTTACATGTCAAAATATTTACTGAACTCTACCAACAAGAATGAACATGAATAATTTCATGAATAACTGACTAAGCTAAATTCCCAAAGGTCAGATATCTTTAAAGAATGCATCAATGGCACAACCAAAGAAAAATCAGAATGCTTCTTAATTTTATTTCTTGAGAAATTCAGTTTTTGCAAATGGTATAGCTAACTGGTTTAATCCATATTTTCTAAACTAATAATTATTCTTTGGAATTTGAATTTTATGTTTTTATCAGTGCAAAAAAAGTAGCAAAATGTATATTTCAAATGCATACTTAAAGATAATATTGAGAAGTACACAGACACATGTATTTATAAATGCATAAAGCTAGACTTGTTTACAGTTAAAATGTGGCTATCTTGAACATCAGTTCTTCAAAGGTTTTGGAAGATAGCCTCAGAATCATTAAAGAGATTGAAAGACTGAAATTGTTACGTTAGAATTTTATTAAATTTACTTACAGCTGCAAGTATTTGCACTGCAGAAAATGCTAAAGATCTCCATAATGACAGATTGGTTCTACAGAATTGAGACATGATGCTATTAATATCATAGGTTTATTTTAACAAGTAGCTATTCAAGGACAGAATAGATTTATTGAAATATCATTTTTGTTTATAACTCTTTATTTCCAAGTTCCTGAAATAATAGAAAGACAACCATTTGTCTGTTTTCATATTCTGACCACTTCTTCTCTTGTTTTTATTATGGCCTGTTTCTGTTATAGTTATTTGATAGTTATAAAGTGTTGACTTTATAGTATAGAATTATACATAGAGAGAGGGAATATGTAAAAATGTATTTAAATGTGAACGTTCATGCAGAATAAAACTTGGCTGTCCAATTTAATTTGGAATCAATACCTAACAAATGTGTAAATGAAAAACTGGCATGGATTGAAACAGACTGATCTGTTTTTGTCTGAATTTTCCTAATGTAAGCTTTTTGTTTGATCAAACATACAAAACAGTTACAAGTGGTATTATAAACAAGATCTCCAAGGGCTAATCAAGTAATATGAATTCACATGTTGTAAAAGCATGATGGAGATGAGTGGGCTTCAACCATTTTTGGATCAGCACCCAGTTTTTCAATATTTTTACATTTGCCCACATCCATAAATTGTAACTTTTATAAATGTTTCATAAGCTGTTACTAGCATTATATTACATTTTGTTATTGTGCATCATTAATTATATTTTTACTTATTTAATTTTAAATTTAATTATTCTAAATAGGGTAGCAAGCAAATTTCATCTGGTCAAACTTGATCTGAATTTGTATGAAATTATATTTAAAATTTATGTTTTAGTTTTGTTTAATTGCTGTAAAGCAATATTAGTGCTTGATGCTCTTTACGTAGAGATTCAGTGTCAGTCTTTAAAGTTCATACAGTCAGACAAAAATCAGTACAACCACTTCTTTGTTCAGTGAGAAAATTCCACTGAACTTTGATTCAGCTAGATTCAAAGTTGGAAATTCCGGTTGTATTAATGAAATTGTGCTCCACAGGTGTGGATATACAGAAGGCATCTGACAGATTTTTAAATATCCACCTTGGTTAAAATTGGCTTTTTGTTATCATAGCACTATTCCATTTTTTTTCTTGATGTGTAACATGTAGATCACATAGATTTACTTTGAAAAGTTTCAAATATATTAGGTTATTGAAATGAATGATCATGTTACTCTGTAATTGAATGTGGGAAAGACCTTGGGAGGCTGCCAAGGGAATGGTCAGATAAGAGCAGCATAGCCCGCAGTTGGATAATGGCCGGAGCAAGGCTCTCAGAAGAGACCCTCCCTTGTTTATTGGGTGGTAAAGGAGAATAGGTGGAGAATTGTAATTTCAGACTTGCAAGATTCTGTCAATGTAGCATTACAATAAAGTAGATTTAGATCATCTAGTTGTGATTCCTATCTGGTTTACCCTATGAGGCCAACATCAAGCTTGTAAGTCTCTCAAGGTCTTTCCCACATTCCATTACATACTCTCATAATATGTAAGCAATCTCCAAAGGTATCTATGTCAGTAGTTTTAAGTAATAACTTTGTCTTCAGTCTTTCAGAACATTTTTTAAAAAAATATTGTGTGGACTATTGAACATTAATAAATAAATAAATGGGGAATTTTTAAAGATATTCCAAGCCTTTACGATTTTCAGCTGGATGTTTTTCATGAAAATGACCAGAAGAGTAATTGCTTCATTTGAAAATCTTTGTTGTATCATAGATAGATTGGAAGACTTCCAATACATATGCCAAATAGTTTCATGAATAATAATGACATTGTGGAGTCCTTGGTGCTCTCTGAGCCTTGTCATTGTCTTGCAGACGTTTCATTGCCAGACTAGGCAACATCTTCAGTGCAAAAAGGGAGTGGGCCTTGCTCTCTGTTTATATACCATAGGTTGTCCAGCTTGTGTTGGTGGAGGTGTTGTTCTCTCCTTCTTTGATTGGGCTGTTGTTTGCTGTTTGGTTGATTGACTGAGTTAATAGTTCTTTGATTAGGGTATATTGTGTTGTTTTATTGTTCATCTGGTGTTAGTCCTAGTGTTACTCTTTGCCTCTGTGGATGTTGATTGCTGGTGAGGAGGTATTCTGGTCTTTTGGCTTTTCATAGCTTCTGTTGGTTATGTTGTAGTGGGTTGAGTGGTCAGGCACTTTTTGATAAAGTTGGGGGGGTATCCATTTTGCTGGAAGATGCTGTATAGGTGATCAGTTTCCTTTTTCTGGTGTTCTGATTTGCTGCAGTGTGTAAGTGCTCGTCTGAATAATGTTCTTACACAGCTCGTCTTGTGGGAGGTTGGGTTGTTACTTTGGTAATGGAGCACTTGGTTGGTGTGGGTAGCTTTCTTGTAGACTTGTGTTTCTAACTTGCCATCATTTCCTCTGCTGATGAGGATGTCCAAGAAAGGTAGTGTGTTGTTGTTTTCTTCTTCCCTTGTAAATTTTATTCCATTGGAGATGTTGTTGATGGTTTCATGTGTTTCCTCCAGTTGTTCCTTTTTTATTATGACAAAAGTGTTATCCACATACCGGATCCATACTTTGGGTTGTATGCGTGGGAGTGCTGTCCTTTCCAGACACTGCATTACAATCTCTGCTATGAGTCCTGAAATAGGTGGCCCATGTGTGTTCCTTTGATTTGTTGGTATATTTGTCTATCAAACTGAAAGTACGTCGTAAGGCAGAGGTCGATGAGGTCCATTATTCTGGGTATTTCTATTTTGGTTTATTTGTTGCCTACTCTGGCAATGAAATGTCTGCAAGAAAACAACAAGGCTCAGAGAGCACTAAGGACTCCACAGTTCAACCCTGAGCTACAAATATTTGCTTCAATTAATAATGACATTATTTGGAGGCATGGTTTCTAACTCAGGAACAACAGCATAAAAGTACTTTCTTATAATCATAACATGTTAATAAATGCACAGGCATTAAGTTAGGTTGACAACTAATTCCAACTGTCATATCAATAAATAATAACAGTAGCAACATGGGCATGGGACATGACAACTGAAGTCACTTGAATTTGCCACTGGGTTGATAATTTATTTACCAACTAGTCATCATAGAAAGTGCTAATTGCTGTGTGCCAAATATAAATAAAATCATGGCATGTTGCACCAAATATGTACGCAAAAAAAACCAGCATTGTGTTGTT
This sequence comes from Candoia aspera, assembly GCF_035149785.1. Lineage (NCBI taxonomy): Eukaryota > Metazoa > Chordata > Lepidosauria > Squamata > Candoiidae > Candoia > Candoia aspera. Next base: position 35,924,647 of record NC_086160.1, read on the forward strand.
TTCTTTTTACAGCCAGATGAGCATTACCATGGTGTAGTGCCCACCTTTTTTTTAAAAAAAAGGTAACACTCAGGCTGAAGACTTTCATACTACATGAGCATCTCCCCTCTCCCTCCCCCAAAAGAAAAACTTTCCAAAGCTACAACATTTATCATTCCTGACTTATGATGGTGTCATGAATCCAAAGAAGACTCTAAGGAAGATCCTAGCTAGTTTGGCAGATCCACAGGCACAGAGATGTTTCTTACAGTAATCTGGTCTCAAATAATTTAAAGCTTAAAAATGAATGCCTTAAAATGTTAAACTTTTATAATTTAGATCACTATGATGGTTATTCCTATTTGTAATTTGTGTCCCTGTGTCCTTAGCACCAAACATAAGACTAAGAAGCATGGAAGATATTGTGTATCATACTGGAGTAGACTAATATTCAGCAATATTCTGAAGTTTCAGCTTCACTTTTTCTCTTATTTTAAAAACATTTTCCTTTTTTTATGAAGTAATTTTAAATGGAATAAATACAATCCAGTCAAGGTTAAACACTTTCACATCCCCCTGATTTAAACAAAAGGCATTTAGGCACATGTTTACTTCACTTAAATAAAGCACACAGTTTTGGCTGTCTTGTCTCCCAGGATTTCCAGATTCAAAACTGGAGTCTGCAGGAAAATGTTTCCATGTATCCTAACTGCTAGCAGATCTGCTCCTGTTCACAGTTCCCTCCACTAAGCTTATTCTTCCAGGATCTATTAGCCAATTCTCCTCCCCTTCGGTTTTCCATTTTTCTCTTCCAGCTCTTAACGTTCTGTGGCTCCTGGCAGCCAGGGAGCATGCTTAATCCTCTTCGGACTGGCTTTGAGGGACAGGATAATTCTGCATGCCTTAGGGTTCACCAAGCATGCTGATACCTTCCTATTGTGGACCTGTTTTGATTCCAGTCCTGCTGGCACTCCACCACCCGAGTCTGTTGCAAGGAGTGGTATCGTTTTTAGATCCTGTTGTTTCAAAATTCATACTATGTTTTGAGTGTTGATTGAAGTTCTTTCCTCACACAGGTCAACAGCTCATAACTGAAGTCCCTATGACCATGAGACACATCAGTTATGCTCTGGTCGCTGCTAGACGTTTAACAGATAATATGCCACATATGGCTATTACAGTATCCAAACTATTCAAATTAGTTATGGCCTTCAAACTTATCATATGTTTTCAATGCATCCTGTACAAACTGCCTGGCCTTAGTTTGGAAGAAACTCTGAAGCTCATTATAGCAAGCCATATTATATTTTGGCAGGGAAATGGAAAGCCTTAATGTTTTAAGAATAAAGCTAAACTATAAAACTGAATGTTAAGAGGAATAAATACAAGGAATGCAGATTTTTTCTCAAATTAATTTTCTCTACAAGAAAGCCCCCTTGCTTTATGAATTCTCTGAAGGTGTTTAATTGGGGCAGAAATGGTAATCAAATATGGTTTCCCAAAGATCTTTAAAAGAAATATCTGCCATTCAGTTTCTTAATGATACAGTTATACCTTCACAGCGTGAGTTGGGAGCTTTATGGCAAACCAAAGCCAAGACTTCTTAACATGTAGCATGCTGATTACTACATTCTAGAAATTCTTTTCCAAAAAGAAATTGAAAAGGAATAATGGCATTATTCAACTATATGTAAGTTCCTTGTAAATGTTGTCTTAAAAATAAACAAATCTTAATTATTATTTTTAAGGTTCTTTCCAGGTTCTGAGTCTAAATTTATTTAATTACAATTGTTTGTTTGTTTATTGTGTGGCTGTTATGAACACAGATTATTCCTGGGAGAGTAAGTAAATCTTTGATGGAAAAAGGAACATGGATAAGAAATAGGCAACTTAATAGGTTGATGGTCCTTACGACATTTGGGTCCCCACAGAATTCATGATTAAATAGGCATCTATTTTTTAAATGAAGTTCTATTAATTTTCTTCATTAGGAAACTTCCACCTAGATGCCATCTATTGAACTGGACAATCATTTTTAATATTTGATTGCCCTTTGAAAATGGAAAATCTTGCTTACAGAACAGTCAGATAAAACACAAAAATGACCTCAGTGACCATAGTGGCAAAGTTTACTTTGAGAGACACTGATTGGATAGATGTGGTGAGAGGAGAAGGGAGAAAAGGATAAATAATTGTTGCTCTATGTGCTTATTTTTAGCCTTATGGCACTAAGCTGAAAGCAAAACTTTATGGGACTAATGAAATTCCCAACAGTCTTAGACATGGGTCATTGTGTTTATATTTAAGGCAATGTGTTTATGAGAAGAACCTCAGTATTTCAAATTACTCAAGTAACTAAATATATGTTTTTAAAAATTAAATGCTGAATTGGTAGAATTTTTCAAAGCTTCACTTTTCAAGGGGGTGGATGATTCCTTTACAAACCATAAGCTTCACATATTCCAAAAATTGTACATAATTATACATAGCATTTAATAATTCTTTACCTAACATAAAGTAGTAATAGTAGCAGCAACAGTAGTAACTTTAAAACATTATGACCTTTATGTATAATGATCCTTATATTAATTTAGATGTTACCAAATGCAAGAAGCAGCTAATCATTCTGTTCTGGAATCAAACATGGGATTTTGTGGCTACCTTCCTATTTGATCATCATGTAATTTTAGGAAAGATCAGTAGACTACAGGGGGAATTATCAGGACTTAAGTGTCAAGCTACATTTCAGACAATGCATTAAAATTATTTCCTCTTTCATACAAACACTTCCTCACATACAATCTGAACTTGTCAGTGACCAAAACTGTGTGATAGGTTGACATGCAATATTTTACACTGTTACTGAGAATTACATGATTATATGTCTTTGCCATTGAACGACATCAACATTTCTGGTGGGTCATAGTGATACAATATATAAAGGAAATCTTAGTGAAGAAATAACAGCAATGTTTGGTGTTTGTTTCATTTATTTGTTAAAGAAAGTAATCCAACATGCAGGATGCTAATGTGAAAAATCTCTGATTGTTTACTGCAGTTTTCACACAGAAGCGCCTAGTTAAACCGATTGAACTGAGTGATTATTACTTTTTTCACACTGGCATATTGCATATTGGATGACTTTGGTAACATTCAGCAGCAAAGATATGTAAAAATTTAGATAATCAAAAATGAAGTAAATACTTTTTTATCCAACTGTAGTTCAGGGATAGAAGTACACTGGAGAAGCTATGTGTGTAATATTTGTTTCTAAGCTAAGACACAGGGCTGCCACAATTCAGTATGCAAATTGTGTGCTGCACAAGGACACCACATGTTGGGGGCACCAGTTACAAGTAAAAAAGAGACAGAGAAGAGATACAGTATCAGCAACACAGGCTCTGGATCAGCCATGGATGACTGTAATGAATCATGGCCTCAACTCATTGATATATGAATGCCTTTAATATCTGTTTTGTACACTTGTATGTATTTGTTTCTTTTTGTTTCTTCTTATTTTATAATTTTGTGTATTCTTTTTCTTTGTTTTTTGCATTTACTTAAGAAAATAATGAAAAAGAAACACAGGCTTGAAAACTTTACTGGCTACCAAAACCAGTGACAGAACCTACAACTGCAACCCAGCAGAGCCTTGCAAATCGTAATTATATTTAATGAATTTTGAATATTAAAAAATTGGGGGGGGGGCACTAAGCAGAATTTGATACAAGGGCATCATGTGTGCCACCAGTGGCCCTGCTAAGACCTAGAAAGATTGCAGCCATTACACGTCTTTAATTCTTTTTATTTATTTATTTTAGATTATGTGTTTTGAGTAAACAAACTAATGAAGTGTGTGTGTTTGTGTGTGTGTGTGTGTGTGTGTAGAGAGAGAGAGAGGGAGATAGAGAGAGGGAGGGAGGGAGATGCTGGCCTGGAGTCTTTTCTATATTACCAATCAAGAAAGCAAGATATATTGCCTGAAGACAGGGATGCAAAATAATACCTTATAGTAATAATATGTAGAGCCTTTCCATCTGTTTAAATAAGGATTTGCAAAAAAAAGAAAATTATTGCCAGAACCAAGTAAGCAATATGTCAATTGGTAGATAATGCTTTCACTCAGAACTATCCCACAAGAATGGGAAAGAAGAAAACATTCTATTGGAGATTCAGTTCTTGCCATATGTATCTTTACTAATTTGGATATTATCAGTTTTTTACTTCCTGGCACTGCCAGGTTTCTGGCTTTTCTTTCTCTGTGTTTGTCTTCAGTTTCCAATTTAAATTGTGCTCTTAGCAGATGATGCAATATTATCTTCTCTTTCAGTAGAAAAGTCCTTGTGATATTTTTTTATTGCCTTGGCTAGAAAATGCATGGACAGTGATGTTCATTCAATGTTCTTTAAAAATGATTGAAACATTACTTCAGCATCAATAGGAGGCATTAAGGGAACAACATTTGCATACAAAGATATACACCTATAGAACTACCTTTCATTGCTTCAAAGAATCATTGAGATTTTTAAATTTTTACAGGAAAAAAATATATGTGTAGGAAGTTAGAACACAAATCCCTGAAATATTTTGTTGGCAAAGTTGTGCCCTTGCACAGCTGATCTTCATTTTCATAGGCTTGCATAGGACAAATCCCTGATGAGTTTTGCCCACACAAATTTTTGTCCTGTGATGCTCACACAAAGTTTCAGTGTCTTTGGTTCCAGTAGAGAATTCCACGGGAAGCTAAATATACAGGCTTCTTCTTGGATTTGTCTCCAGAGACAGATTAATTTTCATAATTTAACACTTAAACCCCAGAAAGCTTGAACTTTAAAGGTAATCTGTCATCTCTGTCTTTATTTCATAAAAGCAAATATTGCGATAAGATTTTTCAAAACGGTTTGGAGGGCACCCAGAATTGTTGGTTATCAGAAACTGAAAAATATAATGTTGGTGCCCTTATATGAAGTTATTTGCTTTAAAATTTGTCTCATTAAACATATTTAAAATAATGGATACAATATTTATTCTGAAGGCATCTTAGTGATCAGCTCCCATTCTCTAAAATTCAGAGTTCATGTAAGATTTGAATTCATAAATGTATTTCTGTCCAGTTTCTTCATGGATGCATACAATGGAATATGGAATAATTTTAGAGAATAGGAGCTGAACACTAAGATGCCTTCAGAATAAATATTGTATCCATTATTTTAAATATGTTTAATGAGACAAATTTTAAAGCAAATAACTTCATATAAGGGCACCAATATTGTAACAACTACTAAAGACTTCAGTAGGATGTTAAAAATAAACAGAAAATGAGAAGGATAGTCGTAGTGCAAGAATTGCTAGAAGGTAACTCTTTGCAATTAAAGTAATGTCTGTACTACTAACTGTACTAGCAAGCTGTCATGCCTACTCCACTGGTCAACAAGCAAGTGTGCCTGTGACAATAGGCTACATGCCAGAATAGGAAATATACATCCTATATTGCTACAATCACTCATGTCTTTATCACCTAGACTACTGCGATGTATTGTACATGGGGTTGCCTTCAAAGATTGCTTGGAAACTACAAGTGGTACAGAATGCAGTAACCATCCAACTGGCAGACATTAGTCACCAAAAGATACAGCATTTGTGTTGCATGCTCTACGTTGGCTGCCTTTAAGTTTATGGGTTCAGTTCCAAGTGCTATATTGACCTATAAATCCCAATATGGCTTAGCAGCTAAGTACTTACAAAAAAGCCTCTTCCGACTGTAGTAGTTCTATCTGATATGTTTCTTCCATAAAAAGCTATAAATCATTCCCCACTTCTATAAGGTGAGGAGAAATGATGCTACAGAGGTGCTGTTTTGCATCTCCTTGTTTTTTGCAAGAAGCAAGCCATTAAGTTACTATGGTAACAAATCACTCTGGCAGGGTCAACAGGTCAAACTTAAGTATCCTCAGTTTTGGGGGTGAAAAGACATGACCATATAAGGTAAAGCTCCTTATTTGCCTGGAGGGCAGCTTGCCTGGGCTTGTTAGGTTCAGTTTCCTTTCTACACAGCCTTCTTCCTAGTCCTCTCTGAGCACGTGTGAATGCACAAGCTTGTAAATATGTTTTTGTGCTTTCTGTAAATAATTTTATTTTTATAGAAATGCCTGGTGTGTGATTTTTCTGATCTCTCAGGCCAAACGCTTTCCAGCACTCTGCCACATGTTTGTCTGTTGTGGTCCTGGCCTGTAGAATACTCTCCTCCATAAGTTGCTCATTCTTTAATGGAGTTCCAGAAAATATTGAAGATGAAGCTTTTCAAGAGAACATTTTAAAATGTATTTGATTTTTGTTTATTTATTTGGCCACTCAACTCACAAACTGTGATTCAGTGTGGAAGTATGCTGCTGAGTCTTAGCTCATAAATCAGGATGTGGGCTGGAATGAAAAAACATTGATCAGTTCAAAGAATGCCTGTCAGATAAAATATGGAATGAACACCCCAAACACTGTGATAGTACTATTCTAGGTTTGCATGATCAACTGAAAATTCAAGGAACTGCCATTATTTATTTATTTATTTATTTTCTATCCCACCTTTATTATTTTTATAAATAACTCAAGGCAGCAAACATACCTAATACTCCTTCCTCCTCCTATTTTCCCCACAACAGCAACCCTGTGAGGTGAGTTGGGCTGAGAGAGAGTGACTAGCCCAAGGTCACCCAGCCGACTTTCATGCCTAAGGCAGGACTAGAACTCTCAGTCTCCTGGTTTCTAGCCCAGCGCCTTAACCACTAGACCAAGGAAAGACATCACTAATTTATTACCCTCATCCCCCTCCCCCCCACATATCAGAGACTGGAAGTTCAATCCATACAGCTGATAGTCACTAGAGCGCTACTATCTGCCCAAGAACAGTTATCTCAGTGCATATATGACTTATATCTATATTGTAGAAAATCACTTCTGTGGAGTCCTTAGTGCTCTCTGAGCCTTGCTGTTTTCTTGCAGACGTTTCATTGCCAGACTAGGCAACTTCTTCAATGTGAAAACAGAGTGGGACTTGTTCTCTGTTTATATACCATGGTTTGTCCTGCTTGTGTTGGTGGAGGTGTTGTTCTCTCCTTCTTTGATTGGGCTCTTGTTTGCTGCTTGGTTGATTGACTTGATTAATAGTTCCTTGATTAAGGTATAATGTACTGTTTGATTGTTCATCTGGTGTTAGTCCTAGTGTTACTCTTTGCATATCTGAGTGTTGATTGTTGGCGAGGGGGCGTTCTGGTCTTTTGGCTTTTCTATTGTCTCTTTTGAGTATGTAAATGTTGTTTACCTCTGTGTGTCTGTTGATGGCTGCTTGGTCTGAGTGCCAGGTTTCCAGGAATTCTCTGGCATTTTTGGATTTGGGTTGGTTTAGGATGCTCACAGTTTCCCAGTTGAAACTATGGTTGAATCTGTCCATGTGTTTTGAGATTAGGGAGTTTTCATTGTGTCTTCTGACTGCTAGTTGGTGTTCATGGATGTGCTCTGCTAATCTTCTGCCTGTCCATCCTACATAGTGGCTGTTACAGTCCTTGCACTGTATGTTGTAGATGACTCCTGTTTTTCCTTCTTGGGCTACTGGGTCTTTTGGGTTACTTAATATGTTTTCAAGAGTTTTAATTGGTTTATGTGCTATGGTGATGCTGTGTGGTTGTAACAGTCTGTTGGTAGTTTCTGAGATGTTTCTAATGTATAGCAGTGTTATCCTTTTCATAGCTTCTGTTGGTTGAGTAGTAGTGGGTTGAGTTATCAGGCACTTTTTGATAACCCTGAGCTACAAATATTCTCTTTGCTTGGTACCTAACCACTTTGCATGTAAATGACCTGCTAAATCCTGCTCCACCCCCATGCACTTTCAGAGCATCAGTAAAATGCTGAACACATGGAGAAGGGAAGTATTTTGTGATGAGATGCCTTAAACACTGTACATCTGGCTTGTCAGGAAATGGAGCAATCCCAGCCTACAAATGCTCAAGGCTAGGAGAAATAGAAATTAAATGATGCCCAGCTAAAGTCAAGCTATGCACTGACATTTATTTATTTTTTATTATTGTTCAAATTTCTATCACCACCCATCTCCTCCCGAACAGGTGGGGAACTAATGATAAATTTAGTCATTACTGTTATCCTAGAGGCCCAGAGTAGTCCTGGAATACTGTTGCAAGCTTTAGAAGGTTCTGGCACCATGGGCTACTTCATTAAATCATCCATCGCATGCATCCCAAACACCTTATTGAAACATAAGAAAGCCTTGCTGGATCAAGCAAAAGTCATCCTAGTCCAGGATTCTCTTTTTCACAGAAGCCAACCAGATGCCTCAGGGACATTTTCAAGCAAGAGATGGGTAAATACAGTATCTATCCCTTGCTGTTCTTCCCCTACAACTGATAATTAGAGACATGCTTTCCCCAAAAGTCTCCAAATCCATGAATTTCTCTAATTCCCTTTTAAAATCCAAGATAGTGGCCATTACCATGTCTTATTGCAGTAACTTTCACAAGTTAATTCTATGCTGTAAGAAGTATTTTATTTTGTGTGTCCTATATCTGCTTAGCTTCATTGTATGGTGTTTGTTCCTAATTCTTTGAGAAAAGTAAAATAAGATTCTGCCCAGTTTCTTCATACCATCTATTATTTGTACACCTATTTGTCCCTTTCCTTGATCATCTTTTTCTAAGCTTTCTCTGTGAGCAGAAATGAAACAATCACCCTGCTTGGTGGCACACCACATTAGGGAACAGTCTGGTATTAACATTACAGTTGCCTCTTAAGAGGAAGTTAATAATGCAGTGTGTTATTGCTAAAATAACCTAGGACCTGTGTGGTGTATTGGATTTCATTCTAAAAAGGTGCTTCAGAGCATATGATGTAGCACCTGTTTGCAACTCCTTAAAGCAGATGTTCCCATTCCATGGGCTTCAAACCATCTTTTTGGAATTGAATCTGAAGCACTGCACAGCCCTAACATGCACTCTATCAACCTGTTAGCACTAAAGGTATATTAAATGGAAGCTGTATGTCAACTGCTTCTGGATCTTAACAATCTTTGTGTAATATATAACTGTTTTTCATTTCTTTTCTCCTCCTTTCTTAAGATATAAAAACAAATTGCATTGTAAATTAACTGTCCATGTAAAGCTAGAGGCTTTTCATGTTTATTACAATTGACTTTCAATAGAGTTGTTTTTCAAGGAGATCTGGTTATTGTAAATTTGATGGTGTTTCTGGCTATGGATCAAAATTTTACTGTGCTCCAACTCTTGACAAAATAGTAGGATATGTTTTAGACCAGAAGGGAAAAGGAATCTTAACATTTCATGCTCTCAGCTAAACTAATTACTTGCAGGTTCCAATTACAACTGCTTTGATTGCAATCAAAGAAATTAGTTACCATAGATACAATAGTTGGCAGGATGGCCATATGAGGTCAAGACAACACTTGTAAAGGTTGATTTGAAGACCATTAAATAAAAGTGCCTAACCAATTAAAACAACCCCTACTGTTCTACCCAAGTTTTTAAAAGTTTACAGAAAATAGTAGTGATATCGTTGCTTCTTTTTCTTCTTGCGAAACTTAGATTTTAAAATATAATGTGTGTGTGTGTGTTGCCTTTTGCAAAACATATGTTATATTTTGTTTACAAGGTGGGGATTTAGAAAAAAAGAAGAATAGCAGTGTATGCTGTTTTTCCACTTCTTTTTTTATTTTTGGACAAAATCAGGGCTGCTAGGCTTCCATTTCCTAGGGCTATTTTTATGGTAACTAAATAAATATGTTGCTCTTAATGCTGAGAATAGGCTAAAACTCCTTCAGAAATCCAGCTATCCACTAGATGGCAGCAAAGACTATTTGCAGCTATCTAGTGATTGTCCATAGGGACGCGGTGGCGCTGCGGGTTAAACCGCTGAGCTGTCGATCGGAAGGTCGGCGGTTCGAAACCACGTGGCGGGGTGAGCTCCTGTTGTTAATCCCAGCTCCTGCTCACCTAGCAGTTCGAAAACATGCAAATGTGAGTAGATCAATAGGTACCGCTTCGGCGGGAAGGTAACGGCGTTCCGAGTCGTCATGCTGGCCACATGACCTGGAAGTGTCTATGACAACGCCGGCTCCAAGGCTTAGAAACGGAGATGAGCACCGCCCCCTAGATTCGGATTCGACTGGACTTTACGTCAAGGGAAACCTTTACCTTTACCTTTTAGTGATTGTCCAGATGTTTACAGCCCAAATTTCGCAACCCTAGCTGAGAATAAGTTCCAAGTTTAGCTACTTCTAATATTAGCTCCTTTTTTTGGAGGGCTATGTCAAGGATACTAAACACACAACCTCACTTTCCTTCTATACTGACAGAGAAAGTAGAAGTCAGTTTTCAGGACTATTGTAGCAATGAAACATGAATAACATGGAAATATGTTGACTGAGTTCAGAGGGTTTATGCTCAACTAAACAGCCCCAAACCACTAATCTGAATGTATGCCATAGTATAATTCAGTGGGGGTTACTGTTAAAGAGACATATATACGCTGCATTATAAGTAGTACTAGTTACATTATTTTTATAGTAATTTTATTAAAAATTACAATTAAAAAGATAAAAACTAATACAAACTAAAAAAAGAATAAAAAGAAAAAATAGAAAGTGCAGAAAAGAAAGAAATAGTAAGACTATAATAGAGAAAAATAAATAAATATATAAAGAAATGTCTTTCCTCTTCATCACAAGTATAAACAATTTTAATAACTTATTACCTTCTCTTAAAATACAGCAAATGATCTCTTCTTCCCATATCCCATCTCTTATCTATAAACAAATCCTTAAAGCCTCATCATTTCAGTCCTGATGTCAGCAAAAGTCCATTAAGGGTTACCAGAGATAACAGCGTATCTATTTTAACCTTGATCAAATAAATCAACTCTATATTCCTTCCTTTTACTTTTAACAATCTTGATCTTTTTTAAAAAAACAACTTTATTAATTTTCAGAGTATAGTTAAAATACAAAATGTAGAATATAGAAAAGATAAAGTACTAAAGAAAAAAGAAAAACGATAAAAGTGCAGAGTTAGGGAGAAAACAGTAACAGAAAGTGACTTCCGACCTTCTCCAATACAGATATAGACGCATTTACAAATATAATCTCTTTCCATTAGTTAAACCTTAGTAACATTATTTCTAACAAATCAAATCATTTAACCATCAAAACTTCATTTTTTTTTTCTGACACAAGCAAGTAATCTAAAAGTGGTTGCCAAATAGAGACAAATCCAGACATGGTATTTTCTCTTATCAACGCTGTTAATTTGGCCACTTGGGCCAGTTCCATCAGTTTAATCATCCATTCCTCCACTGTAAGAATTGTGGATCTTTCCATCTTTGTGCATATAGAAGTCTTGCTGCTATAATCATATATAAAAGCAAAGTCCCATGTTGTTTCTCAAGCTGCTTCTCCATCAGTCCCAAGAGAAACAGTTCTGGGGGTTTTTGTAAGTCCACTTTAAGGATCTTTTGAATATTAACACATATTTTATCCCAGAATTTTTTGGCTTTCTCACAATTCCACCAAAGATGATAAAAAACAATCTTGATCTTTAGTTCCTTCAAATAATATCCTAAGACTTTCTTTTCATTTTTTCTTTGTCCCTTCTCACAAAATTCTTCAATGCTTTAACAAGCCTCTTTTGTAAATCCAGTATAGGAAAATTATCCAGGTCATTCTTTTGGTTTGTTATTTGTATATCCCTTTTAATTATTAAGGCAGCAGCCAGTTTCATTTGTATGTCCAGTGTAGCATCTTTTTCGATATTATTCTTGTAGCCTGTAATTTTTAAATCCACTTTCAGATCGGTCTCAGTCTTGTCAGGTAAAACTTGTTCTTCTTCCATACCATCTTTTAAACACAGTACATCTACAGAGGCAGACACTCTTAAAATTAACTTCTGGGTCCATTATTCAAAAATATCCTTCAATGTGTTCAATGTTAAAATATTATGCTCCATTCTGTATTAGTAAGTCAAATTTAAGTGTTCTTGTCCTTTAATTGTAATCTTTAGTTTATTCTGGTTCCCTCTAACATACAACCTTCAAAGTCTCAACCTATCATGTTTTTTTTTTAAGAATTCAAAACAAAAGCACTTTCCCACAGGAAGGATTCTTATAATTAATTCCAAAAACTTATTTTGAATCTGTCTGGACCCTTAGTCCATTTGTAACTTTCCAAAATCAAAGTTCTAATCCCCCTTTGCTCTTTATTCCAAAATATATATTTTTTAAAAAATAATCCTTAAACTTATATTTAAAATATCTTTTGCTAAAGATTGAAGGAAACTCATCCAGTGCTATATAACTTGTCAATCCAAAGGTTCTTAATAGTTGAAAAGCAGTTAACAAGCAATTTCTGGAAGTGTTTTAGAAAAGAAAGTATGCAAACCTAGTGTCCTTTTTGAAGGTGCCAATCACAGTTTGAGCAAAAAGATGTCTATTCCCTCGTGTCCCAGAGCTTTAAACCTGCCAGAGAATGCTGTCATGCAGCCTCCTCACAAAGAGCAACTGTATGGAGGACTTATGGGCAATCACAAGTCTTCTCCTTGTCCAGGGAGGAATTACGAAGATTCAGTCTATTTGCCAGCTCTACATTTCACCATGGTCATTGGCTCTGTCTTCAGTTTGCCATTTCTTCCCCAGAAGTTCCTATTCACATTACTTTATATGCTGTTTCACAAGATAGTTTTGCAGGAATGTTTCTACTATTTATGAAAATAGGAGGATGGGAGAGAAAAGGACATCCAAAATGGTTCTATGCTGATCTAGATTTATATTGAAGCATAATGGGTATTGTGTAATTAGATGGCATTTGTAAGTATGAGACTTGCTGACTGGGACTCTGCAATAAATTACAGAACACCTGACACTTCTTGGCTTAGCTCAGCTGCTAGGCTAGGCTAGGCTTGGCAGAAGTCTCGTAGGCATGTCTTGGCTAGGGAAGAGTCTCAGCACCAGTAAGGGGGTACAATAACTCTTTTAGTTATTGCTCATGGCTTCTTTTTCTTGCCCTAACTAAATTATTGGGGTATTAACCAGCTTTTGGTGGTCTTGATGCTGAGTAGTTGTCCTAAGTTTATGTGATTGTCATTTCTGAGCTAAGTGCTGGTAGCTCATGACTATCACCCTCTGTATGTTCCACATCCCCTTCTATGAGAAGAAGGAAGGATGAAGCACCCAACAGCATCAGACTCCAGGTAGCTGGAAGTGATTGCCCCCCCTTTTCCTCTCTATTTCTTTTTTGGCTCAAACTGTCAAGAATTCGTTCAATCAAGACATTCAAAAGGATAACCAGGGCCAGTTGTGTAAACATTTATTTAAACAGTCAGGGGTGACTTCGGCCAGCCCTGCCCTAAATAAATCTCCCAAACTTTGGCTTTGCTTATTACAGTGAAATTTTTACCTAACATATTCTATGGGATCTCATGCCCAATTCAAAAGAAGTGTCAGAAGATCTTAATAAAAATATCATTGATGTCTATCAGTCTAGAAAATGTTACAAAACCATTTCTAAGGCTTTGGGACTCTACCAATCTATAGTTAGAATGGCTCCTGTTCTTTTTTTGGCTGCATTAAAATCTCATGTTTAAAAAGTTTTTGCTTGCTGCAGACATAATCATTTAAAAGATATCTCTGTTGTGATTATGGCATGGGTACATAAATCTGCAGAGGAAATTGTTAACCATTTGTTGATAATCCTAACCCATTGGGCAAGAAAAAAAGCATAAGAAAGACCACCAAAAGAAGTGGACATAATCAACTTTGCATGAAAGTTGCCTGGGGCAAAACCTTTTGGTAGGCAAAAAGGGAATAAAGGCTGTCAGAGAGATGGTCTTTCAGAGAAGATTTGGGGCAGTTGTAGTAATACTGTCAAAACATTCCAAGAACACAAAATAAAATAATCTAAGAAGTCACAAAGAATACCAGAACTGCAGGCCTGTCTTGCCTTAGCTAAAGTCCACCACCAGAAAATCACTGAGTAAAAAAGCAATTTACGGGAAAGTAGCAAAGCAAAAGCCTTGATAGATTGATTCATTGATTAAGTGAGTGAGTGAATTTTTAAAAATGTACAATAATGCAAACATGCCCTAAAAGAAATAAGGAAATAAAACTTCAAGCACTTAAAATCAAACCAGGTTAAATGTAACTGCCAAATTATCAATCACAGAGAATTAAATCCATGTTTCTTACAGCAGTTAGCTAATACTTAGCTATCATCCTAATTATTTCTACAGATGAATCTGCTAACAGTAAAAACACACTTTCTTCAACAGGCTTGTGCACCTAGGTAACTAATTATGAGGTTACGTCAGAGGGCCAAAGTTGGTACACAGTATATCAGGTCCAAACCTGCAAAAATGAACTTTCTGAGTGATGATGGCACATACAATTGCTCACTCTCTTGACATTTATCTCAACTTTACCAAAGATCACTTGATAATGCTCCAGACTTCACAAGGAATGTTCTATGGACAGATTCAACAAAGTGGAACTATACTGATATTGTTATTGTTATATTGTTATGTCTCATATAAACCAAACCCTGCATTTCACAATAAGAATTTCATGCCACCTATCATAGGAGGAGAGCCAGGTGAGCTCACCAAAACGTATGCCTTTTAATAGTAACCAGGAGACAAAACTTGACCATACACACACATGCACACACAAAAGGTCTATTGCACTGGGATATATATTGTGGGATATATTTCTCAGCCCATGACTTCAGATCCATTGATTTCATTAAAGCTTGATTATATTAACCCAATATTGCAAGCATGAATTTCTCTTGGAGTACAACATAAGATGTTACTATAATTCTTCTAGATCAAGAAACCGCAAATCAGTCTGGTTCTCATCTTTCTTTTTTAGCTTCATAAATCAGTTTACTGGCATTTTTTTGGCTTTCATTAGTATCACTGAAATTATTTAGCTTCCTTTTAGACTAAGGCACACTGCATTTTATTATTGATTTTGTCCAACTGCTGATTATTCTCTAAATAATGTTAATTAATTGTATCACATACTTGCCCATAGCTCCAATTTGTCTCACTTTCAGAATTAATTGCTTTATAAGATTGCATCACTTACTTGGCTGTTCCACTCTAGAGTGTCTTCAAAGGGTCCTATATTGTGTGTATGATTTGTTAAACCACTCTGAAGCACTTTTTGATCATTTTTAAATGTGTTCTTGGCACAGAAATACAGTACCTATGGCCCATGTCCCAAAGGTTGCTTTTACGAAGAAGACTGGCAGTATACTTTTGTCTACACTTTTATGTAGGTGTAAATGTAGGTCTCATTTCTCCATTTTTTAATCACAGATGTCAACAGCAACAGGTTGAACTTGGTGCCCCTTATACAAAACATTTGAATTAATGATCTAATCAATCTACGTCTCTTGGCCTTACTTTCAGTTAAAGTGAGCCTTTCAGGAAGACAACCTAAGATCTATGTAGATCTTTTAGATCTATCTAAGAATCCAAAATATTCAGGAATTTTATTCTGTTTTCCTGGTGTCCATTAAAATAAACATAAAAACCACCATACTTGGTCAATTTCATAAAAATTGACTTAAAAGTACCTATTTTCCTCTTCAAAGTAATAAGGCTTTAATTCAAAATAACTAAAGATGATAAGTACAATGAATGTAAATATTGATAAACTATGAAAAATTACATATTTCTCATGCAGGAATAAGATAAAACAGCTAGTTTAGAGCATGTTTGTTTCCACCATCATTTGTTTTATTGGTTTTTAATCTTGTAAGCCGCCCAAAGTCACTGTGTATGAGTTATATGGGTGGCCATATAAATTTGTTTAATAAATAAATAAATCTGATTTTATCATGCAGATCATACAATATTAGACAAGGGAATTCTCCTGCTTCCTGGGAGTTTCCAGTCTCCATGTTTTCACTGCAGCCTTTTCCTGGTTCCCCTGAAACTTTCAAAACAGATTTGGAAGATGCAGAAGAAAAATGATACTTCATTTCTTCTCAGCAGCTCATCATCTGCTACAGGTACCCATTTTGCTGCTAGAAGAATACAATTGGCTGTCCAGCTCCAAAGTATGAACACTACCTTATCCTGGCATGTGACAATAACACATGTTGTTTATATTGCTTGGAACATGAATCAGAAATGCAAGTTCAATGCTTTTTCAAAAGTGCCTTGTAACAAAGGGGTCTCTGTTGACATTCCTGCAACCATGAAACCTTTAGCTGAAGATGCTGAGGAACAAGTCTCACAAGCAAAGCAATGCTGTAAAACTCTGTTAAGGCGCCTAATTTCTCCTCAAGAAAAGGATGGGCTTTATTTATTTGTTTATTTTATTTATTTATCCAATTTGTTCCCGCTCATCTCCTCTTTTTGGGTTTATAGTCACTTTAGTCAACTAAAGTCAACTTTAGTTAAATTTGTACCATTTAGTTTATTGTGTGAAGGCCATATATGCACACTAGATGGGTAGAAATCAGATGGCAGCTTGTAGTTGGAATATCAACTCAGTATGTGATTGTGAAAAGTTAAACTTTTTCTTACTACATATATAAATTAAGGTTTTATGCCACCTAAATTTTGACATAATTAAGACTGTAATATTATAGTCACTTTAGTCAACTAAAGTCAACTTTAATTAAATTTGGACCATTTAGTTTATAATATAGTCAGGTATTTTCAATAAAAGTAAATAGCAAATCTTCTTTAAGCACATTTGAAGCTATTCCAATCGAAATACACTTCCTAAATAAAGCTTAGTAACTAGATATGTCAAATGGTACCATAATATCATTTCAGGGAAGGGCAAAGCAGAACAGCTCTTAAGTTCCAGCCTCATGTTTTGCTTTTAATTTTTTTAAAAAGCTATGTTTCTATATAAATTATGTTATATTGAAACTGTACCTCTTTTTTAAATATTAAGCTGCTAAAATATCTGCTGCAATGATTTATCTTTGTCCGATAATTAAATGTTTCCTTGATAAAATGTCAGTACAGTCAAGTATAAAATTTAGCCGCATGAGCCACACTTAATAGAAAACTGGGCACATATTCATACTGTATATTACATTACTCTGAAGTCATCTGGCCAATAAAATAGAACCTGATGCTTACCAAGGGAAATTATCCTAACTAATTAGGGGGACTATGAAGGCTACAGAATGAGGTATTTACTTTCTAAATATATAGTTATTTAAATTCTGGAATAACCTGGGACTATAATAATTCTTCTACCCAGTAACAGGACATTACAAAATCAATTTTTTTTTTGTTAATTTTAACTGGATGTTAACACAAAATTACATATCCAGTATTTTTAATCTTACTGGTTTTTTAAAAGGATTAGACATACTGGATGAGTGTGTTCTCCATCATCAGCTCCCTCTACCTATATAATGCAATGAAGAGTAAGCATGCTTCAGTCATCACCAAAATCCGGAGGATATATAACTAAATAAATTAGATGAGATGTCTGACATTTCTCATATTTCATAAAGTACTGATAAAACACAGGCAATATGCTAAGCCAGGATTATTTTTAACTGTGGTTTCTTGAACAAGTCATAGTGGTTCACATGTAATGCTAAGCCATAACTGGCAGATGGGTACATTAGTGTAAGCCAAAAACAAGTAAAACACCAAAACAAAACGATCAGTCAATCCATTATGAAGCAGGCCACAGAGTACTGGATTCCATGTGTGCCACAGTTCCAAGCATAAGATTTTGGAGATGCTACATTGTGATAATCACTGAGATTTTTAATGAATAACTTTTATAAATAAATAAATAATAAATAAATAAATAAATAAAAGCAAGGCCCTACTGAAGAAAGTCTCACAAAGCAACTGCCTTAAGCAAAACATTTATATCACACATGGACCAATAATTTTTTTTGTTTTGCAAAAAATGCATTTTTTTTTCTTTTGTATTGTAATGTTTTGTTTCAGGCAAAATTAGGTGTAGCTCCAGATTTTTCTAAGAATTGTAAACAAATTCTTTATTTATTGTTCACATTTATATGGCCGCCCATCTCAAACAAGGTGACTCTGGATGGCGTACAACAATCAGATAAAAACAGTGAATAAATAAAGACAATCATTATAAAAAGATAAAAATGATTATTAAAAAGAATATTATCAAAAATTTTAAAATATAGCAACCCCACAGAGAGAGCAAGGCCGTCAATCATAGTGGAGCCATCTAAGAATGTCTTCCTTTCCAAAGACCCCCAGGCCTGACAATATAGCCAGGTCTTGACGGACTTCCTAAGTGATAGCAGGGAAAGATCAAGCCTAATTTCAGGGGGGAAAATGTTCCACAAGGAGGAAGCTACAGCAGAGAAGGCCCACCTCCTGGGACCCACTAAATGCAAGTTCCTGGCAGATGGAACCCATGACATGCCTTCCCTGCTTGATCAAATGGGACTGGCTGATGTAATCAGGGAGAGGTGGTCCCTCAGATATCCCAGCCCCATGAAGGGCTTTAAAGATCAAAACCAGCAGCTTGAATGGATCTGGAAGCAAACTGACAGCCAATGCAGCTCCCAAAGCAGAGATGTAATATGTGCTTTTCTAGGAGCACACGTAACTGCCCACGCCACTGCATTCTGTACCACTTGAAGCTTCCAGATACTCTTCAGAGCAGCCTCATGTACAGCGCATTACAATAGTCCAATCTGGAGGTGACTAAGGCACGAGTGACAGTGAGTAGAGCCTCCCAATCCAGGAAGGGGTGCAACTGGCACACAACACAAAGCTGTGCAAAGGCCCTCCTAGCCCGGCTGTCACTGGCTCTCCGAGCAGGAGTCGCAAGTCTAGGACTCCCAGATTACTCACCAGGTCTGTCTGGGCAGTGCAGCCCCATTCAGCACTGAGGATGCCATTCAGTCTTGCCAGGGTTCAGCTGAAGCCTGTTGTTCCCCATTCAAAATTGCAACGTTTAATGCAAAAATAGAAGAAAATTCCTCAATACCTTACTAAAGAGTAACCATTTATAATAAGTATATTTATTTTAAATACATTTGATTAGAAATGGATTGAAATTTCTGAAATTGAAATTGATTTCAGCTTTATCCTTGCCCTACGCATTAACTTTTGGGTTGTCTGAGGCCACCAGCATGCCCTGTAATGGTGAAGCGTAGTTTCTGCCCAAAGAAATTTTGTATCCCTGCTTTCTAGTGTTTGGACAGGTAATCCAAGTGATGGCAATAAGTGGGATACAAGCAGACTTGGTAAACAGAAGCTGGTCAGGAAGACCCTAATGAACTTGATAAAATGTAATTGCTTAGGACAGAATTGAAAGCAGCATCAGCTATACATAGATTAAAATATGCCAAATCATTCTGCAAAGTCTGTATCCCCCTGCATTCAAAATCTATCATCAAGGAGCCCAGAATAGGTTACTTAACCTCTTCATTTCCTTCTTTCTTTCTACATAATTTGGAAATTACATTGAGCTTTATGCCGAAAAAGATAGGCCATAGTATGTGAAATTAAAACATGGGAGAAAAAGAACAAAATGTACGTTTCAGCAATAGTATATCATTTCTTCTGTGGTTTGATTTCCACTACAGTTTTTCTTTTATCCATGTTCATTACAGTTACATGAGTCACACATTATGTCAGAGGTATTGATCCTTTTTGGAGAGGTTAGAGTTTTGCAAACATGTTATTGTGCCATCAGCTGCTAAGGCAGATATTTAGTTAACAAATTGCTGCTCTGTTGCATCTGGCCACTCACAAAATGCATGTTTCACAGAAAGGCAAATGAGTAAGGCTAAAACAAAAATAATCCCACCCCAAATTGAATGGAAAGCAGAGGTTGGTTTGACCTCAAAACAAAAGCTTATTCCTATGAATCCACAGTTCTGTTGTTCTGGACTCTCTCCACTATCTTCTGCTCTTGTCCACACTTCCAGGACACAAGATCTCTCAGCACACAACATGTAGTAATCATACCCAGTTATTTCTCCTGGCCGTTAGCACTGCCTGTGTCTAACTTTACAATCAGTATGGATACACAAAGGAACTTCAACATGATGTCTTCCCCATATCACTCTCCAAATCCTTGTCCTAGTTTCTCCACTTATGCCTCCCTCTTGTTGAGCCATTTTCACTCTTATTCTAATTTCTCATTCTCTCCACTTACTAGGTTATGCCCTCCTACTGTTCCAGCTTCAGCAACAGAGAAATTCCTTCTTTCCTCTTCCTCTATGGAATTAAGAATATATCAGAGTAAACCACTGACCTTCACTTTTCCATCATCTTTACTACAAAGGAATGACCCTGGGTTTGTGTGGCACTTAGTGCCATTGGGTAGGAAGGATCCCCGGTTGTTAGAAGCTAGAACTTCAGACTGAAGAACTTGTCTGGGTTTGTTTCTGGAAGGAAGGAAGGAAGGAAGGAAGGAAGGAAGGAAGGAAGGAAGGAAGGAAGGAAGGAAGGAAGGAAGGAAGGAAGGAAGGAAGGAAGGAAGGAAGGAAGGAAGGAAGGAAGGAAGGAAGGAAGGAAGGAAGGAAGGAAGGAAGGAAGGAAGGAAGGAAGGAAGGAAGGAAGGAAGGAAGGAAGGAAGGAAGGAAGGAAGGAAGGAAGGAAGGAAGGAAGGAAGGAAAGGAATAGTTACAGGTTTCCATAGGCACTAAAGGGATTTCCTTAGACCCAGTGGTGCCTCATTCTGTCATACTATTGATGTTAAACCCTACCTAGCTATATCAAAAAGGTACATTCCTCTCGGTCAGCTATATTATAACAAAGATTGAAAGAGTTCCAAAAAAAAAAAAAATCTGGCTTAAGAATACTTTGTTTTTCTGGCATGAGTTTTTTAAAAAAAGAAAGAAAAACCCTCAAGTTATTCATTCTTCATTTCAACAGATTCATTTCAGAAAGAATAATGTTGAAATGGAACATGTTAGGACATTCTGAAAATATGAAACTAACCAGTGGATGATTAATTGCTTTGTGCGAGAGGTAAGAAAAGTTAAGTTAGTTGGGAGAAAAAAGAGAAAAAAAGCAAATTCTGGAACCTTGTGTGTGGAGATATATAGTTTTCTTACTTGTGAGACCACACTAGCAAGAATAAGAAAAGGTCAAAGCTTGCTGATTATCTGAATGGAGTTGTCCAGATGAAAGTATAATCAGTACCTTGGCCAGGAGCTTGCAGTTACATGTAAATTCAACATATTACTGTGCCAATGGTCTTGAATCCATTAACTGAAAATGCCATTTCAGAAATGACAAGCTTTTGCTGCCATGTATTTGCATTCCTTGCTCTCATTGGATTCTTTCTCCCCTGCTCCCCATGCAAGCTCATAACAACGCAGGCACGATTAAGAAAAGATGCACAAATACAGAACTGCCAGCTTAAATAATTCAAAGCATTAGAATACAATGGAAGCTTGCTATCTTGATAAGCACACATATAAAAAACCCAGAGGAACACTAGCAATTTTGTGAAGTGGGGGAAGATATGTTTAGGTGCACAGGACAAGGCATTCAATTACTGCTTGGCAAATTAGCACTTTTTTTCATTATTCAAATAAAATCAAATATTTATTACAGTCAAAGACCAACAAAAATAGAATTTACAAACAATAAATATAAGGACAGCAGATAGAGATCCAGTTTGGTATAGGGGTTAAGGCATCAGGTTAGAAACTGGGAGACCGGGAATTCTAGTCCCTCCTGAGGCACAAAGCCAGCAGGGTGACTTTGGACCAGTCTCTCTCTTTCAGCCCCAGGAAGGAGGCAATGGCAACCGACTTCCAAAAAACCTTGCCAAGAAAACTTCAGCGACTTGCCCAGGCAGTTGCCAGAAGTCAATAGTAAACTAAAGGCATGCACATACGCATACATACAGAGATAGCATAAAAATACTACATTTCTGAGTTGCTCCTTATATAGTACTTGTGCTTTGCTAGTAAGAGTCAAGTTTATCCTCTCTATAATTCACAAGACAATAGCAGTCTTGTCTTACATTAGAACGATCATACAGAATTTTGCCACTATGTGAGCAATACTCTCTTATTTATCTTATAAATAAATATGGAAATGCAAAACAAATCAAAGCAATCTGAACATTTCAGTAAAGTACAGATAATATACTTAAAACAATCATCAAACAAAATTGCGACATAAAAGTACATGGATAATATTCTCTATTGCTCCTGACCACGTCAAGTACATTCCTTTAGTAGATATTATTATATCTACCCTGTAAAACTGTGGAAGACAACACATAAACACTTGCTTCAATAAATGCTCTCCTGTATTAAGAGCACACATGAAAAGAAGTAGTAGCAGATTCTCCTTTGGGGTGGGTGAGCCAATTTCTTTCCTGAGGTCTACATCCTCACGATATTAAAGACCATATGCTTGTTCATAGCCTAGGGACAGTACAATTCCAAGAGAGACAAGTTTTAAAATTACAACTTGTTTCTGCCTGGACTGCATGAAGCCAGCCAGCCAGCAAGTTTATTCAGTCAAGGATCAGTGAAGTATAACACACTGTATATACAACACAAGAAATCAGATCATAATAAGGTAAGAAAGTCTCCATAGCAAAATACAACATAAACTACTATAATGATGTATAACAATAAACTGTGCAAATGAGAGTCTACAATATTACAGTCTGTAAAGTAAAAATACACATAGCCTAAAGCAAAGAATCTAAAGCACTGACAAATCTACATATTAAGATCTTAAATAGAAATAAGTCAAAAGTAATTAGCCTTGGAGCTGGTTATGTCTTATTTTTATTGCAGCAATGCAGAGTTTGGCTACTGTGCAGGTAATGGTGGGCTTCATGTCTTCTAAGAGAAAATTCACATAGAAATTATCTGACCTATCCAAGGTCTGGTTTCAACCCTCTGCATCCCAACCTTCAACCAGAAGCTGACTAACTGACAGGTCTCTGTGCTCTGCTATTGGCTCAAATGGCATTGATTGACTGATGGTTCTCCATGAGCTCTATGCCACATAGATTTGAAAACAGTCAAAATAGTCCTAATAAATCTCAATTACATTTTAAATTTGATTCAGAAAGATTGAGAAACATAAAGATTGGTCATCTGGCACAGCCTAGTATGTTCCTTCATATCATTCTAAGATCAATACAATGCTATGCTAATAATATAACTCTTGGCGAAATGAAATTGCTTTTTAATAACAATATTGAATGTTCTGACTGTCTTTATTTTATCATTTACACACATAGCTCTTTATTGTAGAATTACAAGAACAGTGCTGTAAAGTTTAGGTGTAAGGCATTCTGCTAAAACCACAAAAATTGTCCTCCTTATAAATTCAAGATGATTTGTCCTATCAATATGAAATCTGGTATGGAAGATATTTTTGTGAGAGGGATACAAGCTGCCAACATTTCAAAGAACTATAACTCAGACAAAAACCAGCTGAGTTATAGTAACCTAAATCAGTCCCAGAAATGTTAAAAAATATAGTTTGGACTTATCTAGCTGAATAAGTCTAATACTTCCAGTAATTCAAGAGTGCAAGAGTCATGACTGTAAGTTGCTTTTTGTTTTTTAAAATAATTGTGCACTTTTAACCTTGAACTATAGTTTCTCATGTCTGTGTTATTTGGTGAAGAAAGACTACCATGGCAATAGTCCAGCTGAGCTCTAACTTGGGGCTCCAGTGCCAGACCTCAAATGATCCTCCAGAAAGGGCAAGTGACGACTGGGCTGCGTAACTAGGCCCTGCATCAGTTGTTGAGCTGACATGGGTGTGGTTGGGTGCAGCAGGTCTACTGTCCATTCTTTTGTCCTCATTTTTAAAACAAACTAGACAACTGAACCTGTATTCAGTTAACAGAAGTTCATTTATCACTTTTACTTTTACTCTTCTCTTCAGAAGTAAAATTATACTTATTCAACAGTTTTACAACTGCTATCTAAAGGAGCCTTCTGGAAGTACAGGACTTTTGTTTAACAATTTATATAAATAAGAACATAAGTGGCACAACACTAGAACAAGCCAATACTAACAAATACCTATCAGGATATGTTAAATTTAACATAATCCACAGCTAGGTGGCACTTGATCACAAAAGTCTAAGCCAGGTCAGATCTGGCTAGTACTTGAATGGGAAATCACCATAAAATACCATGGACTAGACTGAGAGTTTAAAAAAAAAATCTGGAAGAAGGTTCCCAGCAATCACAACTGACATATAATTTTATGGCCAATCATAATCTGACAGACTGCCCCATTAAGTGCAATATTGGTTGGAGCTTTTTAAAATAAACTCCAAAACAGTCTATATGAATTCATTTTCCTCTTTCTGTTCTCAGGAACCTATATCACATGATGTTATTGATACATTTCCAGAGAAGTAAATATTTAATGAAGATAATTAACAAAATTACTTAATTACTCTGCATGTAAAATTGCTTCTAAGGGTATAAAATTTTATGTTTGATGTTAAATCCTACAGAAGAATGAAGAAATCCTTAAATCCATAAACAGCATATAAAAGTCAGTTTCATAAGTGTAAAAGAATTCTCCATACTAGATCAACTACAGTTGCTCTAGATTAAAGCATCCATATCATCTTAATTCTCTTCACTGATAAGAAAGCATCTTAGTTTTCTGCAGAAACAGCTATTAGTGGATACAAATATAAATCCTCCTCATATGATTTATTTTTATATACTTTGAACATATAGGTATGTCTAATAACTCAGTTCATTAATAAAGCTGATTTACCGGATTATATAGCTAGAGCTACATAGCTAACTAGTCCACCCGCTTACCAAATAAAAAAACACTGGATGCAGAGGGATGCTACTTCATACAGTATATTCTTCTGGAAACAGAGGAAATTAAAATGTGTCTTGGAAAAAAATGTGGAAACGGATTTATGATAGGTGGCATAATGTCTTATTAAGACTGGCATACGATATATTTTGCTTAGCTAAAAAACATTTTGTCCAGATGAGAAACTGGTACCAATATCTCTAGATAAATAAATAAGGATTTAGAATTAACAACAAGCCCACATCTATTTAGATCATGCTTTTATATATTATACACAGTTTTACTTTAATTAATACATACTGTCTTTAGGTACAATTTCCTGTTAGTTCAGAACCCTTGCCTATCTTCCCAGCTTGATGAAGTAATATTATATTGTAGAGCTAATCAAATATTTGGATTCTAGTCAACTAGTTGAAGGTTCCAAGAAATAGTGAAATTTATTTTACCATACCTTGCAGAATGATTTGTTTAATTAAATCTGCAGTGATTTTATTTTCATGAAGAGCCTACATTTGGAGTACAAAAATGGTATTATGAGTACAAGCAAGATCATATCAGGATAAATGTTGCTTTCTTAAATTATTCTCCTCCTGTTCACAATTTAGCCCTTCCCCTCTTCCAGCTAACAGACTATGCATACATTTGGATTTAGTTTAACATTCATTTCAGTATTGTCAGGTGACAGAAATTTGTATAAATGTTTCCAAAAAGTTTATACTGGGACAAGAGGTATCTGGATTCTTGCCAACTGTAAAGCCATTTGCAACTCATGGAGACTTTATGTGTGTAAAAGCTTAGCTTTCTGAGAAGTGGTGTTTTTTGTGAAACAGAAAGGTACATAAAGGAATTATAAAAAAATAATCAGTGCTTGCTTTGAACTCTGAACTCTTTCTCAGGCAATGAAAGAAAGAAGAATATTCATCCTAAGTAGAAATAATTTGCAAATCCCATCTGTGAAATATATGCATGTCATGGGAATAATTTCTTCCTGTAACTTTCTCATGAGTCAGACCTTTTTTTTCTAGATCCACATCTAAAGGAAAAATCTGAAACCAAACCACAGCCTCAGTAAGCATAGTTACTGTACAAGGGAGCGTCTGAATTGAAAAGTGTCTAGGATTACAGGATCTTCTTTAACTTGCTCACTTTAGTCCTATTTTGTGGCACATTACAGCTTCTGGCATGTGCACCAGTGTGGTATCTAATAACAAATAACATGCACAGCAGTGTCCCCATGATCTAAATCATGATGATTCAAATTGACTGCAAGGGCATTAATTCAGAAAGCTACACTTTGTTCCTGCATCAGAACTACGTAGAAAAAAACTGCAGAGAGCAAATGCTAGGGTCCACTTCTTTAGAAGGGCTCTTCAGAGCTGTTAGACAAAGCAGCAAAACATTTTATATGTAATCTGTTGCTTTCTACAACTGCTCAGAAATTAGCTGCTTTGAAGGCCTAATTACACTTGGAAGACAAATATGTGAAATGAGAGCAAGCACTACATCAGGGGCATTATACTGTATGTGTAGGAAGAGAAAATAGCAAAATTGCAACGAATAAGAAAGACAGATTAGCAGCTATATTGAAGTAGTAAAGTGAAAAGCTTCTCCAACAGTAGCTTCCTCCATCACTGAACTCCATCTCTCAGTCCTGTTCATTCTTTACCCATGAAGCTCCTCTTACTCTTCATCAGTCAAGGTTAAGCCTGAGTCTTCCTGTTATCCTTTTTACTGTTCCAAACCAGGAGCCAGACTGTACATTCAAAAGACAGCTTAAATTTTTATGGTGTAAATCTACACAAGTGATGTTGAATCTGGCAGTATGAATAAATAAACAAATAAATTTAGGGAACAGGCTGTGAAAAGTCAGGGAGCAGGCCCACTGTACATATAGATCTGCCCAAAGGGATTTCTACTCTGGTCATCTGCAGCAGGCCATGTGAAAAATTATCCTCATAAACATAAACTTTAGCAGGAAAGGGAAACAGTTTGAGAATCTAGAGTAAAGGGAATTTGGATACGGAATAAGCCAACCCTTTCCTTCCTCCCCCTCTTCTTCTTCTTTGTAATTTTATTAAATATTTTAAAAAAGAAGTTAAAAATGAATACAAACTAATATAAAGTGAGAAAAAGAAAAGAAGAAAGAAATCAGAAAGTTAGAAGTGCAAGAAAGGGAAAAAAAGAAAAAGAACAGGAAAAAAAGAAAAAATACTAAAAAGTAGCTTCCAATATTCTTTACATCATTATAGGTAAAATTATAAATCCATCTCTTACTCTATGGTTACAGCATAACTCACTTTTTTGTATAATCTATTCTGTCTAATCATCAAAACCATAAAAGTTCATTTTTTTCTGTTTCATGTAAAAAGTCGATAAGGGGTTTCCAGTCCACAATAAATGGAGGTACTGTCTTTTCTCTGATCAAGGAAGTCAATTTAGCCCTCTCGGCAAGTTCCATCATCCTCACCAACCATTCCTCCATTGTGGGTAGTGCCAAATCTTTCCATCTTTGGGCATACAATAATCTTGCTGCAGTTATCATATATAAAAACAAAATTCCATGATTTTTTCCCAACTGTTTGTCCATCAATCCCAAAAGAAAAGCCTCTGGTTTCAATTATATATTAATCTTTAAAATCCTCTGAATCAGTGCATGTATTTGAATCCAGAATTTTTTAGCTTCTTATTGTTCATATGTCTAACACACATTTAAAGTGCAAGCCAACCCTTTCTTCTGATTAATTTTGACTCAGTAAAAAGAGGCTGTTAGGATACTCTAAGATTTGCTTGTTAATCAGATTAACCAGTCTCTGATTTTGTTACCACAGGTTTGGTAATGCTGAGTTTCAAGGGCCAGATGCAGCCTATAGGTATTCCCCAATTAATCTATGAATTTCCAAGATAGGTTTCCCACTTCACCAGTACCTGCTGATGTAAATGCAAGCTTTTGAAAAAGTCAAATTGCCATGAGAGAAGCATTTTGAGGAAAAAAGAAGGAAGAGTTGCTTGAATGTTATTTGCATGAGTTTGCGTATGAATGAAATCCATGTACATGTGGTATAAGAAAGCGATAAAGGGGTATGATAGAATCAGTGTGTGAACCAGCTAGTAATTAACAATATGCAGTGTACCTCCTGGAAAGTGTATCAGAGACAGCATGTCCACAATGAATGGCCTTAGCATTCTTTCCGAGATCCAGTTTGTAGGTTTCCTATCCCTGCCAAAGACTTCATCAGGAGTTAGCTAAATTTTACAGCTGTTTTAGATTAAGATGATATATATACATTAGGTTTATATTTTAAAAGGAAATTAAGGCATACCAGAAAAGTGTATGTTGTTCCTTCATGAGTGTCTTTATTTATGATAATAATACATTTTATTGATTTTACATTATGTTTTAAACAAAAAATGTCTTTTCCTCCATGTGAAATAACTGACTGATGACTCAGGGTAAAGATGTGGGGGGGGGGGGAGTGCTGCAGAAATAAAGATTTAGCCTGACAATCAATTATACTTTGTCTGATAACCTTCAGCTGCCAGTTATCTGGCAACATTTAAGAGTGTTTCCTTATCTCATTTGCTTTTTTTCAAACATGGAATTTTTTTATTCTTTTTATCCTTTTTCCTTTTTTGCCCCAACAAAGGACAGTTTGTTGTTGTTTTCTAAGCAGTAGGCAACCTCTGGCCACCTGGATGATTACTGTATTGTCTGGTTGTGTTCATGCAACAGAGTGGTCCTGGCTGAGTTCACATTAACTTGTGATAACATTTCCAGTGTTTTTCCTGGAAAACATAAAGTTGTCCCTTTTGAGTATTCCTTAAAAGTCACCAAATATCACACTTGTGAATGGTTTCCTGAAAGTGGTGAACCACGTACACACATAATCATTGAGGACTTTCATGAATTTCTTGAGGACTATTTCTTACATGGGAATGTAATCTATAATAAGCTACTGTTGATGTTTTCCTACTAACGATTAAGACTGCTATTGTACCTAATCATTTTGGCCGGGTGAAGAGGTTGTATTTGATTGTCTCCTTTCACGTGCTTGATGGCAATCGCCTGGGGGGAGGAACCTGCCCGGACTTGTTTCACTTCCTCTTTTTCTCTGTGCCGATATGTAGCCAAGCTAGGTAGCTCTCAATGAGAGCTAAGTCCTTTAAATATGTTTTGCTTTTGTTTTGCTTTTTGTAAATAAATTATTTTTATAGAAATGCCTGGTGTGTGACTTTTCTGATCTCTCCTGGGCTAAAGGCTTTCCCAGCATTCTGCAACAGCTACTTCACTCTTTATTAAGCAGAATGCATACATACATACATACATACATACATACGCATTATAACTCAAGAATGAAAAAGGAAGTCGAGAAATAATGCAATCCCAATGAGTTGAAAATCACTATATAGTATAGGCTTGAACAATAGAACTACTCATTTTAAAATGTGAAAAACTGGACATTGCAGGGCAAGTTTAATTCAGACTAATGATGGTATGACTAAACTAGTCACTGCTGGCTTAATATAAAAGACACAAAGATTGGTCCAAATCTATACATGGGTGATAGTTACTACAGCTACAGAATTTTAATTTGCCCCTAGATATTTGATCTGCCATTCTAGACAGAGATTTGATCTGAGTAGCAGTGCCAAAATTGTCAATCTGCCAAATTCTGACTCTAGTGGAAAATATCCAAATAAAATAGCTGCACTAATTTGAACTTCCTTATAAGCTCGAATGTATGTATATATGTGTGTAACTAGGAAACTTTAGGGTGTATTGGCTCAGTTTCACTCACAATTGCAGTTAAAAATATCCTAAGGGGATGGTGAGCTTTGATTTCCCTGGGGTCACTTTGAAAGCCAAATCAAACTTCCAGCAACACAGACTGCTGGACATTTTGTTTTTGTATCACTACCTTGTATACACTCATAGGTATGTTGTGCTAAACATGTCACTTGGAATCCTCAGAACCACCCTGCTTGTTCTGGACCCCCAGGGGGTTTCAGGTTCCTGCAGGTCTGACTCTAGCTTTGGGAAGCCTTCAGGCAAAGGCCCATTGAGGCTTTTCCTTTGACTGGGGAAAGGATTCCATGGTTTTGTCACAGGGTAGGGAAATGTAGGTGGCCACAGCAGTCCTTTGAGGAATGCCCAATGCAGCAGCAAATAACCAAGTCTGTCGCTCCACCTTCTTTTAACATTTCCCATATTTCTTATTTTGCAGAAACGTCTGCAAGAAAACAACAATGCTCAGAGAGCACCAAGGACTCCATATTTCTTATTTTATATAACTTCTGGGCATTTTAGGAAGTTAGAATGATAGCTCATTTAAGTCATGCCAAACTAATTGGATAGCACCCTTAATGCCTTCTGTCATTTTAAAAAACAATTTGATAGGAAAGAATTTTTTTTTCCCATTATTTGCAAGAAGTACGTTTCTTTGATAGTCTCATTGTTGCACTGGGAGTTTTTGCACTTATCTTAATTATGAAAGGACCAAAGGGAAGTGGATCTTCTTGTTCATGGTTGACTTCCCATGCTTCACTCACATTCACAGGGAAATGATGCTCATGTAGTTTGTTTGTTTGTTTTTCAGATCAAGGAGACTGACCAGCCAGAGACGCTGCTGAGGATGAAGAGCCTGTCACATTTCACAATACAGTAAATTCAAAAATACCACCTGAAAGAAATTTAAAAGCATCTTGATAGTAAGACAGAAAAACAAATGCTTCCTTTACAGGAGAAAAACAAAAATAGAAGCATGGTGGACAAATCTACATTTGTGTTCTTCTTCTAATCTTTCTCGTTCACAGTCTAAAGCAGTACAAAAGCCTTTTCCACCACATACTGACATCAGATACAGTATGAAGTCCAGCAAAATGGGTCCTCAGTATGTTACAGAGGGAAAGAATTCCCCAAATGGTTATTTTTATATTAGGCTTATCGAAACAAGACAAAAATATATTTGATTGTTACTTGGATGAATATGTTTATCCTGTTTTGTTTGAACTGCTTTATACTAGTTACTTTTTAACATTTACAATGTAAATGTTACAGTACATGGCTTAGAATTTTGGTAGAAATAAATACATTTGAATTTATAATTATAAAATTTCCTCAACTCCAATTGTACTACCAATGTATTACAAACAAAGGGATGGATTATAGCAGTTTTATTAAAGTGTTCTTTTGTTAAATAGGACTTAATCTTGATTTTAAAAATAGCATAAAGTTTAACCTTGTATTGGTATTAACAGTATTTTAGTTGCTTGATTTTGACTAGACTGTAGCCTTCCTTTTCAACATCCAAGGTATATTATTAAGTGAAACAGAAGAATTAACAATGCCTTTCTCCTTTTATGAGTGTGAGTCAATGTGTTGATATTTGAACTATACCGTATATTTTTATTTTAATGTATAATACTTCTTTAATTCTCTAAGAGGAGAACCAGTTTGGTTAAATAGTTAAGGCATCAGGCAAGAAACAGGGAGACCATGAGGTCTAGTCCCACCTTAGGCACAAAGCCAGCTGGGTGACCTTGGGCCAGTCACTTTCTCTCAGGCCTAGGAAGGAAGCAATGGCAAACCACTTCTGAAAAACCTTGCCAAGAAAACTGCAGGGACTTGTCCAGGCAGTCTCTGACAATCGGACACGATTGAATGGATTAAAAAAAAAATCTAAGACTTTTAATTTCGTCTTATCAATCAGATCTTATCATCTAATTAGTTTTGCTATTTTAGCCAAATTTATGAGCAGGTGATAATTTGTTACATAGCCATAAACTTATGACATTTTTTTTTGTTATAAAAGTTTTTCTAAAGTATAGCTTTTTTATGTTAGTTTGAGACAAATATCCTCAGATTAATATAGCATTTTTAATAAATTTTAGTGCTTTTTAATTAATAACAAAGAAAACACTAAAATAATAATAATAAAGATGCATGCAATTAATACAGCATTATTATGAAATTGATTAGCATAATGACAGTTGGAGATATAAGCATAGAAAATTGTTCCACTAGAAGAGAATATCTGTAGCTCAGGGTTGAACTGCAGAGTCCTTGGTGCTCCCTGAGATGGGTTCTTTGCTTGCGGACGTTCCATTACCCGACTAGGTAACATCATCAGTGCTCGTGCAAGCAAACAGCCAAGCTTAGAGAACATCAAGGACTCTATAGTAAATTGTTTCATTTTACATTTTATCCTACTTTTTTTGTCCAATTATCCTATTTAGATGCGGTGGCGCTGCGGGTTAAACCGCTGAGCTGTCGATCGGAAGGTCGGCGGTTCGAAACCGCGCGGCGGGGTGAGCTCCCGTTGCTCGTCCCAGCTCCTGCACACCAAGCAGTTCGAAAACATGCAAATGTGAGTAGATCAATAGGTACCGCTTCGGCGGGAAGGTAACGGCGTTCCGTGAGTCATGCTGGCCACATGACCCGGAAGTGTCCCTAGGGACAACGCCGGCTCCGAGGCTTTGAAACGGAGATGAGCACCGCCCCCTAGAGTCGGACTCGACTGGACTTTACGTCAAGGGAAACCTTTACCTTTTATCCTATTTTTAATGCAGCATTACATCTGATATTACAGTATAACTCTATTAATTGAGAATCATATGAAGTGTCTAAATCAGCTCTGGGAAAAGAAAACATATTAAAGGAGCTATTATTAGGGTTGCCCAGATATCTGCCAAAATGCTTCTGGATTACATGACTGATGTATAATATAGAGAGGACTTCACAATGGACAGCCAGAGTATACTATTTCATTATGCCACTTTATATCTCAAGCTGTAACTGTAAGAAATCATTCATTTGGCTGGTCATAACATTGAATTTTATTAGCTCCTGTCCAACTTGAGTGCCCTTTAAAAACACTTCTAAATCAGGTTGTAGAGTTGCCACAAGAAGGGGCCTTAACTTAGTGGTGAAGCATATGATTTGCCTGTAGATGTTGCTAGATTCAGTCCCTGGCAGAATCATGTAAGTCTGGGAAAGTTTCTAGTTTGAAATCCTGGAAGTCATTGGGTTGGTTACGTGTCTGAAAATAATGCCCAGTATTGACCAATAACCTCAAAATATTTCTATTCCTGGATAAAATTCACAAATATATCAAACGTGAGTATATAGGGGTCAGTTGTCCAAATAAAATTCAGAACTAACTATTTTGGTATAACTTATATTTACATGTGAATTCTCAGTGACTGGTAGTCATATTGGAGCTGAGTGATTGGGCGTCTTGGTAATTGGTCATAAGCAGACATTTCTTGTCTTAAACGAACAAAGTAAGTCATTGTTTTATTTGCAAATAATATACTCATGGAATGTAACAAATTTACACACAGTACGGAAAAAAAAAGTTGATTTCTGTTGTTCTTCCAACATCAAGAGCAATCTGCATGTGGTGTCTGCCGCATTCCAGAATCAGCATCATGCTTTGTGACCTCATAAGGCATCCCTGTTCAATAGCTGGGCTGATTTACATATGGCTAAGTCAAGGACTTACACGGGATCTTGCTACTTTGCATCATGCCATCCTGCTGCAAGTGCCACTTTCTGGATGTGTGTGCAACAGGAAGATGCTTCTTTTTTTTTATTCTGCCCCATCCTGCTCCCTCCAGATGCCATGTGGCTCAGCTGCTGAGTACCTGCAGCCACATCATTTGATCATATTGCCCTAACACAAGGGTTCATATGTTTGTTCAGTTTTTATTGTGAGATAACTTCATCATTTGTCAATATTGCAGAGAATATTGTATATCTACACAGATATTGCAGAGAATATTGCAATATTTACAGAGAACAAATGGCAAAACAATTAATAGGTCTAAATCTAACACCAGAAGAGGAACAGCCACAAACTGTCATACAAACACTTACATTGCAAAAAATTATTTCAATTAAAAAAAAAAGGCCGAGCAGTGCAATTTTACTACAAAAGATTAGGCAATGGAATTCTTATCATACACCTGAGTTTATCTAGCCACTAATGCAAGAATGCGTCCCATGCAGTGGTTGTTTGAAAACAACCTTCAAGATTTTCATCCCCATCTGGTTTGTTTCCCATATCCCACAACCATGGTACTGTACCTCATGTACTCCTTGTTTTGGATTATAGTCTACTGTGCATCTGATAATTAGGCTGTAGTCCATGGAAGATTATTCCATCACATTTTGTTAGTCATTAAGTGCCATTAAGACACACCAGGGAGAAAAACAGTCAAAATTCCAGGAACAAAAAGAGATTATGCACCAGGGTTTTGTCTGCAATAGATTTATTTCTTGATCTCTTCAGTCATCAGTCCATTCATATTATTAGAACATCCCAAGTACATTAATTACTTTGACAGGCCATATTCAAAATGCAGTGTTAACTCCACATTTCTTCTTGCTGTTCCATTACTTCATTAAACTTTTCCAAAGAGAAATATAAACAGATGGTTACTGTAGATACTGTATCAAAATGTGAATTACTGGCCTAGAATACTGAAACTTTGAAATTGCAATATTGGTGGCCTGGCTGCCATTAGTGCCTTGTTTTTTGTTTTTTGTTTTTTCAGTGCCTTTTGAAATAATTGTTTCAAGAAGCTTGCATACACTCTGGAGTTCTTATTGATTTTGTATGTTATTTCAGCAATGTTTACATTAAATAATGAAGCAATCTAGAAAGCACTTATTAGAAACGGGACTATTTGTAAGTGCTTTTAAGACTGCAGCCAAGACTGCAGAAGACATATTTCTTTGCTCAAATGTAATCTTATATAAAAATTAGTCCTGGGGAAATTAATAGAAAAACAGCTTCTAAGGCAATGAAATATTTAATGGTAATAATAATGTTTTCTTGCATTCTTTAACATGAGAAACAAAGTACTGGCAAAAATGAATGGATTGTTTTAATGTCAATTATAGTGTAATGGAAATATGGAATGTTGTACAGAAGGACACCACTTTCCAAGGATATATGAGATATACCCCTAACTGAGATCACTCATGCCATGATATCATTAAATCAAACAAACTATGTCAGTGAAATCATATAGATTAAAAGCAGATGAGAATTATAAGATACTTGTAGCAATTCCCATTGTAGAATACATAGAATATGTACAATAGAAGATCAATCTCAATTTTCGTCAAAATAAATAGAAAGCCATTCAGATAAGGGCAAATGAGACACACGGGTCCCAAATGTTAGACAGATTGTAAGAATTTGATTATAAGTTAAGAAAACAAATTATCACATCAAACTAGGAAAAGAAAAATATGTCCCTGAGAATTATTAGGAAATGTATCAAATTTTTTAAAATGCTAAAATGTTTTTGTACATATATATATATATATAATGCAATCACACTTTTAGTACTGTACACAGTTCAGAACAACAAATTATAAATGGAAATTATAGACTTCAAAAAGTGCATAATAATGCAACAGAATACAGAGCTATATAAAATTATGCACAGTGGGGAAAAGGAAAATAAGGATTAGTTTTAATTCTCTCAGAAGAGAAAAGGTCACCTTGTGAACTTAATGGGGAAAAAAATTGAACAAACTGAAGCACTTTCAACCAGTGCAGTTAGTTAATTTCCACAAGTTGGAGTGATGGCATTATTGATCAATACTTGGATACTTTTTGAGGTGGTGAGACCATAGAGAATAAATCTATCAATGTCTTCTATTTTATACCTGTATATTAACTCTGCTATCAGAAGTATGCTTTTCAGTAGATAGCATACACAAGTGGGATTTCCTGTTTGCCCCATCTTTTTCATGTGTTCTTAAGTTCTAACAGCAGCTGGTGTTAAATATTAGGGATTCTGAAACTGACAACAAGATTCTTGCGGTTTTTTACGTACCAGTGCAGATAAATTATGGTTCTTGGTGGTGGTAAAAGCCTGTAGTGACCACTTGATTGGTGGAAGTAATAGAGATTACAGATGATTGAATTTGGCTTTTCTAAAATGCAACTCTTTTGATTTAGAGATTTCAGTCTCTCCAGAAAGCACAGTAAACTTAAAGGAGAGCAAACTATTTAAAACTGCATCTTTCATGCGTAATGTAAACCCATATATGAAACATCTTTAATAGTTGTATTTCTTGAAGACTTGAAGGATCAGGCAAAGGACAGATTGTCAGAGAGAAAATCTATCTATGCGGTCTCTAAGAGTCAATACTGACTTGATGGCACATCAAGTCTTTCTTTGGAACCAACAATTGTAATCTGTGATAAATAAATCAGATTTATATACAGACTGTATTAAAATGGGCTTAAAGGCTGGAAGAAAGAATGAGATGTTTAATATACAAACTACAATTAAAGAGCTAAAATGTGAACAAGTCAATGTTACCCTGAGTAGTACTTTACCTAGTTAAGGTTTATTTGAAAGATCCTTTAATCACATCATTTAGTCATGATACATAACTGAGAGTCAAAGTAGCTTGCAGTGCTATGTTTAGAGTTACCATTCAAACAGTTCAGAAAAGCCACTCAAATGACAACCTAAATCATTTGCAAACAGATAATAATATACACTTTATAGTGTACCTCAGGCAGCTGTTTTTGTTTTTGTTTTAATGACTAGTTCGTAAGTTAGATAAATCAGAGCACCCACATTTATCTTTACTGAAGCCAGTAAGCCACTTGGATTTAAATCTGATTTACCCAACTTGTATGAATTTGCAGCCAGAAATTCTGTTCTGAAGACTGATAATGTCCTGGCCAGTTGCTACTGCTATAAATTTTTTCTGTAATGTCTTCTAATGTGCTAACTTTGCCAAGTTTGCTAATAAGGGGCCAAAGTAAGTAATGTTCTGGAGTAATGAAATACTGAAATGCAGACCTGCTCAGGAGGTTTCAGCAAACCTGAACTGGAAAATGTTAGTTGTGTCAGGGAGAAGATAAGGTCTCCTCTTTTACTGAGCTTGTCATCACTCTACTCAGTAGCATCAATTACATTTCTATCATTCAGATGAGAACCTGGTCACCTACTCCAGGAGCATGAACAACAGTTGTGTTGTAAATGCAATTTCTTTTCCATCAATAATTAAACTAAAGAGATAATTATTTTCTCAAAATAATTTCTCAAAAATTCCCCACACAACTCAGCATCAAATTTCAAGCAACCCCATTTTCATTTGACCTTAAATACATACATAGGCAGCCATCACATGCTTCTCTTTTGACATATGCAATGTTATGCAGATTAGTCCCATTGCAACATAAATCTTACTTTTCTGTTTCTCCTGATATATCCAAATCTCATTTCATTAACAAAATTGGCAGAAGCACATTCTTATACTCAGGTGTTATGTCCACTTCTTTCAACAAGCATTCATTCTTTGTTGCAAACACATTGCACATTATCTTTGTACCCGAATTTGTATATTTTAAAATTTCTCAATTTTCCCATCTTTAGCTAGCATTCTATCAAGGCACTAATGAAGTCTGTTTGCTCTTGTAATCATTCACTCTATCTTTCCTGCCAAAGATTTGATTCACTGATTTTCAAATCCATGCTACTTGTTGTATCAGACAATCTATCACTGGGAATCCAACATACCATCATATGCAAGCAAAAGTACACAGATATTCATGCACCCAACTTAAACACTTCTAACCCTTATATTCGTATCTGAAAACATGTTTTTTAAAAAGGGCATCACATATCTTTGTCTTACTTCTGGTCTATGTTTGACGATTCAATGAGCATTCTCACATTTGCATTATTTTCATTGTATGCCACTCACTGCATTCTGCAACCTAACATGCAACCTATTGTAAACTCCACATTTATGCCAAACATTCAATAATTCACATGTATTCACTTTATTATATGCTTTATCTAAATAAATATGCAGTATACTTCCTCACATTCATATTTTTCTCAGTGACTTGTTGCAAAACAAAATATGTTCTGCACACCCTGCATAAAGCTGCACTGTGCTCTCCAGATTTGTCTCATTGTTACCTCTTGTACTCTATTGATCTGAATTCTGCTGATTTCTTTCCAGGCATACTTAGCAGACTCTCTATTGTTTTCCATGTACTCTTGTTGGCTTTCCCTTTGCATAAGGGAGTAACAACAGTATTTGTCCAACCAAGGTACAAATGCAGTCTTCACACATATTAAACAAATTGCATAGCCACTCCATAAGCAAACCACATCCATATTTTGACATTTCTACAGCTACACTATCAATACCTGCAGCCCTACCATTTTTCAATATTTCAATATTCTCTTGGCATTTTTACTTCCTTTTCTTTTCATTTGACACACTAATTGAACGTTTGCCCCTTCCCTAAGAATTGCCAGCATAAAGACATGTCAACTCCCACAATTAATGGAGCAACCTTTTATCATAAAGATATCATAAAAATCATAAAGAACTTGTATATCTCAAATCAAACCACAACAGATACAGAGGATGTTCATTATAGATATGGTGTGAAGTGAGCATAAAGGTATAGTAATAATTATTCTAATAGTTGCAAGAAATGCAAAGTATATAGGAATTGATATATATGTATAAGAATTCATATAAAGCTCTATCTCTAATACACTTTTTTTAATTACAAAAATTATCCTGGTTTATATTTTTCTCAAAATCTGTTCTTAAAACAGGCAGCTTAGTAGCTCATT
This sequence comes from Candoia aspera, assembly GCF_035149785.1. Classification (NCBI taxonomy): domain Eukaryota; kingdom Metazoa; phylum Chordata; class Lepidosauria; order Squamata; family Candoiidae; genus Candoia; species Candoia aspera. The sequence continues at coordinate 35,963,094 of NC_086160.1, forward strand.
CAGTGTAAAAGGCAACTGAAGATCAACGTCTTATCATAGAGATATCTCCTTCCAGCCAGGGGTATTATCTCAATTAGGCAATCATCAGTTCCAACAATAATTTGTCATGTTAATCTACTGACATATATTTTTGAAAAATGTGTGTGTTATTTCCACAGAGATTAAAAAAACAATGAGTCACAACACATCCATAAGATAGTCCTCTTTCTTTTCCATACTACCAGCCACTAAAATTTTCAAGTATGACTGACCTTTTTCCAACTGATATCACAAATTAGAGAATCTGCCCTATCTAATGTAATGTATTTATGTGGTTAGATTGAAACCCTTGAGAATTGCAGTGGTTTGAGGTTGATGGATTTTAGCAAAGAGAAATGTTTGTACCATGTATTCATATCTAAAGCTGTTTTGTGAGACAAAGTGAGGAACACCCCACTTATAAGTAAATATCCTGGGCACTAAGCAAATATGTGAGTCAGATGAAAAATTGAAAATGATTTTATCCAGCTGCATTGTTCATAGTCAGAAAAATGCAACCTGGCCAGAGGGGAAAACGGGGGCAAAGAGTATATTTAATACAGCTGTCTCCACATAATTTTACATTATTGAAGGTTTCTAAAAGAGGGTTTGAGAAGCCTTGACTCAGAGTAGTAATAGTACTCTGAGTCGGGTTTCTAAGAGACCACTGTGATTTAGTCTCAAAACTTTGCACATGAGTAATAATTAAAATGGAAGTATGCAAAATAACCTTCTAGACAGTTTACTATATTCTTCCATTTGGCTCGCTATTATAGTCTCCAAGAAAAACAAGATTTGAAATGTAAAGGCTATTAAGGTTTTAAAAGTTAAGATAAATGTTTGTCATATTTTTATTAAAAAACGTATACCTGGAGTTTCATTATAAGATGTACCATAATCTTTTCTACATTATATATGCCAAATGTTTTGGAAAAGATGTTCAGTGTTTCAGTTTTTAAAAACTTAAGATTTAGCTATGATTAGACATAAGTATTTGTTAGAAGCCACAATGACATGATGCAAATGACACAAATTACATAATTGGTCTCATTTATGTGAGGACATCATGATACACATGACTTGTCTTCCCCTTGCTTCTCCTGTTGACACCCAAGGATCAGCCTTTAAAACACTTTCAGTTAGCACAGTGTGTCCCTGCAGAACCTTTGGTAAGGACACTGTACACATTTCACCTCAGATGAACATAGTGGACATTCAACATTCCATGTAACACTGTCAGGGTCAGCACAAGAACAGTGTCAAGTCAGTGTATTCCAGACTCAAGTTCTTTATTGCTTTCACCGTACAGACAGAACCTTGCCAGACTAAAGCCACTCTAACTGACCTAAGGGTAAATCATCTGAGACACTCTAGGGCGGAGCCAGCTGGAACCTCTTTACTTTCCCAGCAACCTCTTTACTTTTCCGGACTGGAAATCCTCTTATCTGCCTGGAACATGCCCCCTCCTTCCTGGGAATCAGCAGCAGCGCCAAATTCCACCACAAACACCACCACACATAAGAATGCCGTCAATAATAAAACTCTTGAAAACAGAATTAAGGGGTAAGTGGAATGCTTTAATTCCACTCTAAGATTGCAATTCTAAAGTACTTATTTCTAATATCAAGTTTTAAACAAAAGTTTTATTACATCTGGAAGGAAAAAAAAATATCTTATTGTAAAGATGGGCATTTTTTGGTAAAAAAAGTTACCCATTCTCCACTAATATTTAGAGATTGTTATTCACAACTTAGATAATATCTGTCCTGTCATTTGGTTTCTGTTATATACGTTTCACAGCTTATTAATCAGATCAAAAATATCCATAGCCTTTTGTTTAAGCTCTGTAGGTTTTTGAAGCTGTGGAGGAAGAGAAGAAACTGCTGTATTGGGTGACATTTCTTCTGCAAATACATGCTTGAATTACAAATTGTTGTTAATTGTGATTCTTGCATGAGTCGGGTCTTTAATTACCTTTAGTTTGTTTATTTATGGGAAATTATAAAGAGCTTCTTATCATCAGTAAAAATGTCTTTGTTGAAGAGGTCTCTGTATTTTTAGCACATGGTACAATCTTGCTGCAACAGATTTTCCTTTACCTGACCTTGGATTAGTGTTCATGCTTCAGGGCCTCCAGGAAGAACTCTGTTAGGCTTTACTATTCTGTTTAAGGTCTCTGGTGAGTTGCAGAAATAGTGCAGTATTTACTCCTTCATTTTATACCATAGAATCCATTCAAGCATCAGGTTTTTGTTTTTGTTTAAAAAAACAGCTTTGTGAAAGAATCAGACAATTAATCTAATTTCCACTTTTGTTTTATGGCTACAAAAAGATCAAGAAAAAAAGACTGCCTTCACAATCTTTTATAAGGAGAAGCTTCTAACCTGTAAAAACTTATGTTGGTGCCCCAATAATTTTAAAAAAATGTAATTCTAATTATAGGACAATTTGTTTTCAGTATTACAGAATTTAAATCATTACCTGCTTCATGCTTCCTTAATTCTAGGAAGAATTAAGGATTAGTTAACATTTCAGTTCCATGAAAGAAGAAATACATTTCTCTTTCAGACACATTATCAAGGGAGCCACACTTGCCAGTCCTTTGAAAATATGATCTTCCAGAGTTCTTTCAAACTCTGGGTTATGATTTCACCTTATGAAATAGAACACCTTTATAATAAATTCCATAAAACCAAATCCTACTGAATCTTCTCCAGGCTCAGAGAAAAAAACAGCTATGTTGATAATGCCTCGAACAGTAAAAGTTGACCCAATGTCATATGGCAGGCCCCATTAAAAGAGGGAGGTCTGCTTGCAAGAAATTCTGTGTTTTGACATTATAAACTTTCACATAATAGACCTAACAAATGCTTCAAGAAAGAGCTTTACAGATATTACAGTACATTTTTCCTACTACTGAAATACAATATATCTCAGCATTGATTCCATACAGGTGTAAGCACAGGCACATGCAACATTTAAGAGTTTTATTTGACTGAGCCTTAAGGGCTAGCAAATTGAGATAAGAACATGAAAATGAATGCCGAATTATCAAAAAGTGAACTACTACAAGTAGGCTTTGTTTTGACTAAGAGGCTATTAGTGGACTTCTGATATTCCCATCTTCATAAGGTGCAGAGGAAAGTTTACTGGAAGTCTCTTCAACCAGCTGTAACTGCCTGTAATTACCAGTTCTCATAATGCAATAATGGCCAAAGTGGGCATTATCCCCATCCTTATTTAATCCAAGGTAGAGAATAGAATCCATGTCAAGTCTTGCCTTGATGACTCTTAGGCATACTCCTTATCTAACACATACATGCACACAAACACACACATACACACAAGCTGTAAAAATGTATTCTTTATTTTCATTATTATTTTCATTTATAAAAATGCCAAGTATGATGTAGGCTCCATCATTTTTGTTAGAAAAGTGGCAACTTTTGAATGAATTAAATGAACCTTAATGTTTGCTTAGAAATTTGCCCAAATAATGTTTAATATCTAAATAAAAGGCAATTGTATGCTGGGTGTTTTGTGCCTACCAACCATTCTGTGAAAACCACAGCATGATATCAAAACTTCAAATGTATCACTAGTCCCAAGTATTGAGCATCTCTGTTTTAATGGATTTCTTTATACAATCACAATGTTGTCTAAACTTGAGCCAACTGCTATTTTGGTTACAAATCAAGGGAATAACCATGTATTTAGAAGTGGTCTTTTCATCTACAGATTTCCCCACAGCTACTTTAGATAGAAGAAGAGTTGATTACTTGGATTCTTCCTTAGCTACTCAAAAATCCAAAGAAGCAAGGAGAAGGGGTATGTCAGTGTGATGGGTTCATCTCATTTCATCTGGAATATATAAATAATGGTCATTCTATAGGGCAGAAATGCAATGTTACATTAAGGGACCTCCTTATAAGCAGTCATCTAACTAAAAAGGGCAAAAGGGATTTCAGATCAGATCCCTAGAAGTTATATAATCAGCCCTTTTATGAACTAAATCACTTTGGAAAACACTCCATTTGTTCATTTCATGTTTAGGTTATACTATAAATTGCCAGGAGTCTTTGGAAGTAGGGAAGTCTATGAACTGTGTAAATAAAGATTGTAGGTTTGCCTTAACTTTATTTCTCTTCCAATATATGGCACTATTGCATCATTAGGCTAAACATTCAAGGAGGGCAGCCGATTCCATACTCTCTGGTTCACATACAGTTCTGCAACTGTGAGCTTCACTTGTTTTGATGGATGGTTTTACGAGTAGCCAAGTACTGCTGGGGCTTGATATGGATAGGATGATTTCATTGATGGAGGGACTGGTACTTTCAGGTGATTTCGTCCTGTTTGAGGAAGATTCGAAGAGAGGTTAAAGGTCAGCATTAAGTTTATCAGAATGTAAAAGCACCTGTTTTACTTGTTTTCTCACCAACACTCCATAGGAAGTCGTACCATTGTTATTCAGTGGTTTGCATCAAACTTCAGTACAGGAAGCATGATTTGTGCCAAAAAGAATTTCAGAGACGGCGTGCATCCCAGAGGCTTGGAGGAAATACTGCTATTTAACACACATTCAGGGAAATGGTTTTGAACTCTTAATGTGCTGCCGCCTCCCCTATCAGGTTTCTTTTCCCTTGAAGATAAGATGATGCAAAAACAATAAGGAAAACTATTTGTTTTAGGATTTTTTTACAAACTTCTTAGCTTCATAAGAGAAGCAACTTATATTTGCACTATGCTGGAAAGCAAAGAAAAAAAGCTTCCCTCCCCCATTGCTGAAGATTACATTCCCGGTAAGATTTTTTTCCCTGTCTCCCTCTCCCCACCCGCAACATAAATATACATTTCACAAAATAAACTAAATATGTATCCATGTGCAAATATCTATTATTTCATGATCCTGTGTTAGAAATAAATGTTTTTCTCTCATACACATAGAGTATGCTTAAATAAAACAAAACAAGGAAAGAATTAGGTGAAATGCAGGTCTAAGTACTTGGTTTGCTTGTCTGTCTGTTTGTTTATTTATTTATATAAAGCTTATAGCCCACTTCTCAAGTGCATATACTTGTAGGCCTAAAAAATGCCAAAGAAGTTAAACAGTTAGTGTGTCCTTTTCCCTCCATTTATCCTCCTTTCAAATTGTCCATGTATTTCTTTGCCTGTTCAGATGTTTGGTAACTCTACTTATGGATTTATAGCAATTAAAACTGGTACAAAATTAAAATATTTTTAAAAAATAAAAAAAATAGAAAGGAAGCGGACAGGTAACAGATTCAGATAACATTTGTACTTCCTGGAAAAAAAATACATTCCTAAATATAACAATCTTATCAGGAGAAAAACCAGCATGCCTTGCCCCATTCTATCCCTTCTAAATCTGATAAAATTGAAATACTAATTATTTTCAATAAACACTAATGATATTTCTATATAAGTATTATAGTATCAATTATGATGGTATCAGTATGAATGTATGGCTCTATGCGTATGCCATCTCATTTTCAAAATGAGTTCTACACAATAATATTTGACATATACAGCCATGAGAACAGTTAAAACAGTTGTGATTCTATGAATTATGCACTGAATTATACCTCAGGACTACATCAAGCTGGACCAGCTACCCAGGCATACTGGGACTTAACCCGTACATACCACAGATATTTGCACAGGCATGTTTCGTACATTCATAAGGAAAAGGGTTCAATAGTCGTCGTACCCTTCAGTCGCTTGTCTCCCTCATATAAAGTGGTAGGAAATGAAGCTGGTTTAAGAATCCTTTGCAGGATTTCAATCATTTCTTCCACTCTGGCCACAGGTTATCAGATCATGGTTGTTACAGCTTCCAAACGGTGGGTTTCCCTGCTTTTTCCCTTCCCACCCATGCCAGGAAAGCTGATTTACTTTCCATTCTGTGGGCATACCTTTTAAGGCATGGTGGGAAGGAAAAGAACAGTTTCATAGTTCTTGTATAGTCCTACAGCTACAAGGAGGAAATTGGCAAAACTCATGTAAATTTCTATTTATTTTTTTTTAAAGCATGCTGGCTGGGGAATTTTGGTAGTTGAAGTCCACACATCTTAAAGTTCCAAAGGTTAGGAAACACTGATCTAAACTTTCTTGTGCTGTATCTGTTTTAAAAAACACACACACAAAATGGGCAGCATTTCACTATTCCACTACTGAACCTGAAAAAAAGAAAAGAAAAACAATGGTCCACCGTTTTGTAGCATGAAATGGATGTATAAGGCAGAGAGCTGGCACCAGCCCACTGGAATGAAGACATCTGCAGAAAATGGAATGAAGTGGACAAGACTGCCCTCCAGGCATCCAAGAAAAGGATGCCACACACTATTTTTGTTTGGGACCCAGGTAACTCAGGTAGATATCACCTTCCCAGCATCCTGGAGGCAGGCTGAGGTTAGCATCACCTGCTCCTGCCCTTCTGAAACAAAATGGCCCATCCCTATGCTGGGACAGCAGGGAGTGCAGATCAGCCTCAAGGTGTATGCTTATCTGACTTTTGTTTAAGAAGCTGATAAATATACAGTATGTATATGTGTGTGTGTGTGTATATACACATACACACGTACACACACACACACACACACACACACATACACAATATATATAAAAATTCCCTTCTCATCCCTATGAGTGATAAGTGTCTTCCTCAACCTCAGGTCCTCTACCAGAGGCCTGGGAGTTTGAGGGTTCTGTGAAGTATCTTAGCTGTTCCTAGCACCGCACTCTTCTGGACAGAGAACTCTGATGTTGTTCCTGGGATCTTCAGGACCTGTCTTATCCTTTGGTGGTACTTGATTGTTGCTGTCTTCCTTGCCTCCTCATCATGGTTCCCATGTGTCTGTGGGATGCTGAGATACTTGTAGCTGATCTGTATGTCTGCTATGTGGCTGCTGGTAGTTCCACCCCATCAGTCAACTACCTTCCCTCTCTTTACTATCATCCGGCCACACTTCTCCAGTCCAAATGACATCCCAATGTCCACATTGCAGATCCGTGTCAGGTGGATCAGTGAGTCTATGTCTCATTCACTCTTAGCTTACAGCTTGATGTCATCCATGTAGAGGAGGTGGCTGATGGTAGTTTCATTCTTGAACTTGTATCCATATCCAGTTCTTCTGATAATCTTGCTGAGGAGTTCAAGCCCATTCAGAACAGCAGTGGGGACAGTGCATCACCTTGGTATATGCTCCACTTGAAGGCCACTTGTGCAAGCTGCCTGGAGTTGACTTCCAGTGTTGTCTTCCACAGTCCAATTGAGTTCTTGAGGAAAGTACTGAGTGTCCTGTTGACTTTGTATAGTGCCAGGCATTCACAGTTCCATGTATGTGGCATTGAGTCATAGGCTTTCCTGTAGTCAATCCAGGCTGTGCTCAGATTGGGCTGTCTAGACCTTGAGTCTCAAGCAACTGCTCTATCTATGAGCAACTGGTGTTTGGAGCCTCTGGTGTTGTTCCCAATGCCCTTCTGAGCTGTGCTCATGTACTGGCCTATATGGTCCTGCAGCTTGGTGGCTATGATGACTGATAGGCTTTCCATGTTGTGGGGAGGCAGGTTATTGGCTGGTGGTTGGACGGTGCTGTTCCCTTGTTGGGGTCTTTCATGATCAGCACTGTCCTATCTTGTGTTAGCCAGTCTGGGTGGGAGCCTGCTGCTAGCATTTGGTTCATCTGTGCTGCTAGGCATTCATACACTGCTGTTAGTTTCTTTAGCCAGTAGGTGTGGATCATGTCTGGGCCAGGTGTTGTCCAGCTCTTCACGTTCTTGACCCACTGTTGGATGTTTGCTACTGTGATGGTGACTGGTTCCTGCTCTGGGAGATTGCTGTGGCCTGCTCTCAGGTCCTGCAGCCACTTTGCACTGGTGTTATATGTCTATATTGTCTTCCAGTACTGTTCAGTTTCTGCTGTTGGTGGGTCTGCTGTTAATTGCGTTGTTGCACTGCAGCTGGGAGTACACCTTGGATGGTTCTTTGGCAAACCGGGCATTTATCTTCTTGGCCTCTGCTTCTCCAGTGTATCTCCTTAGCCTGGTAGCCAGTGCTATGATACTTTGGTTAGCAGTCTCTAGGGCTTCAGATGGAGTCAGGCCCTTATATTTTTTCAGTAGCTGATCTTATCCTTATTCTCCACACCCTTCTGTAGTTCCACCAGCTGACTAACTTCTCTCCAAGTTGCCTTGATCTTAGCCTCCAACCACATTTTTCAAGGCGGGTATGTACTCCTGTTCTTCTTGATCATGTAGCCAGGCATTTCCAGGATTACAGCAGCTGTAGCATATACTAGTTCATTAGTTTGAGTTATAGTGGTAATAGGGATTGTCGTGAGGGCTCTGTTGGATCTTATAGCATACTATCTGATGGTACTTCTCCTCTGAGCCTTGGTAATCAGTTGAGAGTTGACTGTAGCTAGTTTATCCATGATCTTTTGCCTCATATCAGCTGCTGTGCTCTGTAATGGAGGGGGTGGCAGTGATGTTCCAGCTTCAGGTGTTGGCTACACCTCCAGTTGTTCTTCCGAGTCTTCTTGAGTCTGAGATATGTGTAGTTGGTCTATCTCAAGTTGTGAGAGCAGCTTCCTCTTCACTAAGTTGAAGCATTGGGTAATTAGCTGTTTCTCAATTAGTGTGGATGCAGGTCTTCAGTCCATCCATAGTTCCCTCATGCGTTTCATATATCCGCTCTCATTAGGTCTGCTGTTGTAGTAGCATTCCATCAATTCCAGCTTCTGTTGTCTCATCCATGTATGGTTTGTTCCAGTAGCCCACTTATCATCAGATTGTCCTGGTTCCCCAACATCTGACGAAGACTTGTTAATCCAGGTGACATCCGAGCTAGCATGACTCTCTTAGTTTGTGTCATTCTCATATTTGAGGTAAACAGGTGAAGCGGTAGGGGATCTTTGCCCAAGGACCCCTACTGGTAAGGTAGGTACAGCTGGGATTTGAACCTGTCTCCTGCTCCAAAGGTGGCGCTCTAACCACACTATCCAGCCACATATATATATGCAAGTTCTACCGCCCACATGCAATTCCAAATGCCTTAATAGACTCTTTTCATACGCATGTTGACAATGCTTTTATGTCCCCACTCTACCCTTTGAAGAAAATGAGGGAGAGGTGGTTGGTAACTTTCTAAAGACTCCAAAGTCTAAATTTTCACCAAAAAATTCATTTGAAAGGCAGGATGTCAAATGAGTGAGTGCAATGGGAAAAAAATATTTTGCCATTTCCTTCATCAAGTAATGTCAGAAGAAACAACCAGGGTGACACAGGCAGCTACCTTCCAAGGGCTAATGGGGTCTCAGGATTTTCACTGAGAAAGGAAAATACTGCCCTATTTTATCAATCCTCAACTACCCCACTTCCACAGCTCTTATTTAGAGACACAAATGTTCTATTATTGATGCATTCATTTTTAAAGAACTTAAAGAAAATTTTGATGTTAGAGACTTTTGTAAGCAAAGGGAACCGCTGTGTTTCCTCTTCCTGGGGGCAGCTTTTTAGAAAGTCTCTAATTTGAATCATGTATGTTGTTCTCACTGAATAATCTAAACATTTTGTTCAGTGCCAAAAAGTGATTTGGCTACTCCTAAAAATGTAGCCCTCAAAGCCTCTCAAGAGAAACTGGAAGCAGTAGAGCTGAAGTGAAAATCAAAAAAGACTTAATAAAACAGCAGCAATTATTTTGTGCACAAGCGCCACCCAGAGGTCATTTTCTTTTTTCCCTTCTTTCGTACTCTTGACATTCATTGCGATAGTTAAAAATTGCGTCTTATCACTATATATCAACTTCAGTAATGACATCAGTCTTAGATATTGCAATACTGTAAATTTATATCTGTGCCTGTAAATATAAAGGTCCATTACAGTCCTTTAACATTAATTAAGGTGCATTTGATAGAGGGTCATCTCTGGTGATTGGCATAGAAGACATGACTTCACAAAGAATTCTGTAGGCAGATACAGTGACAAGCTGCCTCCATACAGTGCTATAGAGTGTGTAAGTACATTTCTGTGCTGAGGATAAATAGCAGTTTGCCTAAATATTTGTAAATTTAGCCAGGAATTCAAGAACAAAGTAAGCACAATGGCTGCTTTTCCTGTGCTTCTCCCAATTGTTTCACTGTTTTTATTGCATGTTGATTTGGAAGTAAGTCTAAACTTACTCAACTAATAAACGTATTTCAAACTACAAGGATACGTATGAAGAGTATAAAAATATAAATTTACATAATTATGTACCATGTATTATGGAATGCATTTAAATGCAAAGCATGACATTTCTTACAATATTTTAAAAACAGCTGGAACAAATAAATGAATTCAGTGTGGGACATACATATCCATATCCAGCATTTTCTTTTTTTCAACTCCTGAAGTGTTCATTTAACAGACAGAAAAATAAAAATCAGCTTGAAATAAGAGTTACAGGTAGCCCTCGTTGAATAACCACTCATTCAGACTATTCAGTCATGATGGCACTGAGCAAGGGGAACTTACCACCCATCGCAGCGAATCCATGGTCACGTGATCACGATTCAGACACTTGGCAACCGGATCGCAATTACGACATTGCAGTGTCCTGCAGTCATGTGATTGCCATTTTCGACTTTCCCTGCCAACTTCCAACAAGCAAAGTCAAGGGGGAAGCTGGCAGAAGGTCACATGGTGATCACATGACTGCAGCAGGCTGCGACCATGGAAGATACACTGATGATGGCACCTGGGATTGCTGCAACTGCCATTGTAAGTTGGCATAGTCACGTGATATCATGATTTACAACTGCGTCACATAGCAATAGAGTTGCTGGTCCCAATTACCATTGTTATGTAATAAGCTAATGAAACTGAAGCTACATACTAATGTGAGGTTGATGGCTCTTGGTCCTTGAAGATGTAAGTAGAGTTTTGGTAAAGCTGGTTAAGTTTGATAAAGTGTATATATATGAGTTTATACTTGCTATTGTATTTGGCAATATATGAGTTCAGTGTGAATGAGGATATATTTACATATAAACTTGTGCCTATAACTGTGATTGTATTGTATGGACTACATATCTGAATGGATTTTGGGACTAGGGGTTATGCTACTGATGATTAGGGAGGATTCCTACACTAGTATTATTACCTTCACTGATATATAGATCTCTATTACACAAATACGTTAAAGAACTTAATATGCTAATATAGGACAGGAAAGATATGTTATTGGAATGTGGTGAAGTTAAGTCTTGCACAGTGGAAGTAAATTAGTATTAACATGTTTAGTGAATAATAACTGGCCTGGAAGGCAAGTTAGAACCTGATGTGAAGAAAGCCTCACATATAGTATAATAGAGGTTGTATGTCCTGGGAAAGGGGAACTCTTTGATTTGGGGGAGAATTTTTGAGCTTTTCAGAGAACTCTTGGATTTTGAGGACAGTTCTGGAGAGAGGGAGTTTTTTTTTAAAAAAAACTTATGGATTCAGATCATTCAATTAACTTAGCCTGGAAAAAAACTATAAACATATAGTTAGATAATCAGGTGCCTTTCCATTTCAGTGATATATGCTGGGATGTCTCACACTTAATACAAGGGGCCTCCATGTCAGTCTTCTTCTAACTGGTTCCTTTGTTCATCCATGATCTGGTTCCAGAAATCAGCACATGCCTAAAAATCTATGTCTACTTCAGTAGGACACGTATACCAACTCTGAGCTTTGCTGAGAGTTTAAGATCTCCACCATCTTCCTTACCAACAATGTACAGCATTCTGTGTCCCATTTCATTTAAACAGTGGTGTATTACAAAATCTCAAATTCTGTAACCTGTAGACTAGTATGGGGGGACTTTGTCCAGAACATTTTTATCATAGGATTCACCATGAAGTCAACTGAATACAGAATGCAGAGTCTAGTCGTGTTTTTTGTGTGATGATGAAAGCAGCAAAAAAAAAATAATAATTTGCTGGCACTCCCATTGAGCATTATTTCCTGGAGGCATAGCCTGGGTTTAGACAATGGTTAGGGATGAAATCAATCTTGGTGGCCCTGATGGAAGACATTTATCAGGAGAAGAATATAGGTTTGCTGATTCTTTTGTACCTCCTTTTATAATATAGAAGTAATACAAATAAATAATTATTCAAGAATTCTTCATTCAGGAAAATAGAGCTATGCTGCATAATATACAGAATATAATGCTGGATTAGAATGTAAAGTTCTTAATCTTCTGAAGCACAGCTGAAGACCCAGAGTATTCAGTGTGTACAAGTAACAGCTCTCCTATTGGAAAGACAAGCTTAGCCTTTGGCTCTGATCTCTGTATATTGATCAAGATGCCTGCAGAGACTTCTTCACATTCAGCTGTACACACTGAGGCCCTGTTCAGTGAAGACACAGAAACTGAGCACAAGAACCAACAGGAACCACATCACTTGCAAAAGAGGGATGGCAAAATTCAAGCTAATCGTTCGAAACAAGTGCGGCCCTCCGATATAGTCCCTGACGTGTTTAAATGCTTGCTGCTTTTTTGTATTTCTTTTTTGGGGGAAATGATGTTTTATTTTATACCTCATCATTTTTTAAGAGGAAAATGGGGGTAAAATTATATAAACTAGACAATAAAACAATGGCATGACCGTACTCCATTCCTATTAGATGTGCCCATACTTTGCTTTCCATTCCAGGAAAACAATAAAATGTAGGATTTTTAGCATTTATATTAATAAATTAGATATTTATATGGCTCCTTCCTGCTGATTCCTTCATTTCTTGAAATTGTTCAACTAATTTTAATGTCAGTTTATGGTTCCTCAGGTTTACATTAATATAATATTGAACATATTCATATTAGGCATATTGTATTTATTAAGATAACCTGCTTCAAGTATGTCAATTAAGTTCTATATAGAAAAAAGAGCATGCTGGAATTTATGGCTACATGATATCTTAGCAAGACTTCGTGATGCAATCGCCAGTCTCCATTGTGGTCATTAATTTCCAGATATAGTTACCTTGTACCTGTAAAATCACGCAGATTTATTAAGGAACTTGTTTAAATGTGTTAGCTGAAACATCTTACCTATTTTGTATGTCAGTTTGAACTATTTCTGTAAAAGAAAACTGAAAAGAACTTCTCAAGGCTTCCTATTTTTATGTGCTATCAACTTAGGAAAAAAAACCCCAGAGTCTTAAAGAAGGCAACCCTCAGTCGTGACCTTCTTCCTCTACTTCACTGGCTTCACTGCCGAATGCCAGGGTCAGTGGAGAGGGCTTTTTTTGAAAGGAATTGCTCTGATTACATTGAACAATATAAAAGTTTCTGGGAAAACAGTTATTTAATGGTGGCTTTGTTTTCATTTTTGCTCTAACCAGTTATTTTGCCTTGGATGGGTGCATCAGCAAACTTCCCGATATATTAATCAAAATCATAGGATTTTGTGTGAAAGCCAACCCAATGGGATTGACTCTCTTACTCTTGGTTAATTCATCTTTCTGATTCTTTTTCTTGAAATTTATTATTAGTGGAACATTAATGCTTTTGCTTATAGAAGCTTTGCAATGAAAATATGGTGTTTTTTTAAATATTCATCTCTTTTTTAAAAAGAATGCATTGTTGCTCTCAGCAGAATTTAGTATGCTAAGAGTAGTATTTAGCATGCCAAGTAGTATGCAGATAAAGAAATGGAATACAAAACATACAGAACAAAACATAAATATTTTTTCAGCTAGTCTGCAAGTGGTCAAAAAGCACTATTTTACCTCTTGCTTTAATAGACCTAAAGTACAGGCTATGGTCCTTGAATTGCTCTCATATTCTGATATATATTTAAAAAGAACAATAAAGTAAGCATTCCACAGATTAAGGGCACAGAATTTAGCAAAGAGGAACTTTGCATATGTATAATTCTCGACCTACAATATACAGAAGTAGAAGTGGTAATTGGCTGCAATCAACTTTTCCAGCTTCAAACAACAAAAACTAATGATTCTTCATATCCAGAAATCTTTCTTCCTCTTAAGTCGTTCTGGTTCTCACAGAAAATTTAAACAAAGAGATTTGTTCTTTCCTCTTCATTATTTCAGTCCAAAGCTTTTCATGTAACTGTTACTGGATGATCTCCCAAATGTCCCTAAGGTCCACTGAGACTTTCACCCTGTACTCCAAACTACATTAAGAATTTTGTCATGAAGTGACAGATTACAAAGAGTGTAAGTCAGCACTAAACCACAATTATTTGACAAGTAACTGATGTGCATGTTTGCTTATGCTGACATTCACCTTATGAGTTTCTGATGTATTAACATTCTGCTGTATCAACATAACCTGTAACTAGTCTGAGGAGGCTCTGGACATTCAGGAAATGCCTTCCACTTTATTCATGTGCAATACCTTTAATTTGATTAAAGTAACAAAAGAATTTTAGCTAGGTTTCCCATTTGTAAAGAATGGCTAATTGCTTGGCCTGAATTGGAAGTGGAGTGGGGAAAAAGTAAGCAAAGATTTAAGGTACGGAATTATAAAATTTGCATACAGAAAACTCAGATTGTTTTACTAGGGTATATTACAAAAAGGTATTTGCATGAATGGCACCCTTAATGCTGTTTCACAGTTTTTGCCAATATTGCAGTATTTGGAGATTTTAGCACTTTTCGTCAAACCTTAGCTGGGAGTGCAGAAAAGGGAGTGCTCTTTCGGCTCTTTCCAAAATGAGAACAGCAGAAGGAGTGTCAAAAAAGCAGCAGCAGAACCCTAGAACACCTATATTTCCAAACCACATGAACATTAGCTTAATCACCATTTCAACATTAGCTTAATCACCATTTTTCAAAAGTAACTGGGAAATTATGCTTTTAATGACATAGTTTATGGGAATTTAAATGTTATGGCCTACCCATAAGGAATCAGACTGATCACGGTAGGAAAACAATATATAATTTTCTATATCAACAGTGGTCATATAGGCCTGCATAACAAACAGTGCAATACCGTTATCTGGAATCTTGTTATATTACGGATATTTGTAAAGTCACAGTTAGATCACCAGTCTCTAATGACAGCAAAGAGCCAAATATCTAGAAAATATAACTGAGCCATGGATTAGATTACAAGACAGCAAAGGTGGACGTATGGGATTTTTGAAGCGACATTTTTTGGGATACACATTGCATACCTATTTTATTCGCACAGTATTTCTGCCAATAATAGTAATAAACATGATGGTTTCTGTTTGGAAATTACTCTCCAAATCTTAATAGCTTTAGGGGAATTCAGTGAGATTTACCATTAAGCAAATGTATTTAGGACCAAGCTGTTTGCCATGCAGACTTATATGACCATTGTTGATATAGAAAATTGTAGGTTGCAGCATTTTTGTAATAACTTTCTCCCTACCTCCCTGCTCACCAAAAAATACTAAGATGCAGGTCAGCTGTTCATTAAATGACCAAGATGTAATTCGAGATTTTACAAGATATAAGAAACAAACTACACATTACACGGGATATAGCTCATCATCCTAATTTTTTTCCTCAATGATAATCATATGGGTTTCTGATCTGGATCCAGGCCATTGTTTGCAGGAACAGATGGTTTGAAGTTTTAGTCCAGCTCCTTTATTTTTTACTTGCCTGCTTTTCCACACAAATTCTCTTAAACGAGGGATTTCATTGGTATCAATGAAGTACAGTTCTTAAAAAAAAAAATGTACCCTCATTTTGGAAAGGGGAATTTGGAAAACAAAATGTCTAAGGGGAAAGCTTCACATATTTGCTGTTAATAAAAACATACAGTGAGCTGAAATCTATGTAGTTAAATTAGGCTAGGTTTTTGCTCTATTAAGCATATCATATCTAGTCTACAAAGATTTTCATGGGAGTAAAGAGGTTAAAGCTTTTCCTATCATTTTGCTGCCATCTAGTACTCATTTAGATTTTGCATCTTAGATTTATGAGCCCTAATTAATTAATCTTTTAAGGATACTTAGGTGATTTTACAAGGCCTCCTCTTGAAGGATTAAAACACCTTAGGCTGTGATGCTTCTGAGCAGCCAAACATAAATTTGCACTGTTAATGACTTTTGCTGTCTTCAGGGCCTAAAAATGACAGTATTGAAGCCACCTTAAGAGTTTATGGTGATTTAACTACATATGTCACCTTCAAGAATTAAGAAGAGTAGAAATAAGTACAGACTTGGGGAAAATAATAATAGGCTCAGTTTAAACATGATCAGATGGTAAAGCTTTTTTCTGTTCTATGTGTGTTTTAAAAATCCTAAGTAAATTAAATTTAAAATCATATACTGCTGTAACAACAGGCAAAAGAGAAGCCTTTAAAATAGTATATTCACATTGGTGTACCCATCCCTTTAAATATTGCTTCTGCTTTAAAACAGTACTATTTGAAGTATTATTAACACATTAATCAAAAATGAAATGTAAAACTTAATTTCAGCATTTTTTAAAGAAAACTATTACTAAGATTATTTATTTTTATTTAAGAAGCCAAATCAGATAGTTCAGCTCTGACTGGCTGTATATCCATTTGGACAATGCTCCACCACACTGTTGTTGTTTTTCAATTGAAAAATGTGAATGCCACAGTTTCTGCCACTTCCCACCTTTTTGTCCTGACTTTTTTATCTGATGGCCATAAATTGCCACTAGAGAAGAACTCCAGCTAAGCCAGTGACTCCTCTTGCCACACTAGCCAGACAATGTGGAGGGGCCGTTGCAGACCTTCTAAGCCTCATTTGTTCACTTTTTCATTCAGCAATTTGGGCTGGGGCCATTGGAGAGAGTCTCTGTTTAAAGTGACCTCATGGGGTTGCCACAGATCACTGGAGCAATAAATTACTGGTTCTTTTGGGAGGGGAAGGAAGAAAGGCAATAGGGTAAAGGCAATTGAACTGAATATAAGGACCTGATTCTTGGATAAAGAAATTACCAGATTCATAAATGTCAGAACTTTGGTCCACAAGAACCTGCAGAAGACATTTGCTTCGACTGAGGAAGTGATTATACTGTACGTAACATAACTTTGCTGAATCACTACCATATTAATTAAGAATTACAACTAAAAATTACAATTACAAATTAAGTTTTAAACAGCAGTAAGCAACAATTTATTTCATAAAAATCAATCTCCATATTGATTTGTAAGAAAAAAAATCAGAATCCATAACTGAATAACTTAATTATATGTAGGGAAAGATTCTTCTTCAGAAGAATTCATCAGATAAGGTATTACAAAAACATCTGCTTTTGGGGGGAATTCAAAATGACATCAATTTGTGTCATTATGGTTAGTACTAATAAGGGTATCAATATCTTGAGACTTCGAATTTATTTGTTTAAATGCAAGCATCATAAGTTTCTGTTATCTGTTATATAAAAAATACTCACAGAATAAATATTTATTGGTATACTTGTGCCACAGTACCTTTTCTTTGCTTTCAAGATCAAATATGGGCAATAATTACAAATCTGCTCTACCTGCAACATCATAAGCCTCAATACATTTTTTTATTCTACAATTCATTGACCTTCTGATATGTGAACTCAAATATGTATACCTGGCACATATTTCACAGCCATCATTTCAGAATCATGGAGATCAGTCCTAGTTGCATTCTTGATTGATCCATTATTACAGTACTTATACAAAACCAAGAATAGTCAGGAGAAGTCAATCTAACAATATTTAGAATGCTTTTCTACTTAGGATTACTTACTGGCAATGTGTAGTCCACCAGATGTTCAGAAGAAAATCCCAGCATCACTGTCATGTTCACCGTTTCAATGTGCTTGGTACATCGTAACGTTTCGCATGTCATTAGCTTGATACGTGTTTGATCTCAGGAGGGAGGAAGATTCCTCTTCGGGGAGTTCTTATCTGTTGGCTGCTGGGTTGGAATGTGTTTGGGTTATCTCATGTGTTCAAGGTTGCTTTCCCAGGATGTGTGGAAAACGGTTACCAGCACCTGGGAGGGGGGTGGTTGCTATGGCTGGTAGGGGGGAGGGATTACGTTTGGAGCCGAGGGTTTTTAGTTTGTATTTGGCGTGTTTTTAGTCATTCTCAGCTTTCTCTGTATCTGTCATAATTTCCCTAATAAATCAGATTTCATTTAAGTACCCTCTTGTGAGTCTGAGTGTTTGGGATAGGCAACCATTACAATCACTCATCATTGGCCAACTAGCTTCAGCAGCATCTGAGGAGTTACCTGATATCTACCTATGGTTTATAGGTTAAGCCATTGTATAATATTTTCCTCCTCAATTTTATAAGTTTTGAGAACTGATTTTTGCATTATTTGTGTAGCACAGCTGATAATGCTATCTATCCAACCACATTCGTAAGGTCATAATTATTATGGAGAATAACGCTATGGGTCCTGGCTATGATGGCATCAAAAACAGTAGGATTCTCCATACTAGTTTCCAGGGAACATGGGTAAAAGTCCTGTCACAGTCCTGAGCTGCATTAATCACTGAGCTGCATTAATCACTGTGCTCCACTAATCACTTAGCTGCATTAATTAACCACTAGATGAAGATGCAATAATAAATTAGATTAATAAGAAAGCACACCATACAAATAAACAGCAGTCCTAAAAATGTGATAAAGAGAATAAGAAAATTAAATAGAACAACAATTATATATTACATGGTTTTGTATGTGTCCCAAAAAGCTTTTTCACAAACAATGTTTACATCAAATTTTGCTTCTCAAATATGAAATCTGAAGAGCTCCTGGATCTCCTGCCTGAGCTGGTATAGAATCTCCACACCTTAAAGCACTGGATGACTTCAAACTTCTTAAAAGGAAGTTCAGTGTGGCTTGTGGGCTTACATGTCCACAAGTAATAGTGATTCCAACACGTAAGCAGGAACAAACTTGATCTGGTCTTTACTTTGTAACAGATGAGACATATGGAGTCTCATCTGGATATGGAAGGCATTGATATTGTCTTTTGTTTTCTGGTCAAACTGCATCTTGAATACCTGGACCTTTTCAAAGGTAGAAGTTCTATTAGGAACTTCTATTAGGTCCTCCCCATGGATCCAGAAGGTTTTTAAAGGAACTCACTCTGGCAGGAAGTTCCATCTCTTATGATGGGAAACTTTAAATAGGTGAATTAACACATTTTTATTCAAGCAGATAAATTCCATATTACAGCTTCAATGTAAACAAAATGCATAGATGTTAATTAACAGGAAGGGAAAAAATCTAAATCCCCAGTTGGACAATGCTTTTATCAGAGCCAGCCAAAATCATAATAAAAGTATCTTGTCAATTTTATTGTTTCTATTACCTCTTCCTTCATCCTACTATCTAGTTTGTATGTGTGAAAAACACCCCATCACAGAAAGGGAGGTGCAGGCAAACCATCCAGTGTTTATCCTTTATAAGGCCATTTACTGTAAGATAAATGCAAGAAATTCTTTTCTTGTCACCAAGAGGTTAAATTAATACCAGAGATCTTTTGGACAGGCAGAGAGGCTCTTGAGGATTGAGTGAAGTCTAGTGCGTTAAGTACATGGGAAAATACAGCCAAGGGTCATAAATATCTCATTAGTTTCATTCCCAATTAAGCGTGAAACAGGAGCTGGTTACTGGAATGAACACATGCAGCAAAGGGAGATTGGAGTGGGATGAGTCAGGATGGAGAGTGAAAGCAGAAAGGATTTGCCTGGGAAGAAGTCACTTGGCAAAGACTTCTCTTCCATTCAAATCCCTTCCTCTTTGTCCACATTTTCTTCTTGTCATCTAGATTGGTTCTTCTTATACTTTTCTTGCATAATGGCAATCCCAGGGCCCATTCATTATACTTTTTTGTTTGAAGCAAAAGACAAGATGCCATTTCCCATTCTTGAAGAAGCTAAGAAGCTGGCCGTTGAATATTATTTCAACACTGGTGAGAGTACAGCACCTTGTATTGCAGTTGAGAACAGCAGACTAATGTAGGGGTTGCAACATAGGATGTGTGGAGTGCATAATTCTGATTGTAGGGTGGCCTAAGGGAACCAGCTACTTGGAGCAGCAAGAGGACCCTCTGCTTTCCCTGTCACTTCCTCTTACCACCACTCGCCCTTCAGCCAGCCATCTTGCCAGCCATTTGTGAACATCACCTCACATCCATTGTTCTGAGGACACCTCTCAAAATTATGCATATAAAGAAGTTCTGCTTAGGTGCAATGAACTGAATGTTCCAAATGGTGAGTCAAGGGACAGGCAGACTGGTGTGAGTGGCAAATTCAGGAAAAGTCCCAATCAGTTGCCTGAAGCAACTGTTTTAGTATGCCCAACAATAAGTGGAAGTTATAATCTAAAACAACTGGAGTATATCAGGTTGTCTACCTCTCTTGCAGCAGTTGACATACTAGTTAAGCTTTTAAATTGGAGGAAAATAACACTTATCACAATGTATGTGACCCATTCCTGTCAAAATGGTAGATGATTTGTGTAGAAGACAAATATTGTAACAGAATACTCCTAAGTGCTATTTGTAATTATGCTATCTGCATTGTCTGCTTCTCTGTTTGTTATTCCGTAGATTAGCTCTTATCTCTCATCTTCATTTTGCCTCTATAAAATAGATGTGATAATGGCTTATTTCATGCAGTTGTGAAATAAAATAGGTTGAAAATGGCAAAGCCTAATTTAGATCTTCATGATCTAAGGAAAATTATTTCAGAGGATTATTTTTCAATAATTGCTTCTTTGAGTTCTTAGAAAATCATGGTGGTGCTATCAGTAATTTATTTATTTATTTGTTTATCAAATTTATCACTGCCCATCTCCCCCACAAGGAGGGACTCTGGGCAGTTCACAATGAAAACAGTAATAGTATCTAGCCAACTTGTTTCTGTTATCCTCTTTCTTTATTTCTTTTGATTTTTCCAAATATCAGGGTCTTCTCCAACGACTCTTGCTTTAGCATTATGTGTCCAAAATACCTAAACTTCAGCTTCACTATTAATGCTTTCAATGATCAGTCTGGTTCAATTTCATCTGGATTAAATAATATCTTGTTATTGTGATGTCTTTGCATATCAATATTTTGTCTATATCCAAAATTTTACAGAGGGTTAAATATAATGCCCTTATCCTTGTACCCCAAAATCAAGCAGTATTACTGACCCATCTTGCAAAACCTGGTCTTTCTTTGCAAACAGACTTGCATATTTTCCCAGATGGTGCATACATATCAGTATTGCTTCTAAATTTACAGTCCTGAAACACCAGTCCACTTAAGAAAGGCTGAAATACAATATCAGTTTTTAAAAAGTGAAACTAGAGATTCATGCAATGTGTAAGCCTATTCTGAAAATCATTTCATGGAGGGAAGATGGGAAAAAAACTTTTACCCTGGAAGCTGAAAAACCAAGATTGTCAAATTCTTTTACGGAGAAAATGTAATTCAATATCAAACCTCCTTCGTATTCCTTAAAGGGAAAACATGTGAAGAGCCAGGTGCTCCCAGCTTAACCCTTAGCGTGATCTATCTCCATAGAAAGAAAATTTTATCTCCCTATATTACAGCAGTACCAGGGTGGGAGAATGTTGGAGAAAGGTAACTGATCTAAGCAAGTTGTATGTCTGTCAGAATATGAGTATTGTATTTGATGTCTGGCTTCAGCAAAATATTTGGATTGAGTGTGGTAACATTCCAAAAGCAGCTAAAATGTACAAGATACCCTACAATACTGAATTCCTGCAATACATTATATGGGACTGTCTTTGAATATGGTTCATACACTATAATTGGTTCAAAATGCAGATAATAATTACATAGGGAGACTTTTGCAGAGCACATAGATCTAATATTATATCATCTTTCCTGTTTTTTCTTGTTTCTAAATATCCAATTGCCGGGTTTTGACCTTTAAATTTATAACCTAGCATATTTTTACATATAAACAGATCTGTGTCAAGTCTTTTTTTGTTGCAGTTTTTAGAACTTAAACTACATATGTTTACATCGAAAGCTGCCCATGCAGTTTTTCACCCTTCAACATACGCACATGCACAGGAATGGGAAAGGGCTCATATGTAGGGAAAACAAATTAGGCTTAAAACGTATGGACAAATCAAATACATTTATGCTGTCTGCTAATGAAGCCTGTCTTTTAAATAGTGTGTGCTTTGATATATTCTTATTTACTCAATTTTAATTAAAATGTGATATATAAAATCCACAGTAATGGATTTTGATGAAAAATAGAAGATAGTAGTTGCCTCTTTTACTCAACAGTGATCCTATGGGTGCTGTTGGTGTTATTGACTTATTTAGCTATAGTATCTCCTAACTCAAATTCATTATTCCTTAGCATTATCCAGTTGCCTTTCTGTATTTACCATTAGTAAGGAGAAGAAAATTATGAATTTCTTCCTCCTTTTCAATGAAAATGTTAGGGTAATATCAGGGCTCCCATCTTGTTAAGGAAATTGCACATGAGAGGTAGAGTCAATCCAAGGTATTTTGCTGCCTGAAGTTGAACAATCATTGTGAACACACCCACTCACCCACCCAAGTCACTATTGGGACCATTTGCCTTACAAGTTCTTTCTCCCTCTCTGGCAGCAAAATACAATACTAATATATAAAATAACTAATAACATGTGAGATTTTTTTGTAAAGTCTACCTCACTGTCCATGCATAATACTGGCCCTGGGAATGTATCATTCCAAACTAATGAAGGAAATATACACAGTTATGAAATTGCATACACAGTAAGTAAAAAATAGCTTCAACATGTATGCAATTGCCATATAGACATAAGTATTATTTAATCAAGTTTAAAATGCCAGGCAAATTTCAGCTTAAAACTGTGCCAAAATATATTCTTCAACTTACTTATATAGTCGACAGGAAGCTCTGGCGTGGGCTGGTCCATGAAGTCACGAAGAGTCGGAAGCGACTAAACGAATAAACAACAAAACTTATATAGTAGTTGTCTTACCCTGCTTCTGTCTTTCTAGCTAATGTTCAAAAATCTTTAGAATGTCTTTTGGCAGAAATTTAGAGCTTACCTTATTGTTGTAAAGTGACCTTGCATGGGGAGTCCATGTGTTTTCTTTTTGTTACACCTTTCTCCATTATTCTGCAGCCTCCTTAACCACCTCCATGTCTGGATTTGGAAAAGACCCATGGGAGAGGTTTCCTCAAGATGTCTTTTCTTGGGACACACTGGGGAGAGACTGCAAATTTCTGGAGTGATGAGAATTCATAAAAAACATAATACTCACAGGCATCCTTTAACTCATCTGTAACTCAAGTAAGTAGCCCTACCCATGAGAATTCACTGTTTTTTTTTCTGCTCCTCAGAAATCAATTTTGAAAGCAATCATTTCAATTGAATAAAATGGGTTAACGAATACAGAAATTTTCAACACAATACTAATCCAACTGTGTAAAGTTGAAAAATACAGTATGTAACATTTCAACCAATTCATCTAAACAGCAAGCCAGTCATGAGGAATGAGAAACACCAGAAGTTCAAGAACTGAGGAGAACATCCAACAGGAGAAAAATTGTTTACAAACTGAAACTGCTTCTGCCTGAAAGGTTTTTATTTTATTTATTTGGCAATAAACTAATTTTATCCCATACAAAAAATAATTTAAACTTTTGGACGTGCTCGAAAGTGCGTGGATCAGGTTTACACAAGTGGAAATTCAAAAATGGCCAAAGGGGTGGCAATGTAAAGCCTCAAGTTTTATAGTTGCACGGGAAATGTTGGACAATGAAGATTCTTATGAAATGGATGTGGTTAATAATGGAGACAGTGAAATAGCTTCGGTAAATGTTTGTGGTCTAACTAGAGATAATTTAGATATTTTATATAATTGTTTGGCAAGCCTTTTCAGTTTACAGGTAGACCTTATAACTGTAACTGGGTTTTTAATTTAGTATTGGATACAGTAAAGGATCATAACAAAATTTCAAAACAGAAAATTCTTCCTAAGAGTTGGACTGTTCCCACACAAGCATGTGAGAATTTACTCTTGTTGATACATGGATACAATTAAATTAAATTAAAACTAAACTAAGTTTATGTCAGGCTCCCTTTGCTTGCCTGCCATAAAGCACTGCTAACACATGTCAGCTTTGCAGGTTCGCAAACAGACAGAATGCTTCAGCACATTCCTTCTTGAGCTGTTACAGCCAAGGACGAGCCACTGCTGATAAGACACATGGATTCTAAATCACTCTAACGAACTAACGAGCTGGATGGGGGGAATTCAGGAGTGAGAAAGAGCTTGTTTGTAAGACAGGGAGGAGGGATGAGATTAGGGGGAATGCTTTGGTGCCAAAACCTTATTCAGAACTTTGCAGCTGTTCTGTGTTAATCAGATTTTAATAAAGAATTCTGTAAGCTTCCTAATGGACTCTCTGGATAATTTCTAAAGTTAAGATCTTGGTACTGGGACTGTCACAGTTTAACTAAACTAAATATACACTGCATTTGACATACGTTCACATTTGGACTATTGTTAATTTCTCAATCCATGATTAATCTACCTGAAAGTGTTACATTGACACAGTCATGGTTCAGTAATAATGTCACTGGCTTTAGACAAGATAATTCCAGTTAGATGGAGGTGATATTTTGATGTATCACTGATAGATAGATGTCTTTTAGTTTATCAGCCACAATCACTACAACATGCTGATATGTGTATTTTTTTTTTCCTAAACAGAGGATTGGCACATATGAGGATTGTCTCTCGAGTGTAAAAAACATTCATACAAGGTAAGACAGTTGTTTATGCCTTTTTTGGGAAAATGAAGGCATTACATTGTAGAAAGTTAGAAAATGATGTCAAGGAAGTTTTGAATGTTTATGCTAGAAAGCATACTTTGGAATCATATCATGCCTTTAAAACTGGAGCTAGACCAACTGTAAGCTTTGAATATGGAATTTTCATTAAAGTTTATTAACCAGATATATTGGAAACAGGAGAAAATCTTTCCAAATTGTTGGTTTCTTGTTTGAAACAATATGACCTAATACACATAATAAGAGATTCAAAGGGGAGAATACATGGGATCTATTACATAATTAATTCCCAATTTATACTGCTTTATTCAGGTTTATATTCTGTTAATGCCAATACAGAAATATCATTTGAGGAGGCAGATGGCCTTTTAAATGGAATTAATCTTCCTAAAATTTCTCATGCACATTCAGGGAGTTAGCATGACGTTTCACATTGCAAGAGGTATTTGATACTACTGGTGCAGTGAAATCTGTAAATGCCTCCAAGCCAGATGGGATTCCCCACTGAGTGGTTTAAAAAAATAAGAGAATCTGATTTCTAAGCTGTTAGATACACATGAGTCTTTTGGAAAATGGATTTTATACATATCTTGTTAGAAACCTTATATTGTTTTACAAGTGGGGAAAACCTTTTTTTTAAAAAAAACCTTGATGGACCACTTCATCAGTTAATATTAATTATACTTTAAAAATTCTGAAAGGCTACAAAAGGAATATAATTACAAAAAAATGTTGAATGGCAATATATAGTTAGAGCATTTTTGTTATGTTCTCTATTTGGTCTGGATGCTTTAGTAGCCTCCTAACATTCAGTAGTTTTACATGCATTTAAGATTATTATAGAAGCAAAACCAACATTTCATTATGTATCTGCCACACAATAGCACACATGCTAGATTACATAAATTATGAATAGGGGATCCTATATTACCAAACCAAGGTCCCAGGTTTTTAAAAAAATGTTAAGTATGTTAATTATGATTTAAGAAATAGGTTAACCCAACAAAAATATTTTGATTCCCCAATTAATGTTTTCAAGTTTGGCTATTGTCCTCTCTACACTGGCGATGTGCAATCAGATGGATGTACATTAGTCCATGTGCTTTGGCCATGCCCATGGCTAGTTCTCTTTGGTTAGACATTGTTAATGTGGTGGACCAGGCTCTTGGAAAGAAGTTAAAGCTTAAAGATGTAAACGTGCTATTAAATTATATCCCACAAATCTGGAGTTTGTCCATTTATGAAGAGCTTTGGGTTTATTGTGCTTGGACTGTAACAAGAAAAGGTGGCCTTGTTCTCCTGGAACGATATGTGTGTTAAGCCTGGCTTAACAAAATTTTTGAACTCTCAGCCTTTGCACTGACTTTATACTGACAGAAAGAAGACAGAAGACACGATTATTCCATATAGTTGAGATTTAATTTTCTAAAAAAATATATGAGTAATAAAAATGTAACTACTTTTTAAAGTTGTAGGATATTTCTTCTATTTCTTTTTTCTCTTCTTTATTCTGAATTTATTCTTTTCTCTTTTAATTTCTTTTCAATTTTTTCCTATCTCCATTAGTATATATTATTTGGTTGTGTATTGAATCTCTTTGAACATAAGTTCTGCATCTTTCTTTTTCTTATGGGTAGTTTTTAAGAAGCCCAATAAAAGGCGTGATATTAAAAAAAAAAAAAAAAAACAGGAGATGGAGACATACCCCTCTCCTGCTGGAGTTCTCCTACAACTGGAAGTACCGGAGGCTGCCCCCAGTCCCCAGCCCCCAGCCCAGTTGTAACGCTGAGTCTTTAAGATCAGTACCTCTTTATAGACCTGCCTTCCATGAATGTTTCTAATCGCTTGTAAAGTAATCCAAGCTGGAGGCCGTCCCCCTCGCATTCCGCAGGATAATTACCTGCTGTCTGAATAAGGGCTTTCTCCTCTACTTCTACGTTTCCATCGGCTGCCATTGTACTACTGTTTTGAGAAAGGGAGAGAAACTTTCCTCCGCTTTCTTCAGGCCAGGCACGATTTTCTACACGTCAAGTTATGTCACCTTTCTTTCTAAGCTAAAGAATCCTAATTCTTTTAAACTCGCTAAAGCAAAGTATTGAACCCTCTAACCATTTTGGCTGATTTCCTCTGCACTTTTCCCAACTCGCATTATACCCCGTTTTCAAAGCAGCAGCACCCAGCCACCTCACTCCGAATGGCAGCGGGTGCCAGATGCCGCTGCCCTCCTTTGGTTGCTTTTCCACCTTCGTTTCCGCGGGAGGCAGATTTGCCTGCTGGGCCTGATCCACTACTGTAATCGAGAGAAAGAGAGAGACTCCGTGAGCCAGCACCTTCTGCTGGTCAGAAGGCCCTGCTGCGGAACTTCCCGGCTATTCAAGCAGCCGCGGTGACGGCGTCCGTGTGACCTCTGTGGCCCCAAGCGGCTGGCCAAAGGCGGCGGCAGCCCGTGCCTTTCTCTTCCTGAGTGTCGCCAGTGGGGCCAGGGTCTCCAGCCGTGATGAAAGAAGCAGCACTTCTGAATCGCCTTGGTTGCGCTTCCCATCTCGGGAGCCAACCGAGAAGTTTTGAGATGAGCGGGTTGGTGAGGTGGAGAACGAAACACGGAGGGCCGAGCGCGCTCTCGAACCCGCGGTGCAGCCTTGAGCAGGACCGTCTGGGCTGCTTTCTGGGCGGCGAGATGAACCACTCGCGGTCGGAAGGCCTCTCTTCGGACAGTGGTCCGTCCCCCCCTCGCCCCCCAAAAGTGAAAGCACGATGAAAAGTGGCTTGAAGAACGACCCTCGACAAGGCAGTAACCAATCCACGCCGGCTTTTTGTCAGATGGCTCCGCCTCTTTGCCCTCCCAATCCCCTTCCCGATTTGCATAAAAAATGCCCGCAGGATCTTGGGCGCCGAGAGTGGCGGGCTGCGCATCCGTCGGTGGGCACTGCGCGAGAAGCGGGAGCGCTTCGGGGAAGCTGCATGTAGCCGGCGGGAGGGTGAGGATCGCGCTCCCCACCGCTCTCTCTGCCTTGGTTCGCCGCCCTTTCCCGACAGCTTCTGGATTCCCAAACGGGCCCCTCTCAAAGCGTGTGCGCGCTTCCGCTCAGCGCCCCTCGGCAAGATGCGCCCTCGCAAACTTCTCCTGTGCCTGCTTTTCCTCTCCGCGCCTTGCCTCGGCCTAGTCCGGGGGCTCTTTCTCTT
Organism: Candoia aspera; assembly: GCF_035149785.1. Classification (NCBI taxonomy): domain Eukaryota; kingdom Metazoa; phylum Chordata; class Lepidosauria; order Squamata; family Candoiidae; genus Candoia; species Candoia aspera. The sequence goes on from NC_086160.1 coordinate 35,991,100, forward strand.
CGGGGAGCCCGAGTTTTCCTACAAGAGGTCTAACTGCAAGCCCATCCCCGCCTCCCTGCTGCTGTGCCGCGGGATCGAGTACCCCAATATGAGGCTGCCCAACCTGCTGGGCCACGAGACCATGCAGGAGGTGCTGGAGCAGGCAGGCGCCTGGATCCCGCTGGTGCAGAAGCAGTGTCACCCGGACACGCGCAAGTTCCTGTGCTCCCTCTTTGCCCCCGTCTGCATCGTCGATCTGGACGAGACTATTGAGCCCTGCCATTCGCTTTGTGAACAGGTGAAGAACAGCTGCGCCCCGGTTATGTCCGCCTTCGGCTTCCCTTGGCCTGACATGCTGGACTGCAGCCGCTTTCCCCTGGACAACGACCTGTGCATCCCCCTGGCTAGCAACGACCACGTCCTCCCGACTCCTAAAGAAGGTAAGAGCCGCCGGTGGGGCTTACACGGGCGAGCCTGTGCAGGTTTAGCAGCGGGGCCATCGCGCCAGCCTCTCTTGGAAGTACAGCCGGACTCGTCTGGTCAGGAAGACAAGTCAGGAAGGTCAGGAAGACAAGACTACAGCTTTAGGCTCTACTTTGTAATATATTTCCTGAACACCAAAGCAGAATTAAGGTATAGGATAGATTCCTCTGTTAAGACCAAACAGAGAGGAAGATTGAGTCTGGTGCAATCGGTCTTTTGTATGTTGAATTAGAGGCTCCTCTACATTCAGTGGGTTTCTTTTCAAGTAAATGATTGTTTTGGGCACATTTTGGGGCAATTATTTTGGGAGCATTTACTTGGGCAGAAAATGTATGTACTTCCAGGACATGACCAGGATTGCAGTCTTAGGCTGCCACCCTAAGCATCTCAGTGGAATGCACAGGACGAATAAGCTTGCTGAGAACATTTGTTTGCAATGCTGTTTGAAAGGGAAAAAATGAAGTATCGACATTCTATATACCAGATTTCTTTTTATCATAAATACATTTGGAGGAATAAGATGAACATTATATATAATGAAACTTTATATATAATGGAAATTCCTTTTTAAGAACTATCTCTCAAATTTTCACACAGCAAACAAGTACCACAGCACTAGAACATGATTTGGGAGACGCCCTTTAATGATATAAACCTATCCAGTTCAGAGTTTGCTGTCTTAGATTTGGAAAGTTCAGTGCAATCTCAGGACTCTTTACACAGGATAAAGCTAGGCGGGATTCAGTAAGACGGTGTGTACTTCTAGATATATGTGTATAAGATTGTCCTGTCATCCTATCAGTGTAACATTGCAGGCTGTTCCTATTTATTTTATTTATAAGGTTTTTTTATTTTGTATTCAGACAAAGTGATCCCCTAGGATGGTAGCTTTAGATCTTATGAACTTAGGGGCAGGTTAAACAGTGCAAATCTTTGCACATTTACTCAGAAATAACCTTTAATGTGGTCAAATGAGACTTACTTAAAATCAGTATGTACTATATAGACTGGTAGCTTTAAACTGCACTGCTACATAGATCTGGGATTAAGTCCAAGTGAACTGGTAGCGCTTCCTTCTGAGTTTCTACTTCTAAGGTTGCATTGTGACTCGGAAAAGTGCTTGTACTTTTTAACTGTTGGAACATATTGACTATTGTAATTATGGAACTATTGTTCTGTAACTGTTCTCTTAGGAAAAAGACAACATTCATCTGTAGAGTAAGTCATTTCTCAAGTCAACTGGCCTGTGAGGTTTTCTGCGGGTACTGTTTAAAAAAATGGGAATAAGAAGTAACAGGAGATGCTGATGGAGAGAATGCTAAGAAAGAGGGAATGAAGGGGAAGGGCCTGATAAAATATTGATAAAAGAAGCAATACATTCGCATTCCTGATTTCTCATTTTTAAAAAGTAAGAGCTTTCAGCTAGCATCAGTTGAGTGTTTGAAAATGTGGCTTTAATTAACTTGGGGGTGGGGAAGATGACATTCTCCCAAGTTTTTTAAATAATGGACCTGGAGAAAGGAGATTTCCTGAGGCAAACTCATCAGTAAATGCATTTTATGCACTTTTTCACTGTTCCGTGTTCTTTCCTCAAGTTGGCTGAGTCTCCCCAAGCCCTTCCAATTTCTTCTCTCTGGAGAACCTGGTGTATGCGGTGTTAGGGGAGAGTACTTTAATCCCGCTCAAAATCCTTATCCATCTTCTTTTTCAGTATTCCACTCAGAGTTCCCATTGAACTTGTTATGCTATTGATTTAGTATGACTAGTTTTTCTTTAGCTGTTTTTAAATGACCAATGGGATTCATTAGGTGTCTCAAGCTCAAAGTGCTATAGAATCCGCCCTTCAGGCTGTCATGAAATAGAGGTCAAGAATAAGGAAGCCTGTGGCAGCCATAGCTGTGTATTAAAGCACCTCCTTTCTTTCCAAGTGGCCCCCACTTTTTCTTTTGAAACCCCACTGAAGGTTCTTTTTAAAATCTATTTCTTGTAGTGCCAAAAGTTTGTGATGCCTGCAAAAGCAAGAATGAAGATGACAATGAAATTGTAGAAAACCTTTGCAAAAATGACTTTGGTAAGTATAAGAAAGATACTGTGATTAAAAAGCAGGGTCTTTTTTTCTGATTGCAATGATCATTGATTTTGTAAGAAATGCAGCTGTGCTCAGTTTTAAAAGGCAAGTGGGTTCAAGCTTTTTATTCAAGAAGGGATCCTAATTCACATAATTATAGAATGATGATTAGATTTCTATTTAGTCTATCTGACTAGAAGGTTGTTTAGAACTGCTCTTTGAAATAAACATGTTACATGCTCTGGCCTTTCTAAGGTTGTTCTTTTAGCAGTCAAGCTATCTAGCATCATAATGATCCATCTTTTCAATACAACATTGTCCAATGTGGCCTCATCTCCTTTCCATGTAGAAAGAAATGGGATTCTAAAACCTTCTTAGGTGTAAGCCAAAACTGTTCCTGATGATGCCTGCATGTGTATCAGTTGTACCTTGTCCCATGGCTGACAACAGAAACTGGTTTAGTTCTCAATAGGTTTAACAGTGGTTTTAATTGCGGTACCTCCATATGCATAATCCAATTCTGGATTTCACATTTGGTCACCTTAGGGAGTAATAGCATCCAGGAATTAGCAGGCTGTGTACAGTCATATATATTTTTTATTATTCTCTGTAACTGGCATGTCAGGTATTACAAAGTTGCAGAAATATAAATAATATGAATGAGACTCATCCTTGAAATTTCTGATTCTTTGCTGCATTTTTGCTCTAATGTGGTAGAACTGCAAAGCATGTGAAATGGAGCCCAATGGTGGAATAAGCTGGAGGCCTTGGTTTCATTCTGTTTCGCTTCTGCCCATCCTGCAGAGGAAGGGGACTGATGAGAGGCCTCATCTTCTGTCCTGCTGTGAATCTGAAAACAGGTTTTATCCTGTCCAGTCCCCATTTCTTATGCAGCCGGGAGGGATTACTCCTGGGACAGAGTAAGATAGAAATTTCTTCTGGCTTTTCCAGGGCATAAGACAACAGCAACGATATGGGATGAAAACTGAAAAATGCTTTGATTTTTAAGTTGGTGTTACATATTAAATATACAACATTCTTACATTAATCTACCACAAGTCCTCAACAGCTTTGGCAAAGCTTTTGCATTCCACAGTGGTAGAGAAAGGGCATCTTTTATTAAAAGAGATGAATATTTCTCTTGAAAATCTGATATTCCAGGAACTAATGTATATCTGATGTGGAGAAAGCAGATAAGAGAATTACTTTACCAGAGGTAAGACAAATAATGTATTGTTTCTGGATAAGAAGTAATTGGAAAATCCTCCTGAATAAGACAGATAAAATGTGATAAAATAACTGGTGTAAATTTATTGTTATAAATACATATTGTAATTTTATCATATTCTAACTGCAGCAGTTATTTTATTACAGTTTTATTACAAATTTACAGGGATTAATGACCTTATCAGAAAAGAATGGCATAGAGAGTGAGTTATTATTCATGTAACTAGTGTTAAGTTTTCATTTGACTATCTCCACCATGTTATAAGCATGATGTTATTTCCCTCTCTTTTCATTTATGGCACCAAATCAAATGCAGCTATAAAACCCGATTATTTTTTGCTCATTCTTTTTCTGTGCAATAGATGAAATACACTGATTAACCAAAGACTCTCATAAATTAAATCAAACTATTTTCAGAAAAAATGGAGATTGCTTTTTCTGTGAAGAGATGGCTATTTCTCCTTTCCCCTCCCAGCGTTGTGAGGAAGCATATGCCACTCTTAAATATTTAACATACAAAAACAGGTTTCTTCAGTATTTGCAATTACCAAAATCTAGAGGGAAAGGCTCATTTAGAAAAGACTTTTTTTTCTTTGAAAGTGAAGGAAATACCCCCAAAGATTTATTCAGTCCGAAATTGCTTGCATGCCCTTGGTGGCTTTAGAAATGGAGCCACCTGCTGTCTGTTCAGTCGCAACCAGACGATTTAATTAGCAAGAGAAGACCTCCCTGCCTGGGTTCTCTTTATGTTCCCGAATGGGTAAAAATCTCTCCTCTTCCTCCTTTTTCACCCTGCCCCCCACCCCTGTTCTGCTCCCCATTGTCCTATTAGCTCTAAAGATAAAAGTGAAGGAGATCGCCTACATCAATGGGGACACCAAGATCACTCCGGAAACAAAGAGCAAAACCATCTACAAGCTTAACGGAGTGACGGAGAGGGATCTGAAGAAGACCGTGCTCTGGCTGAAGGGTGGCCTGCAGTGTACCTGTGATGAGATGAACGATATCAATGCACCGTATTTGGTGATGGGACAGAGGTTGGCCGGGGAGCTGGTTATCACCTCTGTCAAGCGATGGCAGAAAGGCCAGCGAGCCTTTAAGAGGTTCTCGCGCAGCATCCGCAAGCTGCAGTGCTAGTGGCTAGTGGCCCTTTCCAGCCACGTTTCCTGTGGTTACCATGCCTGAAGATATTTCACATCTTCCTGCTGCAGCCATAATTGCGCGGCAGCATGAAAGGGCCTCTTCTTTTAGGAAGAAAAGACTCCCCCTTCTAATGTTGTACATATAATAAACTATAATGACCCAAATCATGATTTTTCTTAGGTATAATTGTTTTTAAAATGTGCTGTTTAGAGCTGTGCAAAATGTAACTTGGACCTTCTTTAATTATTCATATTGGATGTCCATTTCGAGTGGTATGTTCTGCCTGGCTAACGTTTCTGCATAGGCTGGGCGTCCATTTGGGCCCTGGAGAGAACTTGTTAGGTTTAGTTTTGTTCAAGTAAAAAAAAAAACCACCACAATGTGGGAGATAACAATGTCCAAGTAGGAGTTATTTTTATAGTTTGCATTTAAAAGACAAACTTAATTTAAAACACTTTACTCTTATAGACATTATGATTCAAAGATGGGCAAAAAGAGGCCAAGAATGTCATGAGAGCTGCTTTCCGCAAATCCTCCACAGTTATCCATGCTTAAGGCTTCTAATGTCCCTGTGCTTAGAGTGCACTCATGCACACTCCTTGTGGGGAAGTGCCACTGCACATTATGGACTAGCTTCTGTCAACATGCAGTGAGTTGTACTGGAAGCTTGCTATAGGCTGCTGCCGTTACAATGTCTTGTTTTGCCTTTAAATATTAGGCTTAATTTTATCTAATCAGGAATGTGCCATCTAGTTTTATTCATTATAGACAAATAATCTGTGCGCATGTGCTACTTGTGCAAGAACTGCATCAATAAAGGCATATTAATCATCTGCACACAGTATTTTATACAAAGCTGTAGTACTAATTGTTTTAAATTGACCTAATACGCCTTTGAAGTGCTCTGTTTAGTGCTTCACAAATTAAAGCTTTCTTCAGCCTAACTGTAATGTAACTAGTAGTTATTTGAAAAAAGAGTTGTAAAATATTACTTTAACAAACCTTGTAAATATTCCAGATAAACGTCATATTCTTGTACATAAACTTTACATCACAGTTTACGCTTTGTCGTGTTTTTGTCTTCAGGTTTTGTGAAAAGAGCTCTTATATCCATTGGATCCATTTTTATTTTATCCATTTTTTTAGTCTATGTAATAAAAAATACTTGAGAAATTCACTGCCTCTTGGGTTAATTAGTTTCACTGTTGCACTATTTTTTAGTGCAACAGTATTTATTGTATATTCAACTGAAATCTTGTTGCACATTCAACTGAAATCTTGGGTCCTCTTAGAAAATCAGAACTATTAAGTATATTATATGTGCAAAATACAGAAGAACTTAACCAGTCTTTTAAACAGTCATTCACATAAAATATAATCTATTCCTAGTTAACCGGCAGTGAATTGTTTTTATTTACTTATTTACTATAATTTAAACAATAAGATTGATGATACTATGCTTTAGTAAAATCCTGCATCATCTACAGTAATAGTATTTATCACCCAAATATGAATTTTAATTCCTGTAACACTGGATCCTACATAGAAGAATGGATATACTTTTGTGTAAGACTACTAAAGAAGGTAAGAGCTTCTCAGTGAGGAAGTCCCAAATGCTGGATAGGTCACACATTTGTGATGGATTACTGGCCTCTCAAAATTTGAAAGGCAAGAAATTCTCACTATGCGGCCTTCCACATCTATTTATTGGTTACTCTGCATACAGAAGTAAATTTTGCATGCTGTTTTTTAATTCTTAGGTGCAAAATCTCCTGTTCTTACTTGTTAAGAATGTGTTTCTGTGCTTTGGGATACATGATTTCTGGTGGCTACCTCCATGGAATTCTCTTGTAAGCAGTATGGAAGTGGTTTACTGCTGCTTTCTTCCAGGATTTTTTCCTTTCTATTTGCCAGGTTTTATTTGTTGGCATGGAAAAATTGTAACCATTTAAGGGCAGATTTCTTGCTGCTTTTTTCCCAAGCATTCTCATTCATTCTCATTCACACTTTCTTAGTAACTGTTTCTTGAGACCACGTTATGTGCCAGATAATCAGTATTCTGGATGTCCCACTCCCAGTTTGGTTGCAACAGTTGAAGAAGAAACCAGACATAATTTGTTCTTCAAGAGCACTGATGGGAAGAACTCAATTCAAAATGCTTTGGACAGATTTCTTCTTTTACATCTTGGGCATTATTACTCTCCTTCCAGTTTTTTTCCTGTGATGAACAACTGCATATTTTTCTTTCTTATAGAAGGGTATCAACTACTTTGCACAGGACTCTTCTCACAAATTCTAGGAAGAGACAAGCAGTGAATATCTTTCACACAGTGCCAGTGGTCAGTGGCCATGGCAGGTTATTCATTTAGAGGTGTCCCTGTGTGAAGGAAGAGGTGGCACCCACAGCTGACCCTGTCCTCATATCCAAGGTTTTCCTTGGTCCTGCTCCCAATGTACATGCATTAGGCATGGTGACCCTTTGACCCAAAGAAGACATTGCACAAACATCTTTACGCACGATTTCAACCCTCAGAAAGATCTTTGTGCACAGAGGTGTAAAGATGTATGTAATTCCCCAATTCACATGTCTACATCAAGTGCATGAATACAAGGGATGGAAAGCCAGGCAATGCTGGGAACAGGGCAATCCCTGACCCCCTCTATGAGCACTGAAAGATACATGCTCAAATCATATTCCTTAATTTCAGGGCTGTCGTTGCAGGAAATCCCAGCTCTCCATAAGAGAATTGCCATGAAACATCATTAGAAAATGGTCCCAGTACAAATATTTAAACATTTTACACACTCCCTATCCCTCTCTAGTACCATCTCTGGGGCCGTGCTGAAGGCAAATGGTGGAAGGTAAGTGAAACTGAAGTAAAAACCCTATTCCTCGGAGTTTTTTTTAGTTTCCTCTCACATTGCAAGCAACAGGAATGTTTTAAAACTAGGTCATAGTAAAATGCAACTCATCCACCACTGTCTTCTATCTATATAGCAGCTGTGCTGCCTATTAGAGCAGCATCTCTTAGAAATTCAAAGGGGAGGGCAGTCACCTTTGTTACAGCAAGCAGAGCAAAGAGTCTTGTGATCATTTAGAGCACTTGTTTCTCAACTTTAACAACGTGAAGATGCATGGACTTCAACTCTCAGAATTCCCCAGCCAGCATTTGTTTAGATCAGTGTCCCTCAACTTTGGCAACTTGAAGATATGTGGATGCTGGCTGGGGAATTCTGGGAGCTGATGTTCACACATCTTCATTGTCAAGGTTGAGAAACTGCTTTAGAGACTAACAAATGTGTTGATTTTCAAAGGTCTAGAGCAGCCTTTCTCAACCTTTTGACCCTGGAGGAACCCTTGAAATATTTTTCAGGCTTTGGGGAACCCCTGCACATTCAGGCTCAAATATAGGCCAGAAGTTACAAAACTATTATATTTGTTTCATGTGTAGGCCTGTATATATGCATTAAGAGTGTTCTTAAACCAAAAATAATGAAGCTTTTAAATCTTTAATGTGAAGTTGCCCAAATTTGAAATAGTTTTTAAAATAAATTGTGATCTCCCTAGTGACCTCTCGTGGAACCCTGGTTGAGGAACCCTAGTATAGAGGCTGATGAAATTATATTCTGTAATAAATGTATTCATTTTTAAGATGCCATCTGTCCAACTGTATCTCACATATTATCCAGTAGGGGGTGGTCGAAGTGCTAAAGTTCTGCTTTTGGAGAAAGAACCTAGTGTTCAGCCAATTTCACTAAAACAGAGTAAAAGAATTAAAACAATCATCGCTTCAAATTCTGGCATAAATTGTTATCTTACTAGAAATCATATGCTTCTCACCCAACAGAACTGAAATCTAGCAAACCTTATCTTCTATTTAAAGTTACTGAGCAAGGATTTATTTAACATTGCTGCCTCAGTCATGAAAACTTATAAAGCCATAGCAAACACTTACAAAAAGCTTATTCTCCCAGTTTTATCAGTAGATAACCATCAGGGAGTCCAGATTTAACTGGCAATTTTTGTAGCTAGAATTTGTATAAATATAATCACAGGTGGCCCTAAGAAATCTGGATTACTGTTACTGGGTTGCAGTTTAAAATTCATTCAAGGTTTGTAATTTAAAAAAAGCCAGCCCTCAAATATGCCAAATTTCACTCTTGGCTATAAATAATTCCTATGTTCTTGGTAAATAGTTCCTTGGCAATAAAAAATGCCTGTGTTTTCATTTTTGAAGAAAAACTTTAAATTTGCTATCTGTCAGGGTCATACTCGGTGACCTATGAAATACATATTTTGTTGCTCAAATAGCAGTTGGAGGACTGCTTCAAACAGAGCAGTTTGGTTCTCTTTGTACTGTGGTATTGTTGAACTCTATCATCACAGAAGCTGGTAATCATTTGAGAAAGACAACTCCCTTTACCTAAACTTTCTGAGTTTTTTCTACAGTAATCCCAATTGCCCCACTTCCTTCCTCTCTGTTTTTTTAAGTTATCAACTCAGGCCTACTGCATCTGCCCTTCATGATGTGGAAGCCCTCCAGCTGTGTAGACTTTAACTCCCAGATACCCCAGCCAGCATGGATATTGCTCAGGATTCTGGGAGTCAAAATTCACACCTATAACAGCCAATCTGTATAACAGCCAATCAGTAAAGCTTTATGAGAAGATACAAAGTATAAAGTGTACATCTGCTATAACAAGAAAAGCAACAATTTAAAGCTACAAAGTAGCTTGAAGATCTGTTTTTGTGCTGTAATTCATTAAACAAGCATTTCCACTGCATTTACAAACCTGTGTAAGTTACTTTTAAAAATGCATTGCAAATTATTTTTATAGTAGCTATACCAATGCACCCTAGACACCAATAAACGTATCAATGGCTCCCCCATAGTTTGTGGTCTGGCCTCAGGAGCAAGGACAACCATCAGATCACTTGGCAGATGGAGTGTAGGCAGGGGCCTTGTGCCTGCCTGCAAGGCGCTTGAATAGCTAGACCCAAGCATATGCTGGGAGTGTGCTTGGGACCAGGGTCTTAGCAAAAAGACGAAGAGCAGTGGGTGAAGATAGTGAGTCTCCAGGCAGGGTGAGAAGTGCAAGGTGAGGAAATAGGAATGGAGTTAGCAGGGGGAAACTGTGGGTTGTCCACTTCCACTTCCATGGTGAGTTTGCCAAGAACCAAGGAGGCGGCTAAAACGAGGTCAAACTGTCTTTGGTCAGAGCACATAACAAAACCTGGTCAGAAGCAAGCTAAGGTTGGGAGTGTGGCTGGATGCAGAGGCACGGAACACAGGGCTGGATGCCAATACTGCTTTCAGCAACTGAAATGCAGCTAGGGCACAATTCATTGTGCAGCTGGCATGGATAACGAGGTGGCTGGCCTAGCAGGAATATACCAGCCCCTGGCCTTAACATGCTCCGTACGCTGCAATAAGAACAGCACCATTTGCCAGTGCTGTACCTGTGGCAGGACAGGGATCAAAAGGATCAAAAGGGATGCTGAACAATCCATAGCATATCCACAACAAAGAATCTAATTGCATATGTCACAGAAGGCTGTAAGCCTGCTGATAAACATTCACTAACAAAAGTGATGCTAACTGTATCAACATTATCATACAATGGCCTAGAGTATTTTATGAAGGGCTCTTATAACTAGATCTGAAGCAAAATTAGTGATTTTCAGAATATAAATTTAAATATGGCACTGCAATTTTTAGTAAAGTATAGCAGAATACAATATTCTCAGATAGGTACAACATGTTTTAACATTTCTGCTTTTGCCATGTAAGTTCTATGTTAAGTATCCCTACCTGTGGTAAGTATCCCTGCCTGTCACCTGAGAGACCAGGATTCGATTCCCTGACAAGGACCCAGGAAAGCCAGTTTGGTCTAGTGGTTAAGGTGCTGGGCAAGAAACCAGGAGTCTGTGAGTTCTAGTCCTGCCTTGGGCATGAAAGCTGGCTGGGTGACCTTGGGCCAGTCCCTCTCTCTCAGCCCAACTCACCTCACAGGGTTGTTGTTGTGAAGAAAATAGGAGGAGGAAAGAGTATTAAGTATGTTCGCTGCCTTGAGTTATTTATAAAAATAAGAAAGGCGGGATAAAATTTAAATAAATAAATAAATGTTTTCTCACAAAGGGCAAATTTGGAAAGACTTTGCATGAAATCTGTATATCACTTATATATGGTTTTATTTATGGTCAGTAAATAAGTTCTTTTCTTACCATTCACCCCTTTTTTCTGTCTTCCCCTCCTTACTTCTTTCTCAGAACTATGCTCCACGCAAAGTGCACTGTCCATAAATACTTATGCCATAAGAAAATTGTTAAAGATGGCTGCCCAGCCTGGAACGCTTATCATATTTTTTTCTTTTTTCTTTTAAATAACCATTCCTGTTTCTGTTTATAGGCCCAGCCAATGACATGTCATTGCCTGAACAAAGAACACCGTGGTCATCTTCATTTCATAAAAAGAAGTCAGTTGGAGTGAGAATTGAACCTTCTATGGAAGACAATGGTCTGAGACAGGTTAGGGCAAGCATGGCAAGCCATGAATATGTGGGGTCACATTCCCCAAAACACCCTCAGATTTGAAATTCAACGGCAATATTGTCAATTTTCAGTAGCATGATTAGCTTCTTAACCCATTCAAATACCAACTAGCCCCAAACAGGTGTAATGTCAATTTCAGTTGTGTCATCATATCACTGGATATGGATATAGATAAGATTCACTGTTTTTATTCCCATTAAATAGTTATCTAACAGTAACTAACTGAAAAACTAAGATAGAAACTGGAAAATGTCTTAAAATAATACATTCAGACTTCCCCAGTGTTGGCAACCTCCATAGGTGTGAATTTTGACTCCCAGAATCCTGAGCAATCTGTATAACAGCCAGTCAGTATAACAGGCAATACAGATGTGTATCACCCTGCTATTTTCTTTTGAACAGGTTAAAAGCAATGAGAATGAAGGTGGACTATGGCAATAATCTATATATTAGGCTTCCAACAGAAGGTACAGATGTCTTTATAACATGAATACAAATGAACACTTTGTTTTGAAACAAATGACCTTTAAATATAAACACAGAGCTTGTCCAAGCCTTTTTGCTACTTAAAGTAGGCCCAACTAGGACTCATACTTAAGAGAAAAAAGCCTTCTGTCTAAACATAGATGTTACATGCCATACAGAAATAGTTAAAACTGTTGCTATATAGATGATTAAAACCAATGAACCTCCTTGGAGTTTTTTGCACACTTCTAAGACACAATTACCTCGAACGGGCAACACCGAAAGGGATATTTAACTTTACTTTAATGAGCTCCCACACAAGTCATTTTTAAAGATTTTTATTCCTGCAGAAGCTGGCTATAGAAGGCACTGAATGGCTGTCTCCAATGGAAACCAGATACAGTACAGCTCAAAGTTTTAGCTTAACAGTGTTATGGATCAGTATCTCTTGATAATCCAAATGAATGGTTAGAATACAGAGGGTACCAAATAGTTAAGAAAAGTATTTTATTTATATCAATCAGAGAATGTTACCAGAAAACACATCTTTCATACATTACAATTAGTAGACTAAAATAGCTGCAGGAAGTGCCTTCTACCCCTCAAAAAAGAAATCAAGCTCAATGCAAATGCGCTGTATATCTTCTCAAATACTGAAGACGACAAGGAAATCCCAGTTTATGGTTTATCTCAGGACACATTCAACTAAACAACTTAATCATTTTGTGCATTTAACTCATTTATATGCTGCCTACTTCTAATGGCTCTAAGGAGCTTTCAAAATATAATAAAGACCAATAAAATGCCGTATAGCAATTGATTGATTGATTATGTGCCATCAAGTGGTTAGCTCTCAGCAACCATCAAATCCTAAAAGCTCTAAAAGGCCCAAGTTACAGGAGTATATTTTATACTTAATGTTTAATATTTAAACAATAGACATTTACACAATGTATCTTCCTGTTCAACAGTGAATTTAATAGATGCTATTTTTTATAATTAATAATGACTGAAAAACTATCTGTGTTGATTCCCCTGCTTGTCTCATCTTCTTGGCACACAAAAGTTAACTCAGTGCATACATCACACTAAACCACAGTGCACCTTGCTTGGGTTTGGCTTACTGTGTTATGTGGCCCTGTGATTTGTAATTCAATAATATCTTATTGATTAAATCAGTTATGCAAATAGTGGCCTAATGCAATGCACAAATTTTGTATATCAGTTCTTTCAACCTCTCTCAATTTTGTTTCTTGAGACTCTGCTAGAACTGGCCCCCTCAGGACATCAGCTGCTACACACTCCCCCGCTAATTTCTTGGTTCTCATAAACATCTGAAGAGTTGAAATACATATGCAAAACTTGGACCGGGCTAGTGCTGCATATTCCCAATGTTTCTGCTCAGAGAAAAGCAGTCAAAGTACACAGGGAAGGAAATGTCTGGGGCTCAAGGAAACATAGTAGTTCTGGAATCCTACTTGTCTCCTGCTATTGGACTGACCTGGACTATCAGTTGTCTATCCTGAACTGTACTGAATTCTTCGCATCAGAGGTAGTGCTCAAGCTGGCTGTACTGGAAATGGCCTGTTACCCCAGCATCTCACCTAGGCTTTTATTGCTGTTTTCAGATTAAACCAAAATATTTGTTGTTGATCTTCACTGATTGGCCATTCAAGGTAAGTTTTGGTATTCATTAGTTTTCGGAGTTTGCAAAACCTGTCAGGAATTGTTTTTGCTGGAATGGGCTCCAAGAGAATCAAAATGGCTGTGTCATTATTCTCATCAAAAAGCCGGAAGTGAGAAAAATCCAATTCGTACTTGCACCATTCACTCCGTACAAAATGCTCCGAAAGCACAAACAGGGTTTTAGAGCTCTTCTCAATGGAGTCAATAATATTGTCTACAATCCATTTGCCAGGCATAAAATCCCTTTTATGAAGACAGAGTTTAAATGGAGGGTTTGTTTGCTCCAGCATCTGCACCATATTTTCCACCCATTCAGCATCTTGTTCACTGTAGGAAACAAATGCATCATAGCAGACTGCCTGGTCGTGGCTCCTTTGAGGCTTACGTTTTGCTTTAAGCCAGGCCAAGGTCATGCGCATATACCAAATCACATGAAACTTGTAGCAAAGAAATGCTGCCACCAGGATGGTCAGGAGTATCAGAATACAAGCGATGGAGATGACTGAACTGAAATGACAGTCACTCAATTGTAGCTGGACAACTCCTATTTGCTCCCCTTTTACATAATCTGGAGAATCACAAATGTAGCTTTCAGGCCAACCAACACAGATATTATATAATCTTGGATGAGATTGCACAAAGGAAACAAATGCACACTTGCATTGAAAGCTGTTATGACAGGCATCCAGTGTCTTCAATTCTACAAACTTTTCCAGTTCCTGCTCAGAGAACTCAAACACTTTGTTTTCTCTAATATTCACAATCCTTACATGAGGGATGCAGTCAGTGTCTGGCAGGGCTTTTAATCTGTTATTTTTTATGTAAAGCTCCTGAAGATGAGGCAGGCTCACCTTAAAATCATAGAGGAAATTGTTGCTAACATCCAGAATTTCTAAAGAGTCAGGAATGCAACCTGTAAGTTTTTCTACTTTACAGCCAGAGATGTTTAAATATTTCAAGCTTCTTGGCCAAGGACATGACTCTGGCATTTGTTCTAAGTTGTTCTGACTTATATCCAAGTTAGTAAGATTGACTAAATGAGACATGCTTTGAGCTATTCTACCAATATGTGTCAAAGAATTTTGACTGACATTGAAAGTCTGCAGTTTAGGCCAACTGCCTGGACACAATGAATGCTCCAAAAATGGATCCCGAAACAAATTAATACTGAAATCAAGATACTGCACTGAATGGAATGTTTTTGCAAGATTGCAAGGCACAAGAAAAACTTTTGTATTTTCAATTGTCAGCCTGGTAATATTCTCTACAAGATACAACATAGATGAAAGATCTGAAAATGAATAAAATGAATCTATTGTTAAATTTCTAATTGTTATTATATGTACATTACTTGAAATATTCTGAATATCATAAAATATCCCAGTGCCCTGTAATCTGCTATTTATAAGTTCTAACTCTTGTAGCTGACTCATATTGGATAACACATACATTAACCAAGCAACATATTTTTCTAAAAGTTCAATATTTCTAAATACAAGCTTCTGAGCATTCACTGGAACTTCTCTGAAATAAGAGATAAGGGATAAAAGGTTAGGGTATTGGATATTTCTCAGTTCAAGAGACACCCCAGAATTTTTAACATCAATTATAATCTGATGCAATACAGAGTTGATAGGAACATTCAAAAAAATGTGATTTATGTGCTCAAGAGACTGTAGAGTTCCTGGTTGATACTGTTTAAGATTTTTTCCTTCAATCTCCAGTTCTTCAAGAACTGAAATTCCTTCAAAATCTTTTGTCTGTAAAGAAGAGAACTTCTCATTTCCCAAGTACAGATATCCCAGCTTTTGTAAGCCAGAAAATAACGGAATTTCCCCAAGTTTCGAATAGGAGTTACCTTTTATGTTTAACTTCTGTAAAGAAGAAAGATGTCTGAACCAAGAGGGTAACAAGTGGGTCAGATTATTCTTTGATAAATCCAAATGCTCTAGCTTTCCAAGAAAGTCAAAGGCATCCTCGTCAATTGTCTGAATTAAATTGGATTGAAGCAAAAGTGTTCTAAGATTGACTGCAAACTTCAGGTCCACATCTCTGATATGTACTATGGTATTAAAGGACAGGTCCAGGTCCAAGGCAACATGTGATAGACCCAGTGGAACTGTTTGCAAACTCTTCCCAGAAAAGTTGCAATGAGCAATGTCACAAAATGGAGTTATCTTTTCAGCAGAAAGACTCTGAGCTCCAGCAACCGAGATGAACCAAAGACTCCAAATTGGCAAAGTCATGATTATCTGAAAGGTTAAAAAAAGTTATAATGTCATTAGCATATTATAATGCATAATATATTTGATTAATTTTAATTAGTTTGGTAAAAAAAATGACTACAGTCAATATTTAGAGACATCATCCAGAGAGCTAGCGGTAGCTTTCATGACAGTTGGACATTATTTCTTATGCATTCAGCTAAATTATACACTGACCACAAGATTATACCCCATTACAAAGCTGCCTGATTCAACATGGGCAGATTTAAGTCATTCAGTTCAACTCAGAGCCAAATCCAAGGCAATGTTTGGAAACCCAAAGCTTCAGGAGCTACACTAATAGCTATATTTTTGTTTTTTAAAAACTTTATCAGAATTATGTATGGTTTGTTGTAGGAATGTGACATGCCATAAAACAATCCAGAGCTGAACAAGAAACTTTTGGAGTACAAGGCATCCCCACTAGCTTCAACTCCCTTATCCTTTGAACCAGTTTTGTGCTGCCTCACAAGTTTCTTCACTACTGCACACTATCTGGCACTTTCTTCTGGCTGACCAATGGGAGGATGCAAAAACTAGCAGTCAACCAATGTTCTACCCACATTCTCCTTCCTCCACCTCATGTCAGGCACCTTAACCTGTACAAGCAAAAAGAATATGTCTTGCTTTTCAGCAATACAGAGTAAGTTTATAAAGCATACAAGATGTATGCTTCTATTTGACTGTACTAATATGATACATAACCACATAATTCTTTCATTTCAGACTGCACAGGGCGAATTCTGAAGTTAATCAGAACCCCAAAAGTCATAGAAAGCAGTAATATAATGCACTGCTGTGGACACACATAAAGATAGGGGGAAATGGGCACCCTGGCTCCTTGGAGGCCTGCTGATCACCTATAATCCCCCTGTACCTTCCCGCACTCCTAGAGACAGCCTATTTAGTACACTGTCCCTGCCTACTTTATTCCAAGGAAAAGCCTCTCTGCAGGGTCTATTAATGAGGGCGAAAGAAACTCCTTTACAGAGTATGTTAGCTTAGATAAGAGGGGAGAATAAGTTAAAGCTAGATTCAGTAAACAAAGTCAAGCCTTTATTACAAAACTCAAGGTTAAGGGACTACCCAGTAACAATGGATTCTGCAAGGGTTATCTCAAGGAGAGAGAGAGAGAGAGATGATAACAAGGGTACAGCTCTGTTCATTTTCCAGAAAACAAAATTAAGATTTAACTTGCTCTGGCATGCACTGGCTCCTAGATCTCCAATCCCTGGTTCCTTGGGAACCAGGGCTTGCATGCCTGGCTTTTTAAACAGCTGGGACACAAGAGAAAATGAGAGAAAAGTACAACAAAAAAGACAAAAGGAACCCAGGAAGGGAATTTTCTTGCACCTGATTAGTTTTCTTGACTCTGATAGTCTTCATCCATATCAATTGTGGGCAAAGATTGATAGGTTTGGTTTGATTGACAGATCAAATTTAAATTTTCCTTTTAACACTTTTGTATCTGAACTTCTTGTGACAGAATGTCTCCTCTGAATGCCGTAAACCAATTCACTTAGAAGCATAAAAATCAGCAGAGAAAGGGTACATTTAATCAGAATGTGTTACATTTGCATCTGGAAAGAAGGTTGGTTTTTTTTCTTTTTAATGAGGAAAACATTATTCCTACTTATAACTAAAATAACAACAGCACATTATATCACCCCTCATTCTTTGATAACATTTGCTCTGATGCTCACCATGTTCTTGCTCTTCTTGGAGCTATTCTCTCATTCTTTTTCACAACTGCTGTGAAATCCATCACAATTCTATGGATGGGGCTCCCAAGTATTTAGCTGACAGCAGCCTAGAAGTTCACAGAGATATTATCATGGTACTTTTAGTTCATTTAGCTGCTATCCCATGACTCTCCTTTGCTGAATAAAAGGGAAAGTCCCATTCTTGGGTTGGTTTGTTTTCTCATAGTCCAGCCTTTCCTATTCACGTCAAGTTCCTTATTAATTCCAGATGTTTCACTGGGAATATCCCAAGACATTTATATTATAAACAGCCATACTGCAATAGCATGTTGAGAATAGCTAGATATTTTTCTAGTTTGTTTCTGTTAAGTAGCAACTTGGAAACAATATGCTTTAGTTTATTTGGCAATCTCTAATGACTAGATTACAGATTGACCGTGTAACCCTATATATTTCAATGTGGAGGCTGATTTACTAGTTTAAGAAGTCACAAATTCAACATTCACAGATAAGTGGATATTAACAAGATTGTGGAATTAATAGGTCTACAGATGTTGTTAAACTATAATTGTCAGCATCCCTTACCGCTGATCATGTTGAATGAAGCTCCTGGTATCTGTAAATCTGTAAACCTAGACTTCCTCATCTCAGTACAGAAGATTACATCTTTATGTCTTTTTACAAAATTCAAAGAAAGTGAGAGCAAACCCAAATCTGAATATATCATAGATATATGTTGTATTCATGTAGATTTCTGTCACAAAAGGCAAGCTGTAGGAAATGATTTAAATAAATAAAGTAGTATAGCTGATCTTAAAAATGAATACATGATTTATTGCCCTCTGTAGCTTCTCAAATAATATCTATGTCATGGATAGCAGGTGTTGAATAGAGTACTACTTAACAAAAATGAGTAGGTTTGAATGAAGTGCACAGAGTTTATTTTCCAAATCAGTTACTGCCATACAAACTTATGTCTGTTCTGAGAAAGGAACTAATTACGAAGACTAAAACATTCATGTCAGTTTGACCCTTGTTTCAAGACAGAAATAGATTATCATTTCCTGGCATGACCAGGGGAATAATGTGCACAGACCTCAAGCAAATTTCAGCACAAGGAAATGAGCAGTGTGACTACAATCAAAGGGTGAAATTATAGATTATAATAGATTATAGAATAATAGATCACCTTCTTCCTGCTTCTCTAAAATTCCCTTGAGTACTCTGGAATGCCATCACTATTTCTCCGTGATTAACACCCACTGGAGAGACAAACTGTAGTGCATTTATATCCATTCACTTCTTGTAGGATTAAGCATGCCCAGGCAACAGATTATCTCCCATCTGTGACAATCTGGGTCAGAATACATATGATGGAATTTTCTACATCTGCCTTAAGTTTAGACACCAAGGGATACAAATTAAGTATTCTGAAATTGCCTCCTGCCTACAGATTCCCTTCCCATTCCAGAGAGTTTCTTCAGCCAGCCAGTCTTATTTCTGATGCCCGAATGGCTTAAAGGAAAAATGGACTATGAGACAGACAGACCAAGCAGGGCTGTAGCTCAGCGGGAGTGGCTGGGAAACTCCAGCTGCAATTCTGGATGAACCACTGCCAGTCAGTGTGGAGAATACTAGTGTGGAATCAAACACAGGACCCAAAACCAATAATCAAGGCTGAACTGCAGTATTTATTATACAGTGAGCACTGGGTTGAGTGGACCAGTGACTTCAGGTGAGACGATTTCTCTTGTGTCCAAGACTGTATAGATTCAAAGAGTTCTTGCCAGTGCATTCCAAGAACCAGTAGATGTCCATAAGAGTTATACATAATATATAATAGGTAAGAACATGACTATGATTAGCAGACCAAGTTTGATTAACACTATTATTATTTTGTTTTCACAATTCAGTTTCCACCAGTGTTTCACAGCCACGAGCGTATCCAGATCCACTTCCTCTGCATATTCTCAGCAATGCAGAGAAACTGCAGGCACAACAAAAGCAACAGAAACTGAAATTAACATGTTCTTACAGTGATTGTGAAAGAAAGTCTAAACTACAAAGAATAGAGAACTAAGAAGTCATGCTCTTTTTCTTTTCTGTGCTAATACATGAGTGGAGCCAAGAAAACCACTGTGCCACTGCGCACCTAACGTTAGGAGGGCAGCAGCCAGAGAGAATGTAGCATATTTTCGTTAGCAAGGTGATTGTGCAAGAAGTGTGTTTGTTTTCTGGAAAAAAATGAGTCTTGCATACTAATTTATCACATCTTATACAGTACAAGAAATGTAAGGACCCACAGTAACTGAATGGTAGGGTTGGGCTTAGTCTGGTCAAACTTTAAATGAAAATTACAGGCAAAAGCACTACATGTGATACTATGTCTATGTTACACACACCTTCATGTATGAGCATACATGCCCACATATGACTTTGGGTTAAGTGCTGTACAGATACCTGACTTCAACACTGCTAGGAAAATCAAGTGAATCTTTGCAAACATAAAAGGGAACAGCAGTGATTCTACACAATTCATACATTCCCAAAGCATGATATCATCATTTCACCTTTAATATTTATGATATTAAATTTAAAAGCACATGACTGTTTCCCAGTGTTTTTCTTCATACCTGTCACTGAGAACACTCTAGAACCCCTCTCCTGTCATCTGCCCATATATGGTAACACAAATGTCATTACAAGACAGTTGGTGTCCAAGGCTGGCTGGGGAATTCTGGGAGTTGAAGTCTTCACATCTGAAAGTGGCCAAGATTGAGAAATACTGTTCTAGGCACTGCACCTGTTGCATTCCAATTACCCACAGAAGGCAACACATAAAATAAAAAAAGCAATGCTACGTATGTTTACTCAAAAATCACACTGAACTACTGGGACGTTGGACACGGAATTGCTTTGTTAGGAACACTTCATAAATCTGCGTTTAGTCGTTACAGAAAAAGAGTAAAAGAACAGAACGGAACAGCGAAACGCCTCTGGCGTTATTACTCACACCCACCACTAGCTTCCGAAATCCCCCGGGTGGGTTATGGAGCTTCCCGCGATGATTTCGCAACGCCTGACTCCCCTCCTCAGAAGACGCTACGAGCGAGCCAGCGCCGCGTCCCCTCGGCGGGCCAAGCACTGGGCGACAAAGGCAGAGCGGACGGCGACCTTCCTCAGCCTTCGGAATCTCAGCCAAGTGCCGACTTAGATTACCGGAATTTTCCTCCCAGTAGCCACACCTTCCGCTGCCCCCCTTCCCAGGCATGGTGTCTTACGCTTGGACTTTGTGGCTCCTGAAGAGTTTTTCTTCCCAAACTGCCTCAGGTTGGCCTCCAAGGAGGATGTAACAGTGATTTACAGGAAGTGTGCAGCTTTCTTTCCCAGCTGAGAACGCACCATGTTTTGTTTTGTTTTGTTTTTTGAAACAGCACAAATAAAGGAAACTACGCGGGGAGTCCCGCTTTATTCCGCGCGTTCAACTTCGCGGAGAAGGAAGGAATCGCCAGCCACGATGCTGCTTTTTTCCCCCATGCTCCTGTCCAGAAAGAATTTTTTTGCAGTATATAACACTTGATTTTGATGGAGTCTGACGCCGCTGACTCAGAATACTTTGCTGCTTGCAGTTGAGTGTAGTGCTCTTCCCCCATCAACGCCTCTGTGCAGCCAAGTTTAAAAAAGAAAAACCCTGCACCATTTGAACACCTGCTATTTTCTGCATCACCACATCTGAAAATATGCAGTTTAACTTACTGGGTAGCAAGGCCTGCTTTGCAGAGACTTGTTGTTTATTCGTTTAGTCGCTTCCGACTTCATGACTTCATGGACCAGCCCACGCCAGAGCTTCCTGTCGGTCGTCAACACCCCCAGCTTCCCCAGGGACGAGTCCGTCACCTCTAGAATATCATCCATCCATCTTGCCCTGGGTCGGCCTCTCTTCCTTTTGCCTTCCACTCTCCCTAGCATCAGCATCTTCTCCAGGGTGTCCTGTCTTCTCATTATGTGGCCAAAGTATTTCAGTTTTGCCTTTAATATCATTCCCTCAAGTGAGCAGTCTGGCTTAATTTCCTGGAGTATGGACTGGTTTGATCTTCTTGCAGTCCAAGGCACTCTCAGAATTTTCCTCCAACACCACAGTTCAAAAGCATTGATCTTCCTTCGCTCAGCCTTCCTTATGGTCCAGCTCTCGCAGCCATATGTTACTACGGGGAACACCATTGCTTTAACTATGCGGGCCTTTGTTGTCAGTGTGATGTCTCTGCTCTTAACTATTTTATCGAGATTTGTCATTGCTCTTCTCCCAAGGATTAAGCGTCTTCTGATTTCCTGATTGCAGTCAGCATCTGCAGTAATCTTTGCACCTAGGAATACAAAGTCTTTCACTGCTTCTACATTTTCTCCCTCTATTTGCCAGTTATCAATCAAGCTGGTTGCCATAATCTTGGTTTTTTTGAGGTTTAGCTGCAAGCCAGCTTTTGCACTTTCTTCTTTCACCTTCATCATAAGGCTCCTCAGTTCCTCTTCGCTTTCAGCCATCAAAGTGGTATCATCTGCATATCTGAGATTGTTAATGTTTCTTCCAGAGATTTTAACTCCAGCCTTGGATTCCTCAAGGCCAGCTTGTCGCATGATGTGTTCTGCATACAAGTTGAATAGGTAGGGTGAGAGTATACAGCCCTGCCGTACTCCTTTCCCAATCTTAAACCAGTCCGTTGTTCCGTGGTCTGTTCTTACTGTTGCTACTTGGTCGTTATACAGATTCTTCAGGAGGCATACAAGATGACTTGGTATCCCCATACCACTAAGAACTTGCCACAATTTGTTATGGTCCACACAGTCAAAGGCTTGAGAATAGTCAATAAAACAGAAATAGATGTTTTTCTGAAACTCCCTGGCTTTTTCCATTATCCAGCGGATATTGGCAATTTGGTCCCTAGTTCCTCTGCCTTTTCTAAACCCAGCTTGTACATCTGGCAATTCTCGCTCCATGAACTGCTGAAGTCTACCTTGCAGGATCTTGAGCATTACCTTACTGGCATGTGAAATGAGTGCCACTGTTCGATAGTTTGAACATTCTTTAGTGTTTCCCTTTTTTGGTATGGGGATATAAGTTGATTTTTTCCAATCTGATGGCCATTCTTGTGTTTTCCAAATTTGCTGGCATATAGCATGCATTACCTTGACAGCATCATCTTGCAAGATTTTGAACAGTTCAGCTGGGTTGCCATCGTCCCCTGCTGCCTTGTTATTAGCAATGCTTCTTAAGGCCCACTCAATCTCACTCTTCAGGATGTCTGACTCTAGCTCACTGACCACACCGTCAAAGCTATCCCCGATATTGTTATCCTTCCTATACAGGTCTTCTGTATATTCTTGCCACCTTGTCTTGATCTCTTCTTCTTCTGTTTGGTCCTTGCCATCTTTGTTTTTGATCATACCCATTTTTGCCTGGAATTTACCTCCAATGTTTCTAATTTTCTGGAAGAGGTCTCTTGTCCTTCCTATTCTATTGTCTTCTTCCACTTCCGCGCATTGCTTGTTTAAAAATAATTCCTTGTCTCTTCTGGCTAACCTCTGGAATTTTGCATTTAATTGGGCATATCTCCCCCTATCACTGTTGCCTTTTGCTTTCCTTCTTTCTTGGGCTACTTCTAGTGTCTCAGCAGACAGCCACTTTGCCTTCTTGGTTTTCTCTTTCTTTGGGATGTATTTTGTTGCCGCCTCCTGAACAATGCTGCGAACTTCTGTCCAGAGTTCTTCCGGGACCCTATCTACTAAGTACAGTCCCTTAAATCTATTCTTCACCTCCACTGCATATTCCTTAGGAATATTAGTGAGCTCATATCTAGCTGATCTGTGGGTCTTCCCTAATCTCTTTAGTCTGATCCTAAATTGTGCAAGAAGAAGTTCGTGATCTGAACTACAGTCAGCTCCAGGCCTTGTTTTTACCGACTGTACAGATGTCTGCCACCTTTGGCTGCAAAGGATGTAATCAATCTGATTTCGGTGTTGTCCATCTGGTGAAGTCCATGTATAAAGCCGTCTCTTAGGTTGTTGGAAGAGAGTGTTTGTTATGCAGAGTGAATTGTCTTGGCAAAATTCTATCAGCCTATGTCCTGCTTCGTTTTGTTCTCCCAGGCCATGCTTACCTGTAATTCCAGGTGTCATTTGACTGCCCACTTTGGCATTCCAGTCTCCTGTGATGAAAATAACATCTCTTTTAGGCATGTTGTCCAGTAGGTTCTGCAGATTCTCATAGAACTGCTCTACTTCAGCTTCTTCAGCATCTGTGGTTGGGGCGTATATTTGGATCACTGTGATGTTAGATGGCTTGCCCTGAATTCGAATTGAGATCATTCTGTCGTTTTTTGGGTTGTATCCAAGCATTGCTTTAGCCACTTTACTATTAATTATGAAGGCTACTCCATTTCTTTTGTGGTCCTCTTGTCCACAGTAGTAGATCTGGTGGTCATTTGATGTGAAGTGGCCCATTCCAGTCCATTTCAGTTCACTGACGCCCAGAATGTCTATCTTTAATCTTGACATCTCACCAATAACCACATCCAATTTGCCCTGGCTCATAGATCTTACATTCCAGGTTCCAATGGTGTGTTGATCCTTAGAACATCGGATTCGCCGTTCACCACCAGCACCGTCGGCCGCTAGCCGTCCTTTCGGCTTTGAGCTAGCTGCGTCATCACGTCTGGGGCTAGTTGAGCTCATCCTCTGTTCCTCCCCAGTAGCATTTTGACCATCTTCCAACCTGGGGGTCTCATCTTCCGATGGTATACCGATGGTATATCTCTGGTTGTACTGATCCATTTAGTTTTCACGGCAAGAATACTGGGGTGGGTTGCCATTCCCTTCCCCAGGGATCGCATTTAGTCTGACCTCTCTGTCATGACCTTCCCGTCTTGGGCGGCCCTTCACTGTTTAGCTCATGGCATCATTGAGGTGCTCAAGCTCCAGCACCACGACAAGGTAATGATCCTTTGCTGGGTTGCAGAGACTTAGCTACATCTTAAATAAAAATACTGACTTGCTCTATAGTGTAAACGGACTTAAAATACAAATTTGAAACAAAGAGACCTTTTTCTAAACAGATGTTCATCATTCTTCCATGTCTGAATGTCCTCGTTACTTTTTCAGTACTCTTGTCCCTCATGTCATCTACCCGACTATTTTTACCAGGATCACATTCCTTCAGAAGGTTGATCAATATCAGCCATAATGCCAATACATTGCAACAGGTCTTTGCTTTGTTCCTGAACAGTTTGTCCTTCTTGCCATCTTTTTTTTTTACTTGTTATCAATTGTATTTCTCTTGTTTTAGTTGTTGTGAGTCACCCAGAGTCATTGGGACTTGGGCAGCACACCAGTCTGATAAATACAGCAATATACAGGTGCACAGTATTCCTAATATTTGGCAATATTTCCTAATATTTTCCAGCATACAGTAGAAGGTCTGTGAGTTTATGCTTTATGGAAGATACCTTTGGGTCTGGCAATATACAACTTTCTCAGCTTATTATCTTACCTTTGTCCATGCATTTATACATGTTGGAATTATTAAGGAAGAAGGGCTAACTTGCAGAATGTCAGGGTCAGTTTCGCTTCGCAATAAGGCACGGACTCACTTAATAGGTATTAAGGATTTCTGGTTTATTGGAATGGTGGCTGACAGAACGAAAAACGGGAAAGGGGGTACGGTGGTGAGGCACCCTGTTTATACCCTCTTGCGGAGTCCCATGCTCCTTCACCCTTCATTGTCCCCAATCCCTCTTGATGGGCTCCTTGATGGCTGTGTGGGTGTTTTCCCGGTGTCTTTCCTTGTCCTCTTGGTTCCGGTGTGTCCTCCAAGGCACCAGGTGCGGCTTATCGCTGCTTATCTGAAGCCCTTCTTTTCAGCTGTATATGAGTCCATGGGTGTGGGTGCTTTGGGTGCTTGGTTTAAGCACTGTTTTAATTATCTCCTTCCTCTTTTCCTTAATGATCATGATCCACGTTGTGAGGCTCTTTGTGCCTTGCAAGAGGGTCATGACATGCTGCCCCCCGAAGATGTCTTTTAGGGTGCTGGTTTCTCTGGGTATGCCTCGTGGAAACGTCTGGTTAGTTGTCTAGCCCTGACATGTTGTGCCTGGACCCACTCTGGGTGTGGGAAATGTTTCCACTTGATGAGGTATTGCAGCTTGCCTCTTTGCTTTCTTGAGTCCAGTATCTCTTGTACTTCAAAATGTTGTTGGTTGTCTATCATTGTGGGTTGGGGCGGGGATTCCTCCGTATGCCATTTGGATGTGTTTGTCGGTTTCAGTAGAACGCAATGGAATACCGGGTGGACCCGTCGCAAGTTGTGAGGCAGTTCCAGTTTGAATGTAACTGGATTGATTACCTCTGTGATTTTAAAGGGTCCGATGAATTTAGGTGCCAGCTTCTTCGAGGGTTGCGAGGTTTTTATGAACTTAGTGGAGAGGTAGACCCTATCTCCCACTTTGTAGTTCGGTGCCTCCGCCCTGTGGTTGTCTGCATATTTTTTGTCTGTAGTTTGTGTGTCTGCTAGGGCCGTTTGGATGATTGGCCAGGTTGTCGCCAGCTGTGCTGCCCAGTCATCTGGTGAGCAGGGTGGGGCATCTGGTTGAGGTAGTTCTGGTATTGGTACAAAGTCCCTTCCATAGACCACCTTAAATGGGGTGTGGCCAGTGCTTTGGTGTACTGCATTATTATAGGCTACCTCTGCAAAAGGTAGTAGGTCCACCCAGTTGTCCTGTTGGTAATTTATGAATGCCCTCAGGAACTGTTCAAGTGTTGAGTTTAGGATCTCTGTAGATCCGTCCGTATGTGGATGCCATGCAGTGGACAGTGCTTGTTTAGTCCCGATTAGTTTTAAAAATTCCCTCCAAAACTTTGACGTAAACTGTGTGCCCCTATCGGTCACCAACCTGCAGGGGGCGCTGTGGATCCTGTATATGTGTGTCAGGAACAGGCGTGCTAGTTGTTGGGCGGAGGGGATGGTTGCGCACGGAATGAAGTGTGCCTACTTTGAAAAATAGTCTTTTACCACCCAGATTACTGTTTTCCTTTGACTAGGTGGGAGGTCCACAATAAAATCCATGGAGATTTCTTCCCATGGGCGGGAGGGGCTGGCTACTGGCTGCAGCAGCCCTTGGGGTTTCCCCCCTTTCTGTTTGGAGGTGGCACATGTGGGACAGGTGGCAACGTAGTCTTTCATGTCTTTTCTCAGGTTTGGCCACCAAAATTGCCTCCTCGTTAGATAAAGGGTTTTTACGAACCCAAAATGTCCCGCAGTTTTGTCATTGTGTGATCTGTTTAAAATCCCCCCCCCCCCCCCCCGCAGTGATTCTGGCACGTACAGGACTTTCTCTTTCCAGGCGAGGCTGTCCTTGATAGATACATGGTGTCGGTTGTTTTGCAACCATGTATCTGTTTGTAGTGCTTGTGCGAGTCTTTGTTGCCAGTTAGGGGAAATTGAACGGCGGCTCCGTCCGTTCCCTGGCATTCGTGCTGGCGTGCGCTGATTCCTTGTCTGGTTGCGCGTGACAGCTGGGCAACCCAGCTGTTTGTCGGTCCATACCGTCCCCACGATGTCTGAGGTTTGTGTGTCGTCCTGTGGCCGCCGGGAGAGGGCATCCACCAGGAAGTTCTTCCTGCCTGGTATAAATTTCAGCGTGAAATTGAACCGGCTGAAGAACTGTGCCCAGCGCATCTGCTTCGGGCTGAGGCGTTTAGGCATGCTGAGAGCCTCCAGGTTCTTGTGGTCTGTCCAGACCTCGAAGGGGCAGGTGGCCCCCTCCAGCAGGTGCCTCCACATTTCCAGAGCTGCTTTTACTGCGAACGCCTCCTTTTCCCATACATGCCATCTCCACTCTGTTTCGGAGAATTTGCGGGAAAGGTAGGCGCAGGGCTTTAGCTGGTTGTCAGAGTCCCTTTGGAGCAGGAGAGCTCCTATGGAAAAGTCGGAGGCGTCTACTTGCACTATGAAAGGCTTGGTGGGGTCGGGGTGTTGTAGCACTGGCTCAGCTGTAAAGAGGTTTTTTTAGTCTCTCGAATGCCGTTTGACAATCAGCTGTCCAGTTTAGTAGCGCCCCCGGGTTTCTTGATTTGCGCGTGTCCCCCAAGCCCTTAGTCTTAAGCAGGTCCGTTAGGGGTAATACAATCTCCGCCAGTCCCGGGATGAACCCCCTGTAAAACTTCATGAATCCGAGGAAACTTTGAAGTTGTCTCCTCGTGTGTGGGCGCTCCCACGCCAGTATAGCTTGGACCTTGCTTGGGTCCATTTCTATTCCTTTAGCGGAAATCCTATACCCTAGGTAGTCAATTTGTTTCCTGTGAAACTCGCACTTGGAGAGTTTGGCAAACAGCTCTGCCTTGCGAAGTTTCCTGAGCACTTCTTTTAACAAGCGTTCATGCTCGCGTTCTGTTTCCGTGTAGATTAATACATCGTCAAGGTAAACCAAAACCCCCTTAAAAAGGTGGTCACGCAGGACCTCATTGATTAATTGCATGAATACCCCCGGTGCACCTGCCAGTCCGAATGGTAGCACCTTGTACTGAAACGACCCCAATGGGCAGTTGAAGGCAGTTTTCCACTCATCCCCTTCCTGTATCCGTATACGGTAATAGGCTTCCCTTAGGTCCAGTTTAGAGAATACCTTACCCTTTGCCAGGTGGGACAAGATGTCCTTTATTAAGGGTAGAGGGTATTTATTGGATACGCATGCAGCGTTTAATCCGCGGTAATCTGTACAGAGCCGCAGTGACCCGTCCTTTTTCTCACGAAAGAGGACTGGCGCTCCTACTGGAGAGTTTGCAGGCTCGATAAAACCTCTTGCCAAGTTTTTGTCCACAAAGTCCCTCAATGCTGCCAGCTCCCTCTGGGTCATGGCATATATTTTGGGTTTGGGTAGGGGTACTCCCGGGACCAGTTCAATGGTACAGTCTGTTTTCCTGGGGGGGGGGGAGTTTGTCCGCTTCTTTCTCGCTGAAGACGTCTGCGAAGTCCACTTATTTGATTGGCAGTCCCTCTGGCAGCACCGCCTCTCTGTGTTCTGAAGTCGTCGTTGCCCTCCCCATGGCTGCTCGGGGGACCCTGTTCCCTGTGGGTGCTTGATAACGCCCGTCAGCAAACTTAATCTCTCTGGTTTTCCAGTTGATAACTGGGTTTTGCTGCACGAGCCATGGGATCCCTAGTATGAGTAGGGGTTGCCCCACCGGTGCCACAATGAAAGCCAATTTTTCCTCGTGGCTGCCGAGCCTTAGCGCGGTTTCTCCGGTGTATTGGGTGACCGGGCCTCCTCCCGCTGCTGATCCGTCAAGCTGAGTGAACACCAAATGGTGCTGAAGTGGATAGCAGCGGAGGTTAAGCGCGGCTACCAGGTCTGGGTGCATTAGGCTTTTAGAGCAGCCAGAGTCAATCAGTGCCCAGACCTTTTCAGTCTTTTCCCCATGGGTGAGGGTGACACGGACATAGAGGGTGGGGCATTCCTCACTCACCCCTTTGTCGTTGCGCCTGTTGCTCTTTTCCACCTGTCCTTCGGCGTTCCTTAGGCCAGGTGGCTGTCGTTTCCCGTCGGCTCATCGGGATTGCTTTCCTCCTCCTCTGAGCTGTAGGGGAAATGTCTGGCCCGATACTCCCCCCTCGCTGCTGGTCGCTTTCTTGGCGCTGGGGTTGGTGCGGCTGGTGCCCTCCTCATGCTCTCTCTGGGTGTCGGTTTGGGGCATGCTGCCACCTTATGGTCGTCCTTGCCGCACATGAAGCACTGTCCTTTTGCAAAGTGCCAGTCCCGTTCCTACTTCCATGGTTGGGATCTCGCCTTCCCTGGCCTTGCAGCTGTCCGTGATGGTCTCGCTGTTTCCACCTGCTGTGCTTCCCTCTGGGCTTGGCGGAACGTGTCGTGGGCGTCCTCTGCTTCCCCTGCCAGCCGGATCCACTCGGTCAGGTAGTTGGGGTTGTTGCGACAGAGTGCCCATCGGAGCACGTTCAAGTTAAGACCTTCTTTGAATTTCTCAATCAGGGTCGATTGAGACCAGGCTTCCACCTTGCCGGCTAGGGCTTGGAACTCCATGGCACACTCTGCCACGGAGCGCTGCCCTTGCCTGAGTGTTTTCAGCATCCTTTTAGCTCTTTCTTGCTCCAGGGGGTCCCTGAAGTGCAGTTCCAGCGCTCGAAGGAATTCTGTGCTGTCCTGCAGTGCCTGGGTGCCTGACTGGCACAATTGGACGTACCAATCTGCGGCCCGTCCTTTTAATTTTATGGCGAGGGCATTGACTTTGCCCCATTCAGTCCTGAAACAGGGACCCCATTCTTCGAGGTAGTACCTCGCATTTGTTAGGAAAAAGGAGAGTTTCGAGGGGTCCCCATCAAACTTTATGCCAAAGTCCTTGGCTGCCATTCTGGCCTGGCTCCAGGTCACATCTGGGCCTTGCAGCGTGCTGCATGGGGGCTGGTGCGGGTCGGATCGGCTCCAGGCATCTGGCGGTGTTGTCGTCTCTCGCTGGGTCCCCTCGCCAGTAGGTCGTCTCATCGGCAGGGTGGGAGGCTGGGATGTCGTCCCTATGGTGGCCTCTCAGAACCGGGCCCCTCCGTAGCCTCCACCGTCCACTGGGTCGCCGCTCCATCTCTCGTCTGGGTACGCCTCCAGTCGTCGGGTGGGCTCCTTGGACCGTGCTCCGCCATAGCCGCCGCCTCCCGCGAGGTCATCCCGCCATCTCTCATCCAGGTGCACCTCCACGATGCTGCCGCCGCGGGGTTCCTGCGCCGCCGTCAGCTGTTGGAGCAGCAGCCGTATCACCTGCATCCCCTCGTCCAGCGCGTCCAGCCTTGCTGCCGTCTGCAGACTCCCACTGGTGCGCTCGCCACTCCGCTCGCCCTCGCCTCTGGTTGTCGTGGAGGAAGGACCTTCCCTCGGTCCCTCTGTGGTGCCGGGCAATCCCTCAACCCTGTCCGCCCTGGGTGTCGGTTCGGCTCGCGTCTCCTCCAGGGTGCCGGGCGAACCTGGAGACGATCCCCTCATCTCGCCCCCGGTGGCCCACGGATCCCGGGGCGCCGGGGTGGTTCCCTCCCACTCCTCTTCCCCCGAGCTGGATCCCATACTTACCTGTGCGTTGTGCTGCCCGGACCTCAGCCACATCCCACCCGAGGGGAGGGGAGCTTCGCCGCCGGGTGCCGAGTGGTTGTTCATACCTAGCAGGGTCCCTCACAAGCTAGTTGGATAGGTGCTAGGTAAAAAATTTTTGTGGGTTCCCGTTTTTATGTCAGGGTCAGTCTCGCTTCGCAATAAGGCACGGACTCACTTAATAGGTATTAAGGATTTCCAGTTTATTGGAATGGTGGCTGACAGAACGAAAAACAGGAACGGGGGTGCAGTGGTGAGACGCCCTGTTTATACACTCTTGTGGGGTCCCGTGCTCCTCAACCATTCATTGTCCCCAATCCCTCTTGATGGGCTCCTTGATGGCTGTGTGGGCGTTTTCCCGGTGTCTTTCCTTGTCCTCTTGGTTCCGATGTGTCCTCCAGGGCACCAGGTGCAGCTTATCGCTGCTTATCTGAAGCCCTTCTTTTCAGCTGTATATGAGTCCATGGGTGTGGGTGCTTTGGGTGCTTGGTTTAAGCACTGTTTTAATTATCTCCTTCCTCTTTTCCTTAATGATCATGATCCATGTTGTGAGGCTCTTTGTGCCTTGCAACGGGGTCATGACACAGAAGCTGTCAACACTAGACCATTCTGTGAACCTTTTAATCGGACGAATCTGACAGAAGCATTCTTAATTTCATTGGAATGCAATAGTCAACAGTACTTTGATACTGAGAATTTGAAGTGTGTGACTCACAGCTTGAGAGCCCTACTTCTTAAACCAAAGAACCTGGCTTTAACATGCATGCATTTCACACATTTATTTATTTTATATAATATGACCCACACACACAGTCACACATTCACACAAGAAAATTAACAGTTTGCCATGCGAGGGGGCTGTGGCAGCATTTCAGATGCTACAAAATCATATCTAAAAGATACACCAAAGAAGAACAATGAGATCATTTTTAATTTATCATTATGAGTTTATATTATGTTTCTTAATCTTGGATATTTGTGAATGGGGTGAACTGACCCCCTCTGCTGATTTCCTGCATACTCAGAACTTCTAAGCTGCTTTCTCTATTGTTTTTTTATTTTGCTCTCTGCATTCATTTTATCACCTTGTTTGGGACCTTCGTTGTTAATAACGAAGCAGAATTTGACAGCAATAGGGAGGAGAGTTAATAAGCAACACTGGTAACAGCATCAACTATTCTGCTTAGATCCCTTCTCTGCCACTATTAGGACTGGTAAGACTGTGATACCAGCTTCTATCTTCATGTTTATCACTTGCAATCTGCATTTTTTGGAGTACAACCAAGGCATATTGAAATGACAGGTTTTGTTTATTGTTCCTTCTGATGTTGAGAACGGAATGGAATGGCAGACCTCCAGATTCAGGGAGTAGTATTAGTAACTCAGGCCAAGTGTGAGCTCCACCATAAAAGCAAAGGATGGCTATGAATCTCTACACTCAACACTCAGAACATTCAAGGACTTGATATTCAGTCCTTCAGCATGGTTCAGACAAAGTCCTTTACACTGTACTTTGTCTCAGGAGTAATCTGTGGGCTGCAAGATAGATGCAAGGGCTGAAGCTAATGAGGTGGGAACCAGCACTGCTCATTCAGGCACAGTTTTAG
Source organism: Candoia aspera (assembly GCF_035149785.1). Lineage (NCBI taxonomy): Eukaryota > Metazoa > Chordata > Lepidosauria > Squamata > Candoiidae > Candoia > Candoia aspera. The sequence continues at coordinate 36,023,411 of NC_086160.1, forward strand.
TGCAGATGCAACTACAATATTAAGGCTGAGAAAAGAACAGCCAAAAGCTCATTGAGACAAAAGAGAGAGAGAGAGTGGCTTCGGCTCTGACATAAAGATAAGGTTTGTTGTTTGAGTTCTACAGACTGATTTTATGTCTCTGTGTGTTTGTGTGTGTGTGTGTGTGAGAGAGAGAGAGAGACTACTTTATTGTCTATAATAAAACAATTTATCTAGCAGTATCAAGTCCTTGAATTTTATGATACCATCTAATTCATGAATGCAGGCTTGAGTTTCTAGAAGTGTAGAGATTCATAGCCATGCTTTGCTTTTGTGGTGGAGCTAAGCAAGCAACAGCTAGGTTTAGAGACAAAGGTGGCTGGGTAAATCCAGAGCTTTTGAAATTAAACTAATTTAAGTAAACTGAAGATTGTATATGGACCTGGAGTGGGTCCAACAGGGGTTGAAACCTTTTTAGGGACTGCAGTATCATGATCATGATGATCTTCATCATCACCACCACCACCATCACAAGAAGGCATTATGATAATCGTTACGGAGTATTTGAGGGTCCTGAAAGTTTTATAATGCAAAATCAGTGCATTGTAGCAGAGGGTTAACACATATACAAAAAATGTATTCATTTTTTTAAAAACACCACCAAAAACTTGTATTTCCAGTTTTTTTTTTCTGCCAAAAGTCAGCTAGAAATCTTTGGAAGAATTTGGGAATAGCAGCATTAGCACTTGGTGAAGTTACAGTTAATGGACTACAGGTTGCCCAGCTTAGCCTTAAGAATTTTTCTGCAAATCAGAAAAAATAGTGGCATTTTAATTGCAAGCTGGACAACTGTCAATGTTATTAAGGAGACAGCATTCAGCATTTTGTCTTTTTGACTTAACTATTTTTATAGCAATAAAGGTAAGAGCAGAAGCTGTTGAGTTCTGGAACAGCATAGAGCATGGTAACCACGTTACAAAGTGGGCTGATGGCTTGATTGCAATGTGGTGTGCTCATGCCAGTTTCCTTCGGCTACAGCAGAGCAGGTGGATGAGAAGTCTCTGTCCCTGGGAGTTAAGCCTGCCTGGGTCTTCAGCAAGACCCAGAACAGCCTTGTTCACCCGAATATTGTCCCTTCCATCTCCAGAAGATGAATCTCCATAAAAATAGAGTCAAACTGGGACAAAACATAAATGTTATCTGTATATATCTTGCCAGAGGCAAATAAAATGGAGGGAGAACATGTTCAGTGATCTCTGCTGGTTATTGGTGGCTCATAAGAGTGATTCAATTAGAAGTTGTTTGGTGCTTTATTGTCATACGTAGCTCTTCTGAAAACTCCTGCTCTTTTATTGAAAATTCTGTTTATTCTTATATAGTTAGTGTAATGTTTTTGTTTTGAAGCAACAATAACAAACCAGTTTCAAAATGCATTCCCAATTAGAAAACCGGCCAATGATATCTTCATTTTGGACAAAGCTCTACAATTTCAGAGTAATTGGAGGTCCCGGATTTACTTTTACACTCTGCTACTACAGGGGAGTGAAGTTGCATTGCTACGGTCCTCTGGGATCTAGAAAACAAATGAGTTTTTTGTCCATGTTTTGGAAACTCTTTTACTCTACTGCTGCCTGACGTTAAAAAAGGTTTATACTCTTTCCTGCCAATTCATTTTTAAAAAACATTAGTTGGATTTTCCAAGTAGTTGGAGTGTCTGGGTGAAAGTATTCTATTTGTGAAAGATCTGTTGTTTAGGCTTACATTACAAAAAACAGATGATTCTAGTAGTCTCACTCTTTCAGTTTCTGAGCATGCCCTGGAATCTCCCAAAGTGATTTAAAAATACTTTTCATTCTGTTTATTTGTATCCTTTAACTTTCAGTAATGTAAACCAAGAACCCACCCACTCAGTCAAAAGTGACGTGAACTTGTTAAATTTTAATTACTGAACAGAAGGCAGATGAGTGAGCAACTCCCCTGAATTACAATCTTTGAGAATGTGTTAACTATTCTTTTCTTAAAAATGGCCTTTTCAGAGCTGTATTTAAATCTGCTTTTAGCACAGCTGTATTTTTATAAATGTATGGTCAGTGTTGAGTAATCAAGTTCCCTATTTTTATGAGCTGTTAACCAGTAGTTTCTTTAGAGCATAACTTATGCATATCTATTCAAAAGTAACCTCAACTTTATGTAGTGGACATTATTGCTAATTAAGGAAATATAAGATTGTAGCCAATTTTTAATGTGTCATAACTTTTTAGGCTTGCTATTGTTAATGTTCTGATGTGTAATACAGTGTATCACATATTTTTATGCTATTAGTTCTGATAACGTGATCATTAACATTTGTAAAAGTTGTTTTATTATATTATAATAAGACATAAAACATATTCTTTTGATACAGTGGTATTTATACAGTATTGACTAAAGATTGTTAACACTAATGCTTTTGACCTTTAAAGAAAGAGAAAAAGGTTGTTAACATTTTATGTTATGTTTAATTATTTTTTAAAAGTTTGTAGTACAAGTGGCTCATGTTGCCCTATTAAAAGGGAAGGATATAAACTATATTAAAACAATCCTGTCTGACCATGATTCCTTTTTTCTCTGATATTACTCTGTCCTGGAACAAGGCTTATTTGTGTGCTAGATAGCTTATGGCTAATTAAGTTGTCTGATGGTGATAGAAGCCAGATAATGGATAGATCTTATTGTTCAAGGGACAGTTTTGGATATGAGAGCTGTTAGTTGAAGGCATATATTATTCCCAGGAACTCGCTAAACTTAATTTATTGGAAGACAGATCACTATCTAGAAATAGATATATATGAAAAATAAGAACTTCACAACTTTCCCTTAAATGCTATGATCTCACCAGTCTTAAAAAATGTCCAGAATGCACAACAAAAGAAACACTGGGATGGTGATGAATTCTTGCTGCTCAAAGGTAGGGAAGTATTAAAATTATTACTTACTGGCTTCCTTCAGAGGGTCTCTGAGAATAGTCAAGGCTTTGGAGGAAGACCTGCATTTTGACTATACACTTCTGCTCTGGAAACACGTGCATTCATTTACTGGAGTCTACAACAAGACTTCCATCTGATTGAATAAATGTGTGCTAATAGTGAGATATAAAATGAATGACTACAGGAATTTATAGAATGTCATCATGAAGAATTATCATAAGACTCATACGTATATTCTCCTAATTTAATACCAGAGAACTATTTGTCCAATTTAATTAATGCCAGTGGAACCTTCAACAAAATGTTGCAGTGTGAAGTGCACTCTTACACATTTCTAATCACTCCTTTTCCATCCCCCCACAAAAGTTTTCTGAAGTTTTCATAATAGTTGGTAATTACTCCATGGCCGCTGAGCAATTCACTGGCCTGGAATTTTGTTTGCTTGGTGTTCTCCCCCCTCTGCTTATGTGTTTTGCTCCCATAAAGAATTTTTATGCTTTAGAAAAACTTGAAGCTCTTCCTTCCAATTTTGCCGCAATTTGGCCTAATTAGAAATAGCATTTACAACTTATATATTAAAATTAAATAGACAGATTTAAAAAGAACACAGTGTTGGATTGCTTTTGAGATTTGCAGCATTCAAAGTTGCCATGTCTGCAACAGTAAAATTAATCATCTAAGAAAACATTATTTTGCTAATGGCCAAAGAATATTGTAAAATAAATCAAACTGTACACTTAATTACGTAGAAAATACAGATTGTAACAGTAGGATGAAATTTATTAAAAGAGAATTTCTGTATAGTTGATTTTTATCTACTTCCAGCTTCCAAGAAGTTAAGATTTAACTTACTACAATTGGCAGAAAATATAAATTGGTTTTTCTGATAATTGATGCATTTTGTCTATAAATTGTTCTGAATGATATTTATGTCAGAATCAATTCATTCTTTGCACTCTTTAAAACAACTGGTTTTATTTAATTACTCCAACAGAAATAGTGCAATGGTAGGCAGTATTCCCTGAATAGTCATGTCTGATGCTTATTTTATTTGGGGAGAGGGGAGGCATGCCAAATATATTTAGTAGACATATTATCCCCCACTCTTTGTTTAGTTTTTTTCTTGAAGTTATTGTAGTTGTACGGATTCCCTAATCATTTCCATGTAACAAAATAATCTCTCAGTATTTCTGGAATTTTACTTATACAAGTGATCTACAATTTCTCATTACTTTTTACAGAAGACTACTAGAATTATTATTCAGTATACAGCAAGAGAGCCCCCTAGAGAAACAGATTATCCTGATGCTTTTCAGTTTGGATACATATCTGGACATGGAACAGAGACTACACTTGTTCTAACCTGGATGGCACTAGTGCTTTCCTCCTGGCACTTTTGGACCTCTTGATGGCTTTCAGTACCATTGACCATGGTCTCATTCTAGACCACAGGGGTTGGAGAGTGAAGATACTTTTTACAGTAGCACTGGTCTTTCCTCAGTGGGTAGTTCCAGTTGGTAGGAAAAGAATGAAAAATAAAATAGGCAATTGCTCACTCGCCAATGGGCATGGTCCTCTCTCCCCTACTTTTCAACAATTACATTAAGCCACTGGAGAAGGTTATCTATCAATATGAAGAACAGTTTAATCAGTATGTTAATGATATCCAGCTGACTGAAGAATTTAAAATAATATACAATTGGCAAAAAGCAAAAAAAAAAGGATTTTGATTTAAGAAAGATTTAAACAGAATGGGAGACGAGAGAGATTTGGAATATTGGTTATTTTTGCTGTAAGTTTTGAAAAACAAGTATATAACTAAATAATATACTTGTGGGAAAATGGCTGAAAGAGAACTAAACCCATCTTAGGAACTGAGGCTTGATGGAGGTTGCAAGTGGCCACTAGAGAAAACTAAAGGACCAGGCAGAAAAGAGTTTAAATGACCTTTGAAAGTCAAAATTGTGCAGAGCAAAATGAAGGAATATAAAGTTGGACTATTTGACCAGGGATAAACTATATGTTTGATACTTTTGGTAACTAGTAATGGACTTTTTGCTGAACTAGGATTGAAAAGATGATTTCTGGATTGCATATAGATAAAAGTTAGGCTATGGGGAGAAGAGGTTTTTTTATCTTTAAAAGAGGGGTGAAAAGTTAGTATATTAGCTTATGCTCAGTGTTGGAGCATAAAGGTTGGAAGCCACTAGTTTATTATTGTTTATGCTCAGTGTTGGAGCATAAAGGTTGGAAGCCACTAGTTTATTGTCTTTGTTGCATTTTTTCTTTTATTTTTTCTACACCTTCTGAACTTTTTCTTCTAGTTTAGCTTGTATTAATTTTTACTATGTTTATTACTTTTACTAGGTAAAACTTCAATAAAATTATTAACACCAAAAAAGAAATTTTGAAAGCATATTGTTCTAAGTACTCCAACAAAATGGCTAGCATGATGGATGTGGCCACACGCATTTTATGGAAAGTTTCCTGTTACCTTCTCTAGCTTCTACTTAACGGAAATGATACTACATATAAACTGAACACTGGGTTGCTGCCCCCTACTGTTTTTATTTTCAAGGAATACCTCTAGAAAGTATGCTATAATTGGAAGCCTTCTTGGAGCTTATATTTGAGGCTCGTAATTTGCTTTTTGTCCATATGAGTTTCCCTTTTTACTATTAAAATAATTCTTAAAATAATTTTTAATGGCTTGTATGTCCTGAATTAAGCATGTCCTCTCAGAATTTGACTTTCAGTTGTACTGTTTGACAAAGACACGTTATGTATTTTTATGTATTTATTTTTTCTTCACCCTCCACATGCTGGTGGTGGCTTTTAATTCCTGTCTGTTTCCCTTAAGTGTAAGCTACAGTATACTGGGATTGTAGAATATATGTAATACACTTTTTATATTCTACCATTTATTAATATGCACATACATAGGGAAGGAAAAGGTCTGAGAGGCCAAAAAACTAAGCATGTTAACATTTCTGTCTTGGTCAATAAGGCTTGAATGTTGCAGCTCTTATGTATCTGAGGTGCCACTGTAACTGAATCCATCCAGTTTGCTGCAGGTCATCCTCTTCTTCTCTTTCCACACACGGGAGTAGTACTTCCTAAATTAAGTCTCAAACAAAATCTGATTTTCTAAAGTACTTGGTCTAACCTAATGAATTTAGACAAGTAGGTATCTTCAGAAATAATTTGTGACTAAGAAACTTGCTTAATGTAAATTGATCCCCCTACATAAGGGGGGGGGAATAATAATAGGTACATAACGTACCTTACAAGTCCTAGTTGCTATATAAATGGTATTGCAGTAGAGCCAGGGCTCAGAGGAATGAAGTGACAGCCTTTTTAAAAGAAAAAAAAAAGCACAAATTACATGATCTAATACTGTTGACTTTTATTTTCCTAATCCCAGTAGCCTAATCCTAATCCTAACCTAATCCCAGGTAATGGCAACCCACCCCAGTATTCTTGCCGTGAAAACTAAATGGATCAGTACAACCAGAGATATGTCGGTATACCATCGGAAGATGAGACCCCCAGGTTGGAAGATGGTCAAAACACTACTGGGGAGGAACAGAGGATGAGTTCAACTAGCCCGAGACGTGATAACGCAGCTAGCTCAAAGCCGAAAGGACGGCTAGCGGCCGACGGTGCTGGTGGTGAACAGCGAATCCGATGTTCTAAGGATCAACACACCATTGGAACCTGGAATGTAAGATCTATGAGCCAGGGCAAATTGGATGTGGTTATTGGTGAGATGTCAAGATTAAAGATAGACATTCTGGGCATCAGTGAACTGAAATAGACTGGAATGGGCCACTTCACATCAAATGACCACCAGATCTACTACTATGGACAAGAGGACCACAGAAGAAATGGAGTAGCCTTCATAATTGATAGTAAAGTGGTTAAAGCAGTGCTTGGATACAATCCAAAAAACGATAGAATGTTTCCAATTCGAATTCAGGGCAAGCCATCTAACATCACAGTAATCCAAATATACGCCCCAACCACAGATGATGAAGAAGCTGAAGTAGAGCAGTTCTATGAGGATCTGCAGCACCTACTGGACAATACACCTAAAAGAGACATTGTTTTCATCACAGGAGACTGGAATGCTAAGGTGGGCAGTCAGATGACACCTGGAATTTAAAGGTAAGCATGGCCTGGGAGAACAAAATGAAGCAGGACATAGGCTGATAGAATTTTGCCAAGACAACTCACTCTGCATAACAAACACTCTCTTCCAACAACCTAAGAGACGGCTTTATACATGGACTTCACCAGATGGACAACACCGAAATCAGATTGACTACATCCTTTGCAGCCAAAGGTGGTGGACATCTATACAGTCAGTAAAAACAAGACCTGGAGCTGACTGTAGTTCAGATCACGAACTTCTTCTTGCACAATTTAGGATCAGACTAAAGAGATTAGGGAAGACCCACAGATCAGCTAGATATGAGCTCACTAATATTCCTAAGGAATATGCAGTGGAGGTGAAGAATCGATTTAAGGGACTGAACTTAGTAGATAGAGTCCCGGAAGAACTATGGACAGAAGTTCACAACATTGTTCAGGAGGGGGCAACAAAATACATCCCAAAGAAAGAGAAAACCAAGAAGGCAAAATGGCTGTCTGCTGAGACACTAGAAGTAGCCCAAGAAAGAAGGAAAGCAAAAGGCAACAGCGATAGGGAGAGAGATGCCCAATTAAATGCAAAATTCCAGAGGTTAGCCAGAAGAGACAAGGAATTATTTTTAAACAAGCAATGCGCGGAAGTGGAAGAAGACAATAGAATAGGAAGGACAAGAGACCTCTTCCAGAAAATTAGAAACATTGGAGGTAAATTCCAGGCAAAAATGGGTATGATCAAAAACAAAGATGGCAAGGACCAAACAGAAGAAGAAGAGATCAAGAAAAGGTGGCAAGAATATACAGAAGACCTGTATAGGAAGGATAACAATATCGGGGATAGCTTTGATGGTGTGGTTAGTGAGCTAGAGCCAGACATCCTGAAGAGTGAGGTTGAATGGGCCTTAAGAAGCATTGCTAACAACAAGGCAGCAGGAGACGATGGTATCCCAGCTGAACTGCTCAAAATCTTGCAAGATGATGCTGTCAAGGTAATGCTTGCTATATGCCAGCAAATTTGGAAAACACAAGAATGGCCATCAGATTGGAAAAAATCAACTTATATCCCCATACCAAAAAAGGGAAACACTAAAGAATGTTCAAACTATCCAATAGTGGCACTTATTTCACATGCCAGTAAGATAATGCTCAAGATCCTGCAAGCTAGACCTCAGCAATTCATGGAACGAGAATTGCCAGATGTACAAGCTGGGTTTAGAAATGGCAGAGGAACTAGGGACCAAATTGCCAATATCCGATGGATAATGGAAAAAGCCAGGGAGTTTCAGAAAAACATCTATTTCTGTTTTATTGACTATTCTAAAGCCTTTGACTGTGTGGACCATAACGAACTTGTGGCAAGTTCTTAGCGGTATGGGGATACCAAGTCATCTTGTCTGCCTCCTGAGGAATCTGTATAACGACCAAGTAGCAATGGTAAGAACAGACCACGGAACAACAGACTGGTTCAAGATTGGGAAAGGAGTATGGCAGGGTTGTATACTCTCACCCTACCTATTCAACTTGTACGCAGAACACATCATGTGACATGCTGGGCTTGAGGAATCCAAGGCTGGGGTTAAAATTGCTGGAAGAAACATTAACAATCTCAGATATGCAGATGATACCACTTTGATGGCTGAAAGTGAAGAGGAACTGAGGAGCCTTATGATGGTGAAAGAAGAAAGTGCAAAAGCTAGCTTGCAGCTAAACCTCAAAAAAACCAAGATTATGGCAACCAGCTTGATGGATAACTGGCAAATAGAGGGAGAAAACATAGAGGCAGTGAAAGACTTTGTATTTCTAGGTGCGAAGATTACTGACTGCAGTCAGGAAATCAGAAGACGCTTAATACTTGGGAGAAGAGCAATGACAAATCTCAATAAAATAGTTAAGAGCAGAGACATCATGCTGACAACAAACGTCCGCATAGTTAAAGCAATGTTATTCCTAGTAGTAACATATGGCTGCGAGAGCTGGACCATAAGGAAGGCTGAGCGAAGGAAGATAGATGCTTTTGAAATGTGGTGTTGGAGGAAAGTTCTCAAAGTGCCTTGGAATGCAACAAGATCAAACCAATCTATATTCCAGGAAATAAAGCCAGACTGCTCATTTGAGGGAATTATATTAATGGCAAAACTGAAATACTTTGGCCACATAATTGGACAGGACACCCTGGAGAAGATGCTGATGCTAGGGAAAGTGGAAGGCAAAAGGAAGAGGGGCCAACCAAGGGCAGGATGGATGGATGATATTCTAGAGGTGACGGACTCGTCCCTGGGGGAGCTGGGGGTGTTGACGATCGACAGGAAGCTCTGGCGTGGGCTGGTCCATGAAGTCACGAAGAGTCTGAAGCGACTGAACGAGTAAACAACAAATCCCAGTAGCAGCATGAGAAGTAAATTTTCTCCACAATGCAAATTTTGTTGCCTCTGATGTAATGAAAAGTATTTTGGGATCTCTTGTCTTGAATGAGCATAGGCTTATTAAGAATGTCTTATCCAAAAGGAGAACAATTTTTTTCCTGTAAATTGAAATTTACAGTCAGTTGAGGAAGTGATAATAGGGAAGACAGCTGAAGGACAATAAATGGAGAAGAGCTGCAAATAATGAAAGCAAAGACCTGAAACAGAACCAGGAAAAAGCCTCAGTATGAGAACCTCCTCTTTTGAAATCCACTGTTTTTACAATGGGAACTTTATCCATGAACCAAGAGAAATCAGGATCCTCCATTAGCAGACTTCACACAGATAGCAAGGATCTCCAGTCTCTCTATACACAGAAGGGAATGAGAATAAGTCTAGTACATTACTGAACAGGACTAAGTCTGTAAGCATTCTTACCATGAACTCAGTGATGCTTATTTCCAGATACGTAAGGTGTTGCTTATCATCTTAGGTGAATCCTTCCTCTTTACCAATTCCTTTGTTGGTGCTGGAAGAGCTGCAAGGACAGCCAGGAGCGTTTGGACAATAATCTTTTACCTGCCTGGTGCTAGAGAGTGGAGGCATATCCTGGATATGAGACTTACTGTTTGGGACACACTTGGGATCAGTTGTGAGCAAACAGACAAGAGTTCAGTCTGCCCACTATTGACTATTAGATTGCTAGCACTGCCTTGCTGCAGGCCAGAGTATCAATTCTGGAAGTCCTGACTTAGTGTCTGTGAAGGACTGGATGAGAAAAACAGGCTTAAACCCCAAAAAGATGAAATGGCTGTGGAGTCAAATGGAAATATTCAATCTTTACCTTTACCTGGAGTTGCAGTCCCCCTTATGGGGAAGACTTACCGTTCAGGAGTTCTCCTGGACTCTTCTGGCTCCCAGCATTGTAACTGTTAGCAATCGTGGCCAAGAAAACCTTTGTGCAATTTCATCTGGTGCTCCAGCTGTGGCTGGTTCTGGATTGGGAAGCTTTGGGAGGCAACCTTTCAAGCAATGGCCTCATTTCTATGGAACACCTTGTCCCTGGATATCCAGTCTTTCTTCACCTTATTGGCCTTTCAAAGGGCCACAACAACTTGTCTCCTCAGGAATGCATTTGATATTGTTCATAGGATGTTTTTAACCTTACTGTTTTTACATTCTGTAGGTCACTTAGAGCCTATTCTATTTAGCAGGAGAGAAGCCTGTGTAGTAACCAACCAACCAGCTCATGCACCTGCTTTTGTGACTTTATGGCAATATGTAGAAGCGCTGAGGATGTGGCTATCTCTAAAATGAAGGATACATATTTATAAGGTAACACCCCAGCCTCTAGCACTTTTTGAAGCAAGGGGAATTATTTGCAACTTTTTAAAAATACATTTTCATTTTTGGGAATATGGCCTTATATTCAGAATTGTCTTTTGGGGTAACTTCTGGTAGGAACAAAAACTGCTAGAATGGTTGAAGACATGGTTGTGGGGATCTTAAATTTTCTTTGTTTTACAGTTAATGTGTATTACTAAAAAAGCTTCTTGGTTTTTGTTTTGTACAATTATTTGTATGGCTATTTTTTCTATTTATTACTGTTAACTGCCCTGAAATATCAGAAAAAGTAAAATATAAACTTGCTAAATAAAAATATACTAAATAAAAGCTAAAGAAGTCAGAAAATACTGGTTACAAGTAGTTTCCTTCTGAAACAAACAAGGCAAAACTTAAAAGGACTCCTCTTTTTTCCCCAAATGGAAAGTGACCGCCGCCGTAGGGTCAATATTATGATGCCACTGATTCAGGTTTCTTCAACACCACTGTTTGTCTTATTATTTAAGCTACTTTAATAATAGAAAAGAGAAACTCCAGATGCCTTGGTAAAAAAAAAAAATTTATTTTCCATACAAAAGTGCCAAAATAACCACCAACATTGAATTCTAGTTCAACAACCAGCTTATTCTAGTAATCAAAAGAAAAAGCATTTTTAGTTCACATTTTAAAAATAACATTCCTTTTTCACACATTTCCACAATAACCCGAGTCCCTAGGAAGAGGGAAACTGGCATTCCGGTTAGCTGCCGAAGTCCATATATCTAAGTTCATATAGGCACGGAATGGGTTAAATCTCGGGTAGCATTCCTGCTTACATATAACGGTTTGGCTTTCCACCTGAGCTGAATGCTGAGTGGCAGCGCTGACTGGACAGCAATTGTCATAGACGTCATTCTGAGGGGCCCAGATGGAACCGAAGAGTCCAGACATGGGTGACAAACTCCTGGTGCTTGAGAGGTAGGGCTGAAAGACAAGAAAAAATATCCCTGGGAGTACAAAAACCATATACAAAGAAGGGACAAAGAATTTAAGTATTGGTTGGGAAACTGAAGCAAACAAGCTAAAATGGAATAAAATTAAAATGGAAATAAATATTTTAAAAACGCACATTTTGCTGAAGGGCCAGCCATAATCACGTGTGCGTGTCTCGCAGCCCCACATTCTCCAAGCATGTTCCCTGGCTAAAAGTGAACTTCAACCTGGGTTTCCCAAATCCCACTCCTACCTCTTATCACTGTGCCACACTGGGTGTCAATTAATTGCAAATTAGCATTAGGATTCAACGTAGAAACCCTTAAACATTTAGAATAATGGTCTGCCTCCTTAACCTCCCACATTCCTTTGCCCTCCAAAGGACAGAGAAACAAGCCTGAGCTTTCAGTTGCCTGGACTGAGCCTGTACTAGCACGGAACACAAAAAGCTACGTTTCTGTTGTACTGAACTTAGACATGTTGAGATTTGTCTCACCAGCAGAGTCTTCCCCTGCCCCCTAAAGTTAAAAAGCCCTAGTAAATAACAGTCCAAAGTTCTGCTCCATTAAGGAAATGATTAAGATCTTCTGATAGGCCTTTCAAAACTTAGCCACCATATTTCTATCAAAATGAGGAAAGCTGTGATTGACAAAATAACAGGTTCTCTTTGTGCGTCTGGGTGCAGGTGTGCTCAAAAACAGAGCATTCTCAAAGTAGATAGTTCGCTTTCTTTCAAAACTTAAGGTTCAGCACAACGGTTTTTAAGACTGGAAGACAACAGTTTTCCTTAATATAGCAAATATTTCCATAATAAAAGAACTGGATTCTGAAAATTGTACACAGAGCACAAGTAATGCTTTACAAATCCATGAATCGAGTTATCTGTGAAACTGTATGTAGTTGCAGAAGAGTTGCTGAAGAGACTACTTTTCCATTTCTTATGCTATTTTACATATTTTAACAAATTTTATGTTGCCATGATCAATAAGAATTTCAGTTACAGCTGACATTTGTAAAAAAATAATCTATTTTTATACCCAGAAAAAAATATCCAGCATTTTTCCATTTTCCATTACTTGTTCCATCACATGTGTAATAAAAATATGTATTTAAATATGTATAGAACTATGAAATGTACTGAACTCAGAAAATGTATTATTACAAGTATCAAAATTACAATCAAAACTGAAATTGAAACTACTTAGGTTAAATTTTGAAATGTGTATGTTAAAGATCTCACTCTTTTTTTTTAAATCCAAGAATATATAAACAACAACCCCAAGGGATTATATTTGGACTGTAGTAATAGAATGCATGAAAGAGTCCACTTGTAATACTCACTGTTGGGTTGACATAATTTGTGGGCTCCCACGTTGGAGGGTGATTAGGTGGGGTGTTCCATGTAGACTGACAGCTGTGATCAATGAAGCCTGAATTTTGAATTTCATCTGTGCATGGGAAGCCATTATGGTAATTCATATTTTCTTTATTTTAAGAGACAGAAGAGTTTCAGTATTAGTCAACTTTGTGTCAAAGTATGATTCTACATATTATATGAATAAACATATAAAATGCTCACTTATTTACATTATTTATCAGAATTATTATTTAAATCCTAGATCCTGTTTTTATGCCAACAGCAGCAGCTAACAAACTCTGGCCAATGTCCATAAACCAAGAGGGGTCAGCCCAGGTTAGTATTTGAATGGGAGCCCTAGGGCTGTTTGGGAAACTTTAAAATTTCCAAAATAATGCAGTGGCAAACCACTTCCCATTGCTACCATATGACATATCTGCATAGTCCATCACAAATCAATCTGGACTCAAAGTAGATTTCATTTTTATATCCTGTTTTTGTTGTTCATTTTTATAGGAGAGGAGAAGACAGTCCATACTAAACAATAATATCGGTTGGGTGAGTGAAGAACAATATCCATTTCACAGATATTGAAGCTGAAATCTGGGCAGGAGTCTGAAAGGCATATACAAAAGCTAGGATAACAACCAAAGCTGTTCAATGGAATTCTGAATGCCTATTAAGTTCACCAATTTCCATATAAAATACTAACGGTTCTGTGGAAGACTTACCATAGTCATTCACTTCTACCGGACAGTACATGTTGGTAAGTTGGCCATTACAGGATGCATTCCAATCAACAAAACTATTTCAAGATTTTAAAAAAAGGGGAGTGGGGGGAGAAGAATTTCAGAAACACTGAATCAAAACCCACATCTTGGCTCTGTACAAATACTTCAAAAGTCACAACAAAAACATTTTTCTCGTAAAACAGTCCCTTCTAATCTGACATCCTCCAGATGAGGAGAAACAGTTTCTAAGTAGTGATTTATCACATATCACATATTTATCTCACCTCTTTGGCCACCAGTATCAGAAAACAGGATCCAATCTATCATAAAAGACTTGAAGAGCAATAAAGCCCCTGGGGAGGACTTTCTACCTGCTGAACTATTCAAAAAATACCCCAACTGGTGAGGCCCTTTATTGGCAGGTTTATTCACACATATAAATAATACCTGCCATATCCCAGTTGGGTGGAAGATGGCCATAGTAGTTCCCATATATAACAAAGGGAATAAAAAGGACCCTAGCAACTACAGGCCCATTAGTCTAATAGACATTGTGGCTATAATATATGCTAGGTTCCTCTTGAGCAGAGTCAAAAGCTGGGTAGATGAAAAGTGTATTCTTGCAGAAGAACAAGCAGGCTTTAGACAGAGTCAATCCACTATTGACAACTGCTTTGTCTTAACCCACCTAATTATACAATATGTCAGTAAGAGGAAACAACTGTTTGCTGCCTTTATAGACCTTAGTGCAGCATTTGACACAGCAAACAGAAATATTATGGAGGAAACTGACTGCCCTCAAAATACAACCCAAACTTTTGGCATTGATTTACCACATATCACATATTTATACAAGCACTTGTCTGAGAGTACTATTTGGTGTCAATGGAGCCATGACAAGTAGGATCAATACTTCAAAGGGATAAGACAACAATACTTGCACCATTGTTATTCAATTTATAGGTTAATGACTTACCAGGACTAACGAACGGTTCTGAAGTACACATGTCTAAGGCACTAAATACATATTGTAATATTATTATCACATTCGCAAGTAGTGTTGCATAGGCTGTTAAAAAGACTTGGTTCCTACTGTTATAATAACTCTCTGATTATTAATAAATCAAAGTCAAAAATTGTGGCCTTTGGAAAACATCATCATAGCCATGGATGGCAATTAGATGGTGACTCAACAGAGCAACTTAACACCTTTCCTTACCTAGGGGTAATTTTCTCTGAGACTAGATCTTGGCTTCCTCCTCATCAAAGGAGCTCACTTAGAGCAAGGGCATGAGTGAATTTACTGCTCAGATTAAAAAAAACCCACAGCTATCCAGGTTCCTTAGCTGCAATTATCAAAGTATACAAGGCCAAGGTTACGCCTATGCTCTTATATGGAACGGAAGTCTGGGGCTTAAAACATGTATCAGAACAAACACAATCACAGCATCTGAGAAGTATATTGGTGTGGATAAAAGGACTTCAGCTGCTGCAGTTAGTGCTGAATTGGGAATTTATACAATTTGTTCTTTGTCTAAAATCAGGACATACAATTATTGGGCAAAATTAATGCTATGGAAACTGACAGACTCCCAAAATTATGTCTGTTAAAACAGACAAAAATCTCAATTAGTTCTTGGATTGTACAACTGACAAATTACTGTATATTAGGAGCTGTGGTCTCCCTGTCTCTTGTACAACTGGAGAACAAGCTAGATTTGTGCAAGATTGCTGCACAATCTTTGTGCAAGAATCCAAGAATCTTGGATACAGAAGCACAGAAGTATATAGCCATCCTTAGTAAGGTTGGCACACTGAAATAGATGAGCCACTATAAACATACCTTTCAAACTGCTAAGTATTTAAACACAGAAATGCCTGAACATCTTGGGGCAGTATTTACTGGAGCAAGATTCAAGCAGCTGGACACAATGGTTAAATATGGAAGTTTTAACTAAGTCCTTTATAATGAATGTACTTGTATTTGCAGAGCTCCGGAGATAGAAGACGTAACACCCCTTTTATTTGAATGTCAATTGTACAAGAAAGAGATCAGTATCTAGGACTGCATATTAGACAAGCAACCTATCGAGATCCTTATATTAAAACAACGTATTTCATGTACGTTCAGAATTCAAACATTACATATAATACAGCCCTTCATTTGATCAAAACAGTTCAGTTGAGATATGCATATGTGAGTCTGATTGGGGTAAACTGTAGGGGTGATACAGAAATATGATTTGCATTTTTATTCTTTTTTTTTCTTTTTTTCTATTTTTATATATGGTCTTATTAACGTTCTGTGTTTTATATTCTGTACTTTGATATGGCCTAATGGGTAATCAATAATAAATAAATTAAACTAAGCTACAACTCTCAGCCCCTGGCTCCAACACAATCTCAGACTGTGGAGACTAGTAAAAATATATAACAAATAAGAAATAAAAAAACCTGCCCATTATGTAATGAAGGGTTTTCCTGGATCATGCATGGTATATTGTTCTCAAGATGGTAATTCATACTATTTGTCAGGCAGATAGGCTGGGGTGACCACAGATCTCCTGCTGGATAGAGGCCTAGAAAGGCAAATAAAATGTGTAGCACATTATTATATATTAATATGCTATCTATACATTAATAAACACTAGCTTTACAACACTATGCAATTTTGTTTTCCACAACATTGTGTCTCTGCCCAGGTGAAAGATCCAAACAAATAATTGTGTTTTACAATATAGCAGCCATTTAGTTGGCTGAGGCTTATACAATTTTAATATAAAAGTTCCAAGTACAATATATTTGAAGGACAGTAGGCTGAAGATCATCCATCATCTGAATTTATGATGAAAGTAAGGACTATACACTGTATTCAGCCAGTATCAAACTCTGTAAATTCAGGAGATATCTGACAACAGTCTTCTTAAGTACAGATAGTCCTCAGTTAAGGACCACTCTTTCAGTGACTGCTCGAAGTTGCAACAGTGCTGCACGAGTGGTACTTATGACTGGTTCTTGAAGTTCCAGATGTCGCAGCATCCCTGTGGTAACGTGCTCATGATCTGGGCACTTGGCAATCAGCTCACACTTACAGCGGTTGCAGCATCCCACAGTCACACGATTTCCATTTGCAACCTTCCTTGCCAGCTTCCCACAAGCAAAGTCAATGGGGAAGCCAGCAAGGAAGGTTGCAAGTTTTTCCTGCTGCATTTAAACCCAAGGACCACAGCTACAGAGTATGAGATCCCAGGGATCTCTGTAGTGTGTGCTCGTGCCCCAACACCCCCTCCCCTGCCCAGCTGCACCCAGTGGTACAGAGTCGGTCTGAGACTAATAGATTTCAGAGGAAGATGCTGAATTACTATGTTCACAGGACTTTTCCAATCTTTTCTAATCTACCTTCTAGAAGCAGAAATGTTAAAATATAGAGTTTGTGGGGACTAGAAGGTGTAACTGTTTATTTTTTTCTGCAAATGCTGGATGACCAAGTCTTTCTGCTTTAACTACCGTATGTTCCAATTCAGCATTCCCATTCTATGACTTAGATGACAATTAATAAGACCACAAAACAAGCAAAAAGGGCTTAATTTGCTTGTTCATTTATTTGTATTTGGCATAATTTTACACCTGTCTTCTGAAATGTTGCTATATGTCGTTTTCATAATATCTGCCCATAAAAAGCTAAGTAAACCTCATTAGCTATGAAAACAATACATGCAGAAAAATATCTCAATCTATTCAAGTGAAACTTAGTATGCTCGACTAACTTAGAAATGAGGAACTGATTTTAGTTCTGACAAAATTTCTCGTCAGACTTCTTTTAGATTTGTCAGCAATACACTCATCAGCAGTTCCTTTTTCTTTTTTTTTTGGAAAAAACCACATTTTATTTTTATAGTAATTATTACTATAGTAATATAGTAAAAAAAGGATTACAATTTACAGTATAACAATACAAACTAATACAAACTAAAAAAAAGAAAAGAAAAAGAAAAAAATAGGTGCAGCAAAGAAAAAAGAGGAAAAAATAGACAGAAAAAAAATAAGAACATAGAAAAGAAAAAGAAAAGAAATATATAAAGAAGTGACTTCCCCTTCATCACAAGTATAAACAACTTTAGTAACTTGCCACCTTAAAAACTACATTTTTAAAAGTTGCTTAGGTACAACCTTTCCATTTATTTATTTGCCTACAATATGGCAGGCTTTATCTTGTTTTAAATGGATACTGCCTGTAAATTTCATCCACTTCTGATAAAGTGGAATAAGGAGATACAGATGTTTATACTCAATGAAGCTTCAGTTTTCTGAATCAAAGTTACTATTTAGCCTTGACACAATTCATTACAAGTTTCTTCCACGAGAAAAGATTGACATTTCGGTAAATGAGAAATGTAAAAAAGAACAATTAACCGTAACAAAACCTTGAGAAGACTTTATATTTCAATAAAGGGAAAAGGAATACAAGGGAATTTTAATATCTAATGTATTCCTGTAAAGTTAGTCAATTTTAAGCAATGTTTCATCCTAAATAAGCTACCTAGTTTCATTTGAGTTACATAAATCTCAGTGAAACAGAATTAAAGATGGGTTAATCATTAGCCATATAAAATTGGGTATATCAGAAAGAAAATGAATAATGCAAAACAGTTTGGATTACCTACCTTATCATTACAACTAACAAGAATTATCTTACCAATTTCATGTTCGTGGAAATGTACATGAAATTGGTAAGATATTAGTTACAGTATCAGATCTTTGTTTTAACTGTCCAGAGTCACTGTTGAGATGGCTGGTGGACAAATGCAATAAATAAACCAACCAACCAACCAACCTACCTTCATTTTTGTCTTGATCTGTAGTTATGTCAGCGAAGCTGGGGCACAAATTCTCTGGGTACTGCGTGACACTATTCACTTCTCTACTAAAAATAAAGATAAATATTTTTATATTTATTTATTTATATTTATTTTCTAACCCGCCTTTATTATTTTTATAAATATATAAAGGCAGCGAACATACCTAACACTCCTTCCTCCTCCTCTTTCCCCCACAACAACCACCCTGTGAGGTGGGCTGGGCTGAGAGAGAGAGACTGGTTCAAGGTCACCCAGCCAGCTTTCATGCCTAAGGCGGGACTAGAACTCACAGTCTCCTGGTTTCTAGCCCACTGCCTTAACCACTAGACCAAAAATTATATTTTTAATGATCATCACAACTTTTCCATTGCAAAGAATATTGCTATTATTGTTTTCATAAATGGACATCTGTGTATACTCCAGGCATGGTATCCAATCTATGCACAATGTAATCAAATAGAGAAATGGCTAAACAGGTTATTTATCAAAATATTTGCACAGGTAGTATTTAGCTGTTCCTGGCTGATCTCAAAATATAAAGTAGTCAGACTTGGTTAATATTACTAAGAAAATCTAGGACCATAGGTACGCTGAGAAAAAGTATCCTATAGGCTATGGCAAACCATTCCATATTGCTCCCAAAACCATGGACATGATCATGAAGTTACCAGGAGCTGAGCAGGATTTGAAAAAATATTAATATTGTTAGAACAAAAAAAGGGGCATATTTCTTATTTTACATGAAATAAACACTAAAAAAGGCACTACCAAATGTATAAATAAAATTAAAATTAGAACATTTGCTTTTCATTTATTTGTTAGCTATATTTGAAACAGTTGGCCTGTGATTGATCTATAGAAAAGAAGAACTATTAAAAGCCTTTACCTGGTGTTGCAGATGTTGTGGGAGAGATTTAAAGTGATGGGAGTATCAGGTGAAAAATCATTACATGAAATATTTTCCCCTGCACAAAGCAAAACTAAGAATCAGGGCCTGGAATAACATATATACAGTACACTAACTTTGGGACTATATGGATTTAACAGGGCAGTCCCTAACAGGACTTTTTAGTAACTTTCTATAGAGATTTTCTTTCTTTTTTGTAGAGATTCCAAAAAGTCACAGAAAAGAAAAAGACTGAGGAACAGATACAACACACCCATCATGAACTAGCATCTAAGACAATGCCAGTAAGAATTGTCTTAGGATTTGTCTCCTTACCTTCACAAACAATACATATTAAAGCACAATGGCTTTGCCCATTGTCCAATTAAACTATGCTATTAACAACTAATGAGACTATTAAAATGCATTCAAAATAGCAATCCCAATAAATTGAATAAAGGCTAACAAGAAAAACGAATAGGAATTCTTAATGAAAAGACTCAATTGTTTATACAGGTAGTCTTTGCTTAATAACAGTGATTGGGACTGGCCACTCTGTTGCTAAGTGACACAGTCGTAAAGTGTGATGTCACATGACCGTCCCGAATCACAACAGCAGTTGTGGCAGTTCCAACTGCTGTCATTTAGCAAATCTGGCAGAATTGTTAAGCGCAATTTCATGTGATCACCATTTGCTACCTCCTGCTGACTTCCCCATTGACTTTGCTTGTCAGAAGCTGGCAGTGAAGGTCGCAAATGATTATCATGTGACTCCGGGATGGTGCAAATGTCATAATTGTGAGCCAGTTGCCAAGCACCCAAATCATGATCACATGACCAAGTGGACGCTGCAACAGCCATAACTACAAGGACTGGTCATAAGTGTCCTCGTTCAAAGCCATCGTAAGTTCAAAGAGTCACTGAATGAGTGGTTGTAAGTGAGGACTAACTGTAATTAGAGCTCTTAAACTTAAAAATGCCAGAAACAAATACCCCATATGGTCTTTATGTTTAAAGATTTAGTTTGTTTAATAATTATGTACAAATATTTGACTAAGGATATGTTAGTCCTTAGTCAAATATTTGTTGACTGTTTTAAAGGGATTCTGATTAGTTTAATCAGAATCCCTTTAAAATAAACTTAGTCTGGATTTTCTCCCCTCAAGGTATGCCTAATTTAACCCTTTAATAGGATTGATTCAGATTTTTTATTACTCAATTAAGATTATTTACTGAGAAATATTCTGTAATTAGTAGCAATTATTATGAAAAAAATTTTGGATCTTCAGTGTTTAACATCATGTAAGAACATAACATGCAGTAAGCATACAGTGACATTTTCCAAAAGCAGAAAAAACACAGAATACATGTAGAGAACCCACATACTTGAAGGAAGGAAGTGTCTGCTAGGAATCTTCTTATCTCCATCAGAACTGCTGGTGCTGCTCCAGCTTCCCCAACTGCCCCGACTGGCACGTACACTTCCAGAAGAACTTCCACAGTCTGAACTTGAATCTGAACAAAACCTTTCCAAGCACTTCTTCTTGGGCCACTGGTAGAAACCTTCTTGAGGAAGCAGTTAACAAAACCAAACTTTAACACACATATCATTGCATTCTTGCCAATAAGCAAGCATGTGATTACCAAGACATCAGACTTTCTCTTCTATTCCATCTTTTGTTAGATAGAAAAATTAAACAACTTTAATAAATGGCAGAATAAGTACAATATCATTCCTAAACTACCTCTATCCCTGAAGTTTGCAAATCATCACAATTACACTGTATGTATAATCAGGATCAGTAGACTACTTTTGTCACTGGGTCCTATTCTCCTAATCAACAGGAGAATGTAAAGCCTAAGATGTTCTCCTCGTTATAGCGTAAAATCAGTATTTAGTAAATCAAAGTGTTTATTGGATTATTTGATTTGAGGACCCTAATCACAAAAAAGGATTTAAAATGAGAAACTGGAACTGTTTCCTATTATTTGCATCCCATTTACATTTTACTACCTACCTGCTTCTCTGTGTATAGATTTATCATCTCCTTTACAAGTTTCCCCGTTGCTTTGAGCACACCAATTTCTTATATTAAAACTAGTTCTAAGTTCATGTCTTTCACTGCACACATGCTTCAGCTCAGTCTGCTCAGGAACCCTGTAAAAATGTCCCACAAACAAGAAAAAAAAGCCTTATTTTCTCTTTCCACCTTTTGGTCAGTGAATGAATATGTACACAGTCTGTATTTAGATCATTAGATGCTTGGTATTACATATAGTAATTAAATACTGGTACAGTAATTAAATACTTGGTATTAAATACAGTCTGTATTTAGATCATTAGATGCTTGGTATGTGTTAAACTTGAACTGAAACTCCTAGGAGGAAGGAAAGAATACATATTAACAAGTTAATGAATTAAATGAACAGCAATTATAAAATAATGGGTGGAACCAGAGTGTCCCTTTCATGAACAGAACTACTCCAATTTGGCAAAGGGTTCTGATCCAGCCAAAGAATCCTATGAAAAAAATTAGTTTCTTCATTTTCTCTTCCCTCAGAGTCCTTTTTAGCTCTCATAAAACTATTCCAAAATATTGGGAAACCTTTGAAACAGCAGAGGAAATGGTGAAGAAAGAAGAGGAAGGAACTAGAAAAAATGGTCCTTTCTTTCGCAGACATGAACATTCAGAAGAAAAAATACACTCAAGGATTGCTACAATGGAAGCATTCTTTGAACATACCCAATAAAATTTAAGTGGTAGAAACAATGGTGATCTTCTAATTTAAAAATGTGAATATGTAAAGGCAGTGATGCATACCGTGAAGATATGTTAACATGCTTCTTTTTATTCTTTCTATTTGTCCTATGTCTATTCCAGCTTATATTGGGCAACTGTCCCTCTTTCTTCTCTTGAGACCCACTTTTTCGGTGAACTTCTTCCTGCTGAAAGACACAACCAATTCTTAAAATATACATGTGTTAGAACCACATACAATATAACTGATGCAACTACTTGAAAGACTACAGTTTTATGATTCTGAATGTATTAGCATCGATCTTTTTTCTCTTCCTTCTCTGATATCTTTATTCTTTTCTGAGTTAGAAATTCAAACAGGGTTGAAATGGGAGGAAGAATAAGTAATACAGTTTTGACTGACTTAAAAACAGAACAGCATGGCTACAAGCAGACTCACTATAAATTCTCCCTTTGACTTTTCTTCTATTCATTGATATTGCTGTTCTGGTGAGGTTTAAAGTTTCCTGAAAAGTTATTCCAGCTTTAGCTTACTTAGTTGCAAAAAAAAGCTAGCCAATGCTAATCAAAGAGAAAATTAAAGTAAAAATTTCATCCAAATTAAGCACATTTTTATTTTGGTGTTAATATCACTAATCTATAAGCAACCTCACATAGGGCATACAGCATGTACTCAGATCTAAGAGACCATTCAGAGCCTTGGAAAAAATGTTGTATTTTTTACTTAAATCATTTAAACTTTCTAATTTGTAAAAATGGACCTTATTAACCCACTTCAACCAATTGAAAATACTTATAATTTTTAACAATGGTTTATATTCATATTGCTAGTAATCCCACATGCTTTCACACACACACACTGCATGGGGAAGGAAATGTTACTGTATAAAGTTCACCGCATTTTAACCAACAGCCACAATTCACTGTGCTTTTATTAGCTTCTACAAAATTTCCCTCAAATTGGTTCATATATAACCCTACTTCCCATCTATCATAGTTTTTTTTAATTGCAGCAGCACTGAACACTGTAGCTCAGAAGTTATTTTTAAGTATTAACAGGAGATGTAAAATACAAACCTCAGCAGCAATCAATTCCCGCTTTCCAGAATACAGCAATTCATCTTTAAGCCCTTTATTCACTATCTTCTCTGTGGAAGGTTGTGTGTTAGCCTGCTTTTGCAATGTCTCACTGTTTTCTGTTTCATTCCTGAGAGACACTTGCTGACTATTCCCTTAAGAAATAAAAAGACATGTACTTTTACACCATTTGTAATAACCACTATTATACCATGAAAAATTAGGGGATAAGACACATACTGTGTATCATTTGAAATGTATTGTAAACGTTAGCAATAGAAGCTTTTTTGCATGTTTGGATTCAAAAATTCTCAATTTCTTTCTTAACTGAAAATAACTCTTTCATCAGACACATTAGGAGAATCTCTGGGTCCAACACACTGGTTCTGACCAGATAAATAAAACTGACTTTCAGTAACATCAGCAAAATCTTTTTTTTTCCTCCTGGAAAGCAATATAAAGAAAACTGTACCTGCATTTCAATCACCTAAAACTTTTTATGAAGGCATCTCCTTACAATTCATCTTAATCCCAGTAAATATGCATAAAACTGCAGTCTTTTTGTTATAATCATGTATCTTCTATAACTGTTAAATGCTGAAAATCCATTTTACTGTCACTCCTTAAAAAGCATTAAAAATGCTTAGGTTTGCGTGATAGTGTTATGGTAGAAAAAAACATCGTCCACCTTTTGAATGTTGTTGCCATAATCCTAGCATTAATTTCAAAATTTTAGGAGTTACAAAAACCTATTTTCTGGCCTGCATATTTCTCCGCTGAGTTTATTCAAAATGACATATTTCCAATTAAAAAAAAATTACCATTATTTTTCCTAGAACTCTCTTGAAATTCTGGTTGTTGTTGAGGCGGAGATCTTGGAAAGCGACTTTCAGGCAATTTCTTTGATGACTTTGAAGGACATAACTCAGGTTCTTTGAGCTCAGCTAAATTTTCTGAAGACTTAAGATTCGTTTCCTTAGGAAACATATTTGTTTGAAGACCTTCCTTCAAACTGCACTCTGAAGAAATGTTTTTCATAAGTGTTGCACTTTTTAATGCACTTTCTTCTTTATCTACAAAGTTCCCTGGGTGTGTCAAGTTTTTTTGCATATTCATGTTTACGCTATTTGCATATTTTAGGCTCAGCCAGTTTTCATTAACAGTACAAATGTCTTCCTTTGGTGCTGAAATAGGATTTTCAACTGACTGGTTCTGTTTATCATCTGTTGTCAGAATGGTGGTGCTCGTTGTTGTGCTTGATTTTTGTTTACCATAGTATACAGAACACTTATGTTTCTTCTGAGAATGACTGTATGTTGCTGGACTCCTCTTGGCAGCATTCTGGCTACGGCTGGTTGCAGTCCCCACCAAAAGGGAGCCTTTTCCTTTTCCTTTATCAGAAGAACTGTAAGTCTCAGTAAACGCTTTGCAGCTACTCCTGATTTTAAAATAAAATTATAAGACTTACTATAAAAGGTTACATGGTTAATAGACGTTTGTCAAAAACAAAGCAGTAAAAAAGTTGTAAACCTGAAACCAAGCTTGAAACCTTGGAACCAAGCTGATACTTCAAAAAGGATTTCTGCATTTTTATGTCCTTCAGTTTTATAGTTCCTAGTTCCCTAAATACATGTCATAACCAGAATATTCATTTCTCTTCCTCCACTGAGGAGGAACTCCAATGTGCAATCAAGATTATGTATGCCCATAACTTTTTAAAACACTAACTTATCATCTAAGTATGAAAGAGCGGTCATCCCACTAACATGTTAAGAAATACTAACCACCACTGATATCTAATTTTTAAATAAGATTTCCAGGAATTTTATATAGAAAGGTAAAATGTATTACTTGTAAGTTTCAGAACTGATGATGTCCACAGAATTGTTGTTTTGCAGTGCAGAACTGTGGTTTGACCGCTGTCTTGACTTCATGAATTCTGTTAGAATGTACTGTGCTTGCTGGAAAGCTATTAAGATCACACCAAATAAAGACAAACTGCAAGTGACAAAAAGATGTACAGAAACAATAACTTGAAATGTGCAAAAATTAAGTCCATTTAATTTCAATTTAATAAAATAAAATTGAAGGCACCAAGAAGTATAGTCAAAGGGTGACTATTGTTACACAAGTTGCCACACCCTAAACTTTGTTTGGGAAGGGGTTCAATACATAAAACTGTATGGGATGCATTCTATCAACACTATTTTAAAGCCATTCATGATCCTGATAGATTCCAGAATTCACTAAGCCTAGTATGTCGCAAAAGCCCACTGAAGATGATTTGTGGGACGTATGATTCTTCCCCACCAGAATAAGTTGGGTTTCAGACTAGCAGTGTGTTCACATATATTAGTTTCTGTTTAACAGCTAAGGTGATCCTGTTCCTGTTTTTATATGTTCTTTGAAGCCTGACTGCATACCAAGCAATTGCTTTCAGACCAACTATCTGTATAAGTAATTGTAAGAGCTTTATATTCATCAATATTAATAGTTTTAAAAGTTTTATAATGAAAATTTTAAAAGCTACAAGAGGAAAAGCTCAGTGGCATTTTATTTTTAAAAAAATCCACAACTGCTAAAATTATTTGACAATTATTCCAGTACTGTTACAGAATTTATTTATTCTCAGGACCACGCTGAAAGCACCCTGAGAATCTAAAGCTTTACCTGACAAAGAGTACTGTGAGCCTCCAGAATGACTCTTCCCAACTGGGTCCTGGTACCACATCTGCACACATGGGCAAAAGATGATGAGGAAGAGTCACATTGAGCGTAAAGTGAAACTCAATGCCTGCAGCAGTAACCAGAGTCAACTCACGAATAATCCAAGATGATGTAAAATCTGGAGTAAACCTGCACCAGAAAAAGAAACCAAGACAATGAAGCTACTGGCTTTTTAAATGGTCCTTACCCATGGTTGCTCTTGCTGAGAATAAGAACACTACAGGTAGTTCTCGAGTTGCGACCATTCGTTCTGTGACCTTTTGAAGTTACAGCAGTGCTGAACGAATGGTACTTATGCCCAGTCCCTGACATTACAGCCATTGCAATGTCCCCATGGTCACATGATCAAAATTCAGGTGCTTGGCAGCCTGCCCACACTTACAACCACAGAGGTACTTCAATCCCCCGCCTATCACCCCATCTCTGTCCTTTTTGCCTCCTGCACTCCGCCCCCAGCTTACCTTTGCCATCTTCTTGCTCCTGCTGACGAGGCATGCCCACCCCGGTCCTTCGTGAGGCAGCTGCTTCTTGCAGCCCGAGCCACCCAGTTCTGCGGCTGCTTGCCTCCCCTCAAGGCAGGGTGCAGGGCAGCCAAAAGGGCAGAGATGGGGGGGATAGGTGGTAGTGGGGAGTTGAAGGGGCAGCAGTCCCTTACCTTGGAAGAACCAAATCTTGGGGCTGGGAGTGACTAAGCTGGGAGTGGCTTGGATCGGGGTGAGTCCTTGGCTAACAACTGGTGGGATTCACTTAATGATAGCAATGGGGAGTGCTGGAATTGCCACTGCTAAACAATATGGTCATGAAACATTGAGCTTTACAACCACATCACTTAGCAATGGAAATTCCAGTCACAACTGCCATCATAACTTGAGAACTACCTATACTTTGAAGTTCAGGTTCCATGGAAACCCTTATTTTTTTTCTTATGGATCAAGGTCATTAATCCCTACTTCTACCTCCCTATAATTCATACAATTTCTCCTTTTATTATAGTGAGACAACCTTTCATAGACCTTTGTAGGTATTAGGTTCAGTTTGGGTAAGGATATCAATATTATTTTTTGTGAAAACATATCTTCATGAAGGCACTCCTTGATGCTTCTGAAATATCTCTCTCTCTCTCATACACACACACATGCACACATACACCTTAAACTGTGAATAACCTGCTTCTGCTCAGGGAGGAGACCTTCTGAAACCATATATCCACATGGTGGCCCAACCAGAGTAACTGCTCTGGAGGGTTTTCAAGAGCAGGAGTGGTACCAAAGCAGCCATGTAGACATGTTCCAAAGAACCTAATGCAAGAAAGTAGTAAATGCCTGGATGACAGGATTTTCCTAGAAATATGTTCCATTTTTAGCAGAAAGATAAACAGTTTTTACATTCATACTGCAATGCCTTTATCTAAATATGGTGAAAGGGTGTAGATCAGTATCCTACACAGAATAAGAAAGTGCTATGATGCATAATCTTACTCTAATATATTTGTTGCAGTCTCTTTAAACATACCTGTAATCTACTATCAGCAACTGTGAAATGCAGACCAGTTCAGGGAAGAATAGTGTTAACAAGAAATACCTCTGCCAGAAGATTGCAGAGAGAAGGCTAAAGCACCAACAAATCTAAACTAGCCTGTGGAACTGTTTTGTTTATAGCCAGTCTTATCTCTTTATCTTTTTCTTATTGAGAGTTTCAGTAAAATGGAGAAAATAGGAATAAGCCTAATGTTTGGCTTCAGACGTAAGAAAGATAAAGATTAGAACTGGAGTTTATGAATATACAGTATGACGTGATTTATGTTGTAGTTTGTTGTTGAAAAATAAAAAAAAAGGACTTGTTTCCAGAGAGTGATTTAGGTAGCAAAACAAACCATAAATTTTTCAGCATTATTGTTATAGGTAACTGTGTCCAAAAATGACCATAAATAATTTTTTTTTAGCAGCCAGCAAGGCAACTAATGACTTATTAAAAGATTAATCCCAAATTAACATCTGAAATAAAGTAGGTTACAGAATATGGTAAAACAGTTACAGACGTAAAATCTTGTTAAAATATTTTCTATGAAAACATTTCAGGGAATGAATGTTCTACCCAGTACTGAGATTTAAACACAACTGTAAAAAACAGTAAGTTTATCAATAAAAGCACAAATGCTTACACAATGCTAATCTCACGTGAAGAATTTGGTGCCAAAAAGAACTCTCTGCAGTCAAGTACTTCGAACCCATATCCTTGGCAACTGTACCCATTAATTTTCATAGATGTTATAGTTATAGGAAGATGACCAATATTTTCAACTTTAAAGTTCTTTGTGATAGACAGAATATGCTTGCCATCTTTCAATTCTGAAAATCATAAAATTGATATATTGTTATTTTTATAGTAGTCAACCTACCTCAATGTACTGGAATGCTAATAAAATCTTCCCATAATGGTGCTATGATATGTTCATTTATATGCAAGACAAGACGGTTAGGTGGGAATAGAAATGATATGCAATGTCCCTTCAGATGCAACATTTTCCCTATATTAATGCAAAAAATATCTATACTGTATTATATATTAACTAGGCATTTATGGCACATGTTTATTATTGTAGATAATCACAACAGGAATGAGAAATACATGAATAAACACAGATGCATGTTATGAACCCAAGTCTCTACACACCTTTCTTCTAACTATACATATCTGTACGCTTGAAATTAATCCCATTCAATCCCTTACCAACAGACAAGTTTCTCACTCACGTCGTCTGCAGTCCATAAGAGTTGACTCTGGCACCTTAAATCGAAGAGAACCTCCTGCCCCTGGTAACCTTCCCCCTACTTTCAATAATTCTCTTGCTCCAATGCCTTCAACATAAACCATATCCAGAACTGTCAAATTATTCCTGCAATAAATCAAGGCAATTGTAATTAAAATTAAGAAAGAAAAAGCTAGCACCTTCACAAATCACTCAACAGCACACAATATGGGCAGCTCTCAAAACAAAAATTGGAGACATACAGTGATAATTCTTGTTGTTCAACGTGATATAAAATGAATTAACTTATCCTATTGCCAGAAAGGCAAACACCTCATGAATAGGAATACCCTGAATTGACAGTGACTTTGATGATGGACAAAACAGGCATTTTCAATAATGGAAAGCTAAGAGCATTATATTTGTATGCCACCAAACTGAGTCTTGAAGGCATTTAAAACAT
Organism: Candoia aspera; assembly: GCF_035149785.1. Taxonomy (NCBI): domain Eukaryota; kingdom Metazoa; phylum Chordata; class Lepidosauria; order Squamata; family Candoiidae; genus Candoia; species Candoia aspera. Next base: position 36,052,831 of record NC_086160.1, read on the forward strand.
AAAACAATACTCAAGGACATATATACATCATGCATGTGAACTGTATAAACTATAGAGTTTACATGTATAGTTCATATTTCAGATGTGAAGCTAAAGCATTTTAAAAATTCTGCAATAAAATGTTTTATCTTCACTCTCTTTGAAGAAAGTCAAAAGTAGACCTACCTGACCAATATAAGGGAAGTTACCCTTCTGTAGTCAAGAGGTGTAAAGACAACACCAACTCTCTTCATTTCTAAAGGTTGCAATTTCAAATGAAGCATCTCAGAACTAGACTTGAAATAATCATGGCCTTCCTGTGGTTCACCCCCAAGTAAAATAAAAATATGAACACATTATTTACATTTGTATATTATGGCATCACTTAGCACTGATTAGTAAAGTGCATTTTAAAATAGAAGTTAATAAAATCAACAAAATATTCTGATGCCCTTCTTTTGTTTGTAAAGAAATTGTTCTTTTTCAAATTATACATGCAAAATGGATGTTTTTAAGTTGAAGACGTTCTCAGTGTGTTACCTTTAGCTCAAAACAGCAACAAATCAAGAAACAAATTTGCCACCCAGAGGTATAATTATGAAAAGGACGCCTATATAAATTGATATAATAGATAAATAAATTTAATGTTATTAAGGGATCTTCCTTTTACCTACTACATACTACATAAACAAAAGCTTAGGTGGCACACAGGGCAGCAACCTCAATCTGAAAAATCAGAACCAGAGAACATCTGTACCAAAATCTACAGACTAGATCCATATTAATTTAGGTGAAATCAATGAACAAATTAAGCATGACTGGTTACATTTGGAAGAAAATTAACTAATTTGGAACCAACTTACCACAGAATCCATCCTACATAGTCAGGTAAAAATTATGCAGTCTATCTAAAGCCTGTTATTTTTCTTTAGAGATACTGTATATCATTCTCAAGTCATTCTAAAACTTCTGGCTGCCTGGGACAAAGAATATAAAAAGTGACTTCCGTTTCTATATATAACAGGACCACCATATTTGAGATGTAAAAATCCATACAACCATTAGATGGCAAAAATGAACTAGTTTTCTGTATCTTTTTGCAATCATCTAGCAGTAGTCTGGATTTTTGCACCTAAGATACGGTAGCCCTAATATATAAAAACTGATTTGATTAGCAAGTTAATCTTTCTTCAATACTGGCACTGGAGATAATCTTCTATCATACAAGTAGTTCTTGAGTTACAACTGCAATTGGGACCAGGATTGCTGTAGCTAAATGATGCGGTCATAAAGCGCTACACCACATGACCACATCACTTAGCAATGGCAATCCAGGAAGTCCTGATTGTCATCATATCCCAAGACATGTGGATTGTTAAGCAGCAAGTGGAGAGAGTCCCAGGTAAGGAGCATGGGGATGCTGCAGGAGGGTGGGGGAGGCCCTGGGAGGCCTAGCATAGGCCACGCACAAGTTGGGAGAGGGGTGCTTGGTGTGGCATGAGCTTAGAAAGGCCAGGGAATAAGGGTGTGGGGTGCATGTGATTTCAGGGAAGATGTAGAAAGAGGGTGCAGGGTGCATGTGCAGGGAGGCCAGGGAAAGGAGGAGTGGGGTGTGTGCAAGCCAAGGGGGAAAGGAGGGCATGGTGTGTGCGAGTGAAGAAAGGCTGGGAGGAGAGACTTACCTCAGTGACTTGTGACCTTCCTTGCCGGCTTCCCATTGACTTTGTTTCGGGGAAGCCAGCAGGGAAGGTCGCAAATGGCGGTCACGTGACAATGAAATGCTGCAACTGGTTGTAAGTGCAAGCTGGTTGCCAGGCACCTGAATTTTGTTCATGTGACTGCGGGCGTGCTGAACAGCTGGAACTTCGAGTACCGGTCCTAACTCCCTTTGTTCAGTGCCTTTGGTCCAACCCTAACTTTGGTCGCTGAATGAATGGTTGTAACTCGAGGACTACCTGTACTTAAAAGTACAAAGGTGTTTCCACCAACTTCTTCTTCCTACTTTGTGCCACTGGTTACCTGGCAGGAAGCCAGTACTACATCAGACTCTCTACCAAAACTTATCTTTTGTTCCAATTTTTTAATCCCATTATTGATTAGAGTCTGTATTCTGACTAGACCTCACCCTTCTAATATATGCTCTTTAATAGCAGGGTTATCTTTCTGTGACCAATCCTCCATTATTTGATCTTTCTATTAAAATGAAAGACCTGCAACAGACACAATGAAAGTTCTTCTCTTTTTAAAAATAAATAGATATTGTGTGTCAATTGAGAATTAATTCTATATTTCACAGCAAATAATAACTGAATAGTTGAGTGCCTTTCCTGTATATAAACCACACATTCTGGGAACAGTAAGTTGCTAGAGTGTGTATTTAATATAGATATATTAGTAAGTTCCTTTTTTGAGTATATGTATCATTTTAACACAAGACATAACTTACCCTGTGAGAATACTCTTCTGTCAATCTGAATTCAGTGGTTGTAAAATTAATAGACTGTATATTTGCACCAAACCTGTATCAAAATGCATTAAAATAGTTACACACTCAAACACAGATTATGTTAGAGAAATAACTAAAAAGGCAATTTTTTAAGGTTATATCTAATTTGAATGCTTTGTTTTGAAAGAAAAGTATTAAATGCATGTCATATACTACACAAATTCTTAATTAGCTTTTTTGAAATACTGTTCTTGTCATTGTACTGTACTGTATACAGTTCAAAAGGATATTATAAAGTTCATTGCCAGAAGACATAATAGGGCCACCACTAATAAAAAATTTAAGATAATTAGATAAATTTTCCTTCACAATATAATCATGCAGCAGCACCCACAGGAGACTGCTGCATTTGTCAAAATGAAGAAAGCAGTGTCTCGTCACCACAACACATGCACGAAAGGGACAAGGCTTCATTGTAATGTCACTTTCATCATTCTGCCTCTCCAGGCCCCGCCCACTGCTGTAATCAATGATTATGTGGAGAAAAGCCCAGGATACTCTCAATTTCTGCATGCTCCATGGAAGGAAAAGCAAGTGGAATCAGAAACTCTGTGCAACTGGGGCCATAAAGAGCACAGAAGACCTAATACATCACAGCTACACATACAGTCACTCCTTTTTCTCTATCACTTTCATACAAAAACACTTTTTTGATATACTTAATCAACTTACAGAGTTTATTTATTTATAATCTGTTCTATTCCAGAGTGACTTCAAGTGGCATAAATATAATATATGACTAATGGATGTCACTGCATTCTCCCCACTACACATATTCAGTAGATACGTGGATAGCATTTTTAGATGGGTTAATCAGAGATAATAAAGTAAAAGCTATGTTGATTACCATTTGCTGAGTAGACTCAGTGGAGCTTGAGGATCAGGATAGAAGGACAGAGGCAGGAGTTGCAATGTAACCGGGAAATGTGAAGGGTTTCTTAGTGTAAAATATTTTACCTAAATAATTAAAATACAAGAATTCAAGTTCTTAATATGTAATTTTGAGGCACAATATTTTTTAATGTTATAAAATCTTAGGTTTTTTTCTCAAATGTTTACAAATATATAACTTAATTACCATATTTTACATGATTATAAAAACCTAAATATTTTCATTTCAACCAATTTTGAAGAATGTGCAATCTGCTAAGGCTGAATGATTGGCTTCAGTCTGGTTCTACAATTCTCCAACAAAGCACTTAATGTCAAAACTTTTAAATTGATGCAATACCCAAACATTAGAATTTTTTTTTCCAAAATCAAGTTAATGTATGATATAAATATCATCTCACCATGCTATTCATCGGTGCAGCTGCACTGAAGTTCAATGTAAGACCAACCTCTGACACCAAATGTGGAAAAGATAATGCAGATGATTCTTCTTCAGGATTTTTTTCATAAGCAGCAGCAGTAGCTTGAATAATTTCCCTAAGATTTCTCCTGTTGAGATAGTAATAATTGTAAAACAAGGGTCAAGAACTTTAATGTTTTGATATAAATATAAATTATATATTTGTTTTGGGGAATATTTTAAATAATTTGAGTTTAATTCTCACATTTTAAAAAAAGAATTATCATTGGAGACATAAATCCATTAAACAAAATAGATTTGAAACTTATTAATGGTTCACTACCACCAAGTGTTGCTGAAAATGTTAACTATTAGCCCTTCTTCCCTATCCAGTATTCACTATTGCTTTTAATGATTATTCAATCCCTCTTTAGTATCAGAAACTGGTGTTTAATCCTATTTATCAAAGCCAGATGCAAGGAGGGTCAATCTTTGCCATCACCTCTGAGGTTCCATTTTCAAATGTTTATACTTTTCTTTCCTGTAGATATGAACCATTATGTTGGCTTCACCATGAGGGGAACTGAAGAAAACCAACATGGTGCTAGATGTCACAATCCAAAGAAATATGCTTCATTTACTCCACCGTTTATAATATTTTTAAGAATAAAAAAAGTGAAGACTGTAATTTTGACACCACAAGCATCAGTGGCTGAACAAAAAAGATGACAATGGGATAAGAGAAAAGGAAAAATGAGAACACCTGGTAAAACCAGGTAAGGACCTACTTCTAGACTGTCTTCCAAGCCTTCCGCCTATGTCTATGGTCTGATTAAGTCAACAAAAGTATGTTGCAGTCTATACCTGTCATTTTACCCATAGTTGAGTCCTAAGCATTTTGCCTTTACCCTCCATAATTTGAGTTAAGATTATTTTTGTCACATACAGAAAGTTAATTAGAAGCCATGATTCTAGCTGCAGACAAAATTGCTAATTTTTTTCGTGTCAGAAGCACCTACCAAGGCACTTCTGTATTGAAAGGATTTGCCAGTGATGTCACCGTTGCCCAGGGGATGCCCGTGTGGGCTCCTTTCATGTCCCTGTTATTTTCTCACCAAAGTGGTACCTATTCATCTACTTGCATTTGCATGCTTTCGAACTGCTAGGTTAGCAGGAGCTGGGACAAGTTGGCAGGAGCTCACTCCATCATGCGCTCGCGCTCTCGGGTGTCAAACTACCGAGCTGCCAACCTTAATGGTCCTCTGCCTCAGCACTTTAACCACTGAGCCACCATGGCCCCTCTATTGCTAAAATTAAAATAATATAAATTTATTATGCAAACCTGCAAATTTCACTCTGCTTAATTTTTTGCCATTTTTCATGGAGTTCATATGCAAGATCAGAATCCACATTCCATGTAGAACTGTCCAGAGAAAGACTTCTTTCCCAAAGATGGTTTGCTAAAATTAAAGCAATATTCAGTTATACTGATACACAATTTTAATTAATTCTTCTCTGATCAACATCTGATTTCAAGAAAGTACCAAAGAATATATATTTTAAAAAAGGTTAAAGAACAAATTTTCTCTAATACATGTGATTTATGCATACACACACACCCCTTTGCTATTGTTTCTCTTTCTCCCAATGGATGCAGCATCTGATTCACCTTTCCTCTGATGCACTGCATTACCCTGTTTTCCTGTTGCTGTTGTTTCAAAAATCTAAAGCTCTGTATTACAAAATGTTAAACAGTGAAGACAGAAGATTCCTGAGATCTATAAAGAATAAATTGGTGATGCAAAGAAATGAATGCTAGTTGTAATGTTTTAATATGTTATCTGTTAGGATAACATATTAAACCATTATTTTTTTCTATATTTACCTTTATCTGACATTCTCAAGGAACAGTACATATCATGATGTGCTATGGCTTCAAAATGAGTCTCTCCTTGCTGAAAAATAATTGAAAAATATATATTAAATTATATATTTTGCAAAAATAAGTTTCTAAATATAAGCCAGCTTGCACTATGGTTCATTCTTACTTTTTACGTATTTCAGTAATTTTTAAAATACAAATAGAAGACATGATTTAAAAATGTGTGTATTTTTGGCTTTTTAAAAAAATTGTACTATTTGAATTTTAGAAAGATGCATGGAGATTGTAGACTCCTGTCCCTTAAAGCTTTCATTTTCTGTCACTATAATACAAAGTGGTCCAGAAAATCCTGAGTCTAATTCAGACTCAGGATAAACTGCTTCAATTAGCCATTTATTTAATCTTTTAAACGGAATTTATATGGCTGTCCAACTCAAACATTTTGACTATGGGTGGCAATATAATAAATTAAAAAACAAAAAAAAATTATTTCAGTTAAAATCCAAAACATTAATAGGTGACCAGAAAATCTTATTTATATACTTCTCCAGATGGGAAGCCCCTTCTCCAGATGTGAGCTATTTGTTAGGTCATAAACAGTTTTCCTATCTTTATATTTTATGGAGAATAATTCCATAGATAAAAAATTGCCAGTAGAAGAAACAGTATCACTTCTGAAATAATATTATTACTCAATGAATCCTGAATATATAAATTTAAAGCAATATAGTACCTGAGACAAAGCAGAATAAATCTGTAGTGGGATCTCAAATATCACTCCCACATTTGTAGTCACAAAAACACTGGAAAATAAACTTGTTATGGATTCCTGTATGTGGTATTTCAAGGAAAACACATTCCAGCAGCCAGGAGGTAGGGTCCGGGCTCCTGTGAAATTCATAACCTGATGGAGAAACTTCAGGTTAAGCTGATAGAACATAAACATATACAAATACTACTTCTTTTCACATCTGTTGATTCTAATTCCAGTATGTATGAAAATAAAACAGCAAACAAAGAGCATGTGTGTCCTGCTACCTTTTGCAGGATAGCATAATCTATCTTCCCTCTGCTGCAGGACCATTTTCTTCCATACCTAGAAAGTCCATAAAGCCAAGCCCATGAAGCATACCTTCTTCAAATCTACCCAAATCCCAAAATTGATTATGGGTTCAAGATTCAACATCCTCACAATTTCATTGGTACCTCACAATTTCAGGCACCAGTAGGATAAATTTTAAAATGTGTGCTGATGCTTAGGGGCATTTTAGAAGCTGTAACAGAATAAGGAAGCTAGAGTTTACTTTACAGTCAGCTACCAAATGTCAAAATAAATTAGGAGGAACAAGGCCCCAAACTGTATCACTCTGATTTATTTAGCAGACCTTTTCATGGGCTTTGTATCTTACTAACATCCAATACACAAATCACAGGAGAGCTTTCGATAGAGTTGGTTAGATAATGTTGCCATCAACATTAGAAGGAAGATAAAATACTATCCCTTGGCAGGAACTTCTCCGTTTATGTTCACTGGGGAAAGTTGAATCAATTGGTCATATTCTTCTTCACTATTCCTTTTATTCCTTTTATTGCCAGGGACTTAATTTTGCCTTTTTTGACTACTGTAGAGTTTTGGTAGTTTGCTCCTCATTTTAGCTGATAAATCAATAATGATATCCAGATCTATTGCAAAATCTGGTATACTTGTCACTGCAATTTGGCATGAGATTCTATAGTTATAGCACTGTGCATTACTGTTTGTGAAGGATGAACTGAACTGAATTTTAAATTTATATTTTACGATACAGTTTTTAGGAAAAGTATTTATTAACCATAAATACTTTATATAAATATTCATGATTTATACTGGTCACAGAGTTTCAGTATTTTTATGTAGAATGAATGAATACACACACACACACAAATAAATTACAGAAAGAAAGGGAGATATGGCTGGGTTGAATGAAAGCACTGTTATATACAGATATTCATTTGAGGAAAAGTGCACTGTGAGACCAGAAGTAAAAAAATTACCTGTAGAATATCCTTAGTTTGCCTTGATACATAGACATCATTTAGCATAATGCTAAAATCGAAATTATTTGTAAACCATACAGACCAAGATGCTGAAATACTGTGATGTGGTTCTATATGAAATACCACCGCAAACGGATTAATGCCAAAATACCTACAGGGATAAAATGCAGCATTAAGTGTAAAGAGTGTCAATAATTTTAATTAATATTGTATAATTATCACTGTATCAAAACAACATAAAGTATCAAGAGTTTTCAAAATATAATAAAGAAAAAAAAAAGGAAAAATAATGAATCTGGAAACTGTGTGCTCCTTTCTTTGTTCCTCCTGATATAACACTGCAACTTAAATCTCAATCTGTACTAGAATCTATCTGTTCCAAATGACTCATTACAAAACCAATACATCCCACTGGATCCTCTGGAAATCGTTTGTTCTGAAATCAAGTCAAATGAGTTATGATATCTGATATAATTCTAAATTAGAGAATATGCATTCCTCTATTTTTGATGATTTTGCATTGCAGTAGGTTATTACATGTTTGCATTAAAAACTCACCCTTCTATCACTGGATGCAAAAGACATGGCTTTAGCAAAGTTGTTCTGTCCAGTAGATTAATTCTTCCATGGTTGGTTTCATGGCCACATAGTGTACCTATGCCAAAAAAAAAACGGAATCTAATCATCACATACATTTCATATACAGTATATGTAAAAATCCTAACAGTTTCTCAAGAAAATTATTGGTGTATCAACTCATTAAATTGTATCTGTATCATTGCTACTTGTAAAATGTTTGGAACTAGGATGTGAAGACCCAGAAAAGACGTTAAAAAACAAAAAGGAAAAAAAGGAAAGGAAAAAAACCCTTAAAATTTGAGGGAAGCAATTTCTCAGGTGACTGAAATTGGATATTTGGAAAGAAAACTAATGAAAAGCATATGTTGGACTAATTCTTTTTCATGATGGTATGTCAACATTTGAATGTAGCAGTATTGCAGCCAATTCATGCTTTTTTAACTCTTGAAATTCAAAACTAAAATATATACTGTACATATTCAAAATCTGAATTTGAAATTCAAAACTAAAAATATACACACTGATAATGCATTTGACTATATAGATATAGAACATACACTTTGGAATTTAGGGATGGGAAAAAAAATAATGTATTCCATAACACAAAATATTTTCAAGTAAGATAGCTACCTCAAAAAGTATCATTGTTCCTGCAGCCTGACCACACTATATACTGATGTCCTATCCCTTTAATTTCTTATTTCTATCATACTCTTTTATAAAGACAAGTAACTTGAGGCACATTTGAACGATCAGACTATATTATCAATATATATGCACGTGTATTTCACATACATACTTTATAGCGTGATATAATGTGCTTTATATTTAATAGACCTAATAAAAGGACCATGGATCCTTGGAAGATATACTTGGAATGTTCTTTAAAAAGCCAAGTTATAAAGTAAGCTACATTAGTAAGTTTTGCTCTTTTATTATTGTGTTATTAGAAAGATAGACAAAAATGCTTAAAATGAAAATAGCTTTAGCTTAAACAAAAAGGCTTTCTATACAGACCCACAAAATATCACTTATTACTACACATCAGTAGTAGTAATAAGTGATACCTACCTCAGGGCAACTTGTTATATGTCTATATGCATGCCTATATGCAAATACTGTACCTTTACAAATAATAGAAGCTACTTTTGTGAAATTCATGGTCAACGATGGCAGCCATATTGGCTCAAAAAGCACTGAAAATATTTTTTCCTGTGTCAAATGTTTTACATCCTGCAAGAAAGCAAATCATATTACTATAATACCTATTAACTGTTGTAGTTGTATAAACTGAATTGTTATTCTGAATTGGTACTGATGAACAAAATCATTAATTTAGTTTCAAGACTGTTAACAGCTTTATACTAAGAATTAGTGCAGATCCACAAAATACTGCTGTTTTTTTTTAACTACCACTTCTCCACTCCCTACTTGCAGTGTAAATTGTTTCACTAATGATTTACACAAACAGTATGTCCTAATCTCTCTTCAATACTCATTGGAAGTTATTGATTTTTCCCCTTTCTTCATGAGAAATGGAAAGGGATTGTTGGAATGTCTAATTATGCATAAAGACAGCAAACAGAAAAATATTTCCCCAAATGGAAATCTTATATTCATTTCCCTTCCTCCTTAACCTGTTAGAAATCAGCAGGCAGCTTTTCATTTCTTGCTTTATTGGATAAAGGCTTACTGAATCATGCAGCCTTTCCCAAGGGTAACAGGTCACCCGGAGAAAGAGATGCTTAAGGGGACAAGATTGTTTTATTATTTATTATTTCTATACAGACTTTCAACCTACTAATTTCCAGGACATTCCTTCCTTGTATACCTAGTTCAGCATTTAAATTCTAATTTTGACTAGTTCAAATAACTGGGTTAGCCTCTGCTTCTTAACCAGAATGTGAAATAAGGAATGTTCTGTTCAACATCATAAACATGTTGGTAAGAATGCCTATTTGCATTTCGTTCCTTGAATTGGAGATTCTCTGTCCCAATTTCTTTTTCAGTAAAACTCACAGTTTGACATAGTATAACTACCTAGGTATAAGGAGATCAACAAGAATTTGTGAGCAATTTATTAAACACAAAAGTGTAACGTAAAAAAAACATTATTAAACACAAAAGTGTAATATAGGAAAAAAATTACCTGCACATACAAAAGGTTGTTCCCCGAATGTAATACATACAAGATTACTGAAGAACCATCTATACAAAAAGAATAAAACCAGAATCAAATGTAAACTCTCTACCATAGTATTATACTTTAGTATAAAAAAATAAAGTCAAAATGGTAATATATCTTGGCCTTACCTGAGGTCTGTGTTTTATCCATTGCTACATAAATTACAAAGAGGTTCTCCAGCAAGTATTGTCTAAGATCCACAAATTCATGCTGCGCATTTTTCATTCGGACCATTAAACTTATTTCTAGCAGCAGATCATTGGATGCAAAGCAACAATTCTAATATAAAAGGAAAGGAAAATCCAAAAATGATCACAGGTGAATAATTAAAAGCCTGTAAATGCAAGTCTTAAAAATGAGAGTTACCCACATCAAGAAAACAAAACTGTTGGTGCGACAAGTGAAGGAATGCTCTCCTGGCATTCTTCTTGTATGATATACACTAGCTCAAGAAATTTTTTTTGGCAGGGATACCCCAAAGGACAGTAGTCTCACACATATTATGTTACTTCCATGAAACTAGTTTAAGTTTAATCATGTCTAACTAATGATTATATGTAAACTGCATTTTTAATTTATATATAATTAGGCATGCAGGGGAAGGGTGGTAATATCATTATTGGTAATATCACTAGATCCTCTTTTGGATCTAGAAGTCAGCCTGCAAATTTGAAGTGGAACTGAAGAGTCTGATCATATTAAATAAGCAAAGGTAGTACAGAACAAAGCAGTTACTTGAGGCTCTATTCATACTACGAATAGGGCAGCAGTAGGATCCCACCGCTGTTCTCTTCTATTGAAGAGTGGAGTTATGAATACCTTAGCCTGCCCTGCAATTGCTAAACTACCCGCCAGCCCTCAGATGGTATTGAAGGTGCCACTCATTACCAATGCTGAATGTATCATATACTCAAAACTCTATAGGTAAAATTGGGAGGAGACTTGTTGTTTGCCTTTAGCCTTAGCTCAGCACAGTGTTAAAGAGTTTTGTTTGATATCCAACACTATATTGGCAGAAGGAAATTCTTGGAAGCTTACTGTCCTTCATTCTAGAACTTCCAAAGCCCTCCATTATTTAGGAGTAGCCCCTTCACCTTCTCCTAAAGAGGTGAGAATCAGGAAAGCTGGCCTCCAGGTGCTACCTTTTGCTAGTGTGATATTAGACGTCAATATTGACTTCTTCCTTCATAAAAGTAATCCAGGAAGAAAGAGTTCTTGAAACAAATTATTTTTTTCATTGATGGAGTGGTAAACATAAGAAAATTAGTATCACAATGGATATATGCAAAACAGTTGATTCTGGGAACTGAACATTCTGGTTAATTCTGTAATGTTCTATTCTTCCTCTGAATACCACCAATCCAGTTGTTCTTGGGATGGAACATTCGGTTCCCAGAACCTAGAATGGCAAGTTTTGCACATCCCTAGTGTCACTTCAATAAAAGGAATAGCTGTGCCTACACCACTTTAAGATCCCTAATGTATTAACAGAATCAAGAAAATATCAAGGCAAACATAGCACATAAATTTATGTTAGGTAATATCCAGCTTGAAACTGAAGAGAAAGAATAATAGTGGCTGTGCTTAACAAAGCTAATTATCCACAGAAGAGAATGTTTAAGAGTAATTCTTAAATTATTCTAATAATGTTCATGAATAAAAATTAAAATGGGCACTGGAGCACTCACTTTAGGCCACATATTACTTGAAAGAGACCTAAAGCTGATGAAGAAGAAAAACTAGTTTTGCAAAGATAACTTCAGCATATATGCTAATGTCTGCCTGAACCATGAATCAGGACTGGTTCAAGCCATACCTAACAGCAGCTCAACTTACTGCTGATACATAAAATGCCGATAGTCTTAAAAGCAAATTTAAGAGCAAACATACACGCCATACCTTAAAATAATGATACAATTTGTTATGTAAACTGCATTCAAGGCGAACTTTTACATGACTGACATTCCTAGTTTCTACCTGAAAAAAATACATAACCAGTAGTTTTATAAAGTAGTTCAAGAAATTGAAATCTAGAGGAAAATAAGGAGAAACTGATAATATCTAAGTAGAACAAAAGCTTGTGTCAAAGTTCAGACAAGTACTTCCTATTTTGTTAAAAGCCTAGGCTTCCTAACAGAAATGAGAAATTGGGGCCTCCAATTGCTGGACCCAAGCTGATCATGGAAGCCTTCCATCTAATATTATGATATATACATATACATATCCGTATATATTTAATGATTTAGTCCATGCTCCCTGACATTTACATAATTTAAGAACATTTCTATGTAATTCCAGACATCTTAATAAGAAACAAATGGCATGTATGCTTTTTAATACTGTAGTTTATATTATTTATTTGTATTAAAATAATAATAAACATTTTATAAAGTATTTATAATTTTGCAGTCTTATGGTCTCAAATCAGATTCTAGTCAGTTACTTATTAAGGAGTTGGCATCCAAAATATACAGTAAATTATTATAAAAATATAACATAAAATTAATAAATTTAAGTAGTATTGTTGCTATTTCAATTTATTCTTAAGCTCAAAGGTTTTAGATTTCCACAAGGGGGAGCTATAAGATCTTAAATTCTTTCTGTAACCACCACGTTTTGTGAAATATTAATACCTACGGTCCAAATGCATGTTTATTATTGGTTTTGTTATAATGCAGTACAGGAGAATCAGCAAGACCCTACACTTAAACTCTGACTTACCATGAAAGAGCGTTTAACAAATGAGTATAATGAATAATAGCATAACAACTAACACAATCAATGCAACTTTTAATAAACTAGGAACTGTTTATGTTGTCATGGTACAGAGTAAGCAGCCTTGCTATATTTAAGGCTAGTGTACTTCAGTTACCACATTTACTTTAGCAAACCTGTTCCCCTTGCTTCTGCTACATCCTGCAGAGCCAGTGATCGAGTTTGCATGAAATCCTCTCGTTTAAGACCTAAACTCATTATCATCCTTTTTCTATGTTTATTAAGAGTATTTGAAAATGGATCCTGTCCTGTATAAACATATGTATCCATAAAATGGCCAAGAAAGCACTTTTTTTTCTCAATAGCCTAGACCCTTATTAGAAAAATTCATAGTAGTCTGCAGCTCTCATTTTTACTTCTTTTCTACTTGCAAAATAGTAATCCCAACCCCTATCATGCAAGTCATGCCCTCAAGCTTTATTCTAATAAATCTGGTATTTATGTTCTACAGAATTCAAGGCACTTTTATTTTGTCCAAAGTTCCTAAAGACAGTGGCACAAACAGAAAAAGTTCATGAAAGAAAAACAATCTGGGAAAGCACACTGATTTGTGTGCTGAAATTTGCACTCCTGCCTTTTTTTGCTCTGAAATGTTTTGTCAGTAGGCTCATCAATTAATTCAGTTCTGGTTAACAACCTATCATAAAATGGCCCTTAGCTGCCGGTCATTCTATTAGAGCTATTCAGTAGACAAATACCACAAGAAAGATCCATTCCAGGCTGAAGGTCACACTTAGCTTTTCAGATATAAGCCCATGAAGTACTGAGCATAGCTTAAACAAATACATCTCACATTATTTGTATTTAAACTTAATTAAAACTAAGTATTATTATGCGATTACCCAAGTCCTGAATTTAATAATTTCTCTGCATCTTTCACATTACATATTGCAATTTAGTAACAGTTTTAGAAACCTCTGGAGCTTCCAGATGCATGCAGCCTCAGGAATTCCAGATTCATGAAGCCTCAGGAAAGAGTTTAAGACTGCTTTAGAATAACTCTAAGTTGGTCTAACTTTGTCAGTGTTGTTATGAATGAGTAACAGAAGTGATCAATGTAGTGAAATCCTTATTAATATTTCTTGGCAAACAAGATGAAAAGATCTTTAAAAAAAAAAACTGAATAAGAGATAAAGTAAAATGACCAGGTTTGTCAAGTTAGCCAAACAGCATTTAGTGTTCGCTTCTTAAATGTTGCAGTCCAAATATATATGATCCACTCATATAATGCTTCTCTTTTCTCTCTGACAGCCTCATATATACTAAGCAGGTATATGTCAGGAATAATTGTGCCTGCTTAAATTGGCTGGTTCAGGTGGGTGAGAATTATGTTAAAGCATGGAGGTATGAGAAAGCAAAACGGATAGCTTTATTTATTTTTAGAATAGCAGAGTAGGAAGAAATAAAAATCTCAGTGCAACAAAAACATTTGCCTGCAAAACCTGACCCTTTAGTTTTTGGTTATTTGTTTGATCAATAAGGTTACTTTTCCCACCTGTTAGAAACTCATTATTTGAATTTTCAAATGTCAACACATCACCCATTCTTCATTTTCCAGATAATCGATAGTCACATTCAAAACTCCTTGCTAACACTGCACTTAATATTATACAGGAGATTGAGATAGTTACTTTTTAAAAGTATACAATACCAGTGTTTGTGAGATCTGAATACTGTTGATATGTGGAAGCAGTAAATAAGTATTTGCTAACTCCTGTCTAGAGTCTTCTGAAACAGCTTCTGAAGTTCCAGTTCCAAATACCTAGTGTAAAACAGCATTCTATATTGACTATTTCCAACAATGAATGTATTAAAGAATTGCAATGTTTTTACAAATGAATTTACATAAAGCTATTCCAACAATAAATGAAATGGTATGTTACAATAGTGAAAAGATACTGTTAGTGGTAAACATTTAGGGCAATAAAACCTCAATTTTTCAGACCTCCATTCAGGAAACTTGAGATGCAAGTGACCAAATTTTATTTTGGACATTACATCTATTCCCCTAATCAACACCAATATTATGTTGTTTTCAAAGCAGTCCAGAAAACTGATGTAATTTACAAAATTATGTAAATACACAATTACATAATTATTATTTTGCTATTTGCATCTATTTGCATAATTTGTTTTAAAATTATGCAAATGATGTAAATGACTACAAATGATGCAAATATGTCGATGATGCAATGAAGTAAATTTTGCCAATTCAGATTTAACAGAACTTCAGATTAAATGAACGCTATTTTTTCTCCATAATGATATGTTTAATCAAGATTTTACTGTACCTTATTAGCATTACAAATTCATATATATATTTCAGGACATAAAAGTAAAGGTAAAGGTTCCATTTAGTCATGTCCGACACTAGGAGGCAGTGCTCATCTTCGTTTCATGGCCAGCGTTGTCCGAAGACACTTCCGCAGTCATGTGGCCAGCATGACAGTCACGGAACACTGTTACCTTCCTGCTGAAGTGATACCTATTTATCTACTCGCATTTTGCGTGCTTTTGAATTGCCAGGTCGGCGAGAGCTGGGCTGAGGGCAGGGTCTCGAACCGCCGAACTTGCAACTTCAGGACGTACAGCAACACATTTTATCTATTACTGGAATATCCAATATAATGCTCTCTTCAACATATTCGAACCAGCTACCCCATCTAGCTCTAACTTTTTGTAAAAACAAACAAAAAAACAAAACAAAACATGGTTGTAATTTAAAAAGTGGAAGTAGAGAAGCAACAGCTTTTCTAAGCTCTCACAGTAGCTACACAGGCTACACAGGGAAATATACATTTTAGCTAAGGGGTCAATGAGAAGGTGCAACTATGGGTCACTTGCCCAGCAGTTTAACATGTCCTGAACTCAAACTTCTATTTTCCTAAATTGGTACAGCTACCATGCAAGCCCAGGAAAAGACGCCACTCCTTTAGGGAGCAGCCCACAGGTATACAGAGGGTACTCACACCAGATCCAAAGCACCCTTGAATGCCTCAACTCGAAATACTGCTAAATACATCTCTACTAAAAAGAAAACGTATTTTATGCAAAGGATGGCACCATGAACATCTCCAAGAAATCGATATATCGCTTAAGTTTTTCAACACACTGATTACAAATGAATACATTTAGAGCACAAATGGGTATTAATAAGGTACCACTTCTTTCCACAATTTTTAATCAGAATTGTACATATGACCCTCAAATTAAAGATAACAAATATAAAATATTTTTTGAATAATAAGTTTAGTAAAACATGATTTCCAAAAGTGAATTTTAGTCTGTAAGATGGATTTCTGAGAAAACACAATTGCAAGGTAGGTAAGATTTCAACTATTGCTACTTAGGCAGATAAACAGGATATGGGGATAGTAGCTCTCCAGATGAGATCCCTGAAAAAGGGGATCTACCCAACTCCCAGGAGATCATGCTGAGATCATTCTTGTGACCTATTTAAAAGAAGACTTCTTCCCTTTTAATAAGAGTTTCTTCTCTTTCCAAGAATTGCAAAAATCCCTTCCTCAATAAAATTTGAAAGGGAAGCAATATAAATGGACAGAAAATATGCCTGCTTTTGGGGTTTTTTTAAATCAGGATGAAAATTATAGCTTTCTCTTCTGTCAGACAATTGTTTCGTTTCTTTAATTATTTGAAAAGAAATAAAGGAGGGAATAATGCAAAGGAAATTTTCATACAATGCATAAGCATTGTCTACAAACAGGCTTCTTGAAAGGAAGAAGCTATTTCTAAGTGTTTGTGTATTTTGTAGTATTTAAAAGACTCCTTATATTTTTCTGTTTAAAGATGTATTGTTTGCATGAATGCCTATTTATAGTATCCTCTCTTAAAAATTACATTTTTCAAACTGCCCTTAACACACCAAAGTGCTATATTTTACCCAAGTTCTCCAGTAGTGTAAAAACTAGAGATACAACAAAGAGATTATATTCTCAGATGAGGTGATGCCTTGGTCCCCACTCTGGTGGAAACGGAGTCCTTACCCTTTGCAAGGGAGCCACAAAGAGTAAGAACTCCTGCTACGTTTCCTGGTAGGAAAGAGAGGAATGAGTGTGTAGCAAACTGGGACTGCCTTGCTCAAGTGCAGAACTGCTCAAAAATCCAGAGGTGCCTGTACAAACCATAGAAACACTCCTTACTCATGCCAGTTTCTGAAGCCCCAGTAAGACCAATTCCCTCAATTAAATATAAAAATGAGGCATCATGACTGCCTACACCTTTGCACGAGTCCGACATAAAACCTAGATTGTGTCCTCATACCTTGCAGGAACAAATCAAGGCCAAATAGTATCACAGAGTTTAAAATTATGTGAGGTGAATATCAAATAGTAATGTTCTCTACAAAACTACTCTTTTTTTAAAAAAATCATTTTCAAAAATTCATAAAGATTATCCTTCTGAAGGGGAGAATCGCCAACATTAATGAAGAATCCCTTCATGGTAGCTAAGACCAGAGGAACAGGCACCTTTAATTTCCAATCTCTTGCACATCATGCAATGTTCTGCAAATTGTATTTATTTAGACAGCGCAGCTTTGGCAGATTTCACTTGTTTGCCCACTATACCATCATTTGAAAACAAGTATCTTCTGTATCTCAAGCTGGTAAATTGATATTACCTGATATGAAAATATTCCATGAGATGAGGTATTTATAAATAATGAACTTTCAAAACTGCCCTCTTCTACTGGAAGAAAAAGTACTCTGAAATAAATTTTTCCCATTGCTGGAATCACCTACAAGTAAAACAAAAAATATCTGATGTTCAATATACTGAAATTGCCATGAATTTATTACAGACTTATAAATTACAGAGGCATTGCCACTGCCTCTTTGCCGTACTATGATAAAGCTAGCCAATATACACTCACTTGCACACCCCTTCATCTAGTCTAGACATCAACTCTCAGAAGTATTACGCTGTACTTCTGTAACCCATAGGGGGAAATGGTTGCCTTCAAAGTGTCATTGTACTGATGTTCTATTGTCTGGGCTTACATATGCTATGCCACAACTTGTTTTAACCATGCTTTGATAAACCAATATGGCTAGGTTACCCATAACACTGAGCAATAAACCATTTTTATGAATCACAGTGGCAAGTTCACATACACAGCTAGGCCAAAAAACATATAAACCCAGATTATGGCTAAGCACTGGGCATGAATTCAGCCACTAGCTATTCACAAACTGTAATCAAACTGTTATTAAGACTGCAGGCATAGCGGTTTAACAAACCCTAACTGCATGACTGATCCAACACCACTTCATACATTAATGGATGCATTCATACATTAATCCAGGCTAAAAACACTCAAACTTGACTTACAGAATGAAGTAAAATATTTCAACACTGGACATATTGAAGAATATTTCTAAACAATGGACTCAGAAGTTAATTTTAAGAGTGTCTGCCTCTATAGATAAGACAGTGCTTAAAAGATGCTATGGAAGAGGAACAAGTATTAGACATAAAGACTGAAAGTGATTTGCAAGTGGATTTAAAAATGACAGGCTTTAACAATGACAAAATGGAAAAAGATGTTACACTAAACATAAGAAGGAAACCAGCTGAGTCTTAATTATTAAAAGGGATATACAAATAACAAACCAAGAGAGTAAACTGGATAATTTTCCTATACTGGATTTATAAAAAGGCTTGTTAAAGCTTTGAAGAATTTTGCGGGAAGGGACAAATTAAAAATGAAAAGAAATCAAGTTCTAAGACATTATTTGAAGGGACTAAAGACCAAGGTTGTTGGAAGGAAGGAAGGAATATAAAGTTGGTTTATTTGATCAAGGTCAAAACAGATACATTGTCATCTGCCATTAAGGCAACCCTTAATGGGCTTTTGCTGATCAGAACTGAATAACAAGAATTTGGAATTTTGCTTATAGGTACGTGTCCTGTTCAGACTACAAGATGGCCACGCAGGATTACTTAAAATTCTTTCATTTCAATCAACTATTTACAATAATAAAGTCCTTAAAAGTAGAGACACAATCAATCAGGTCCACCCAGTCAGAGGAGGAAAGCTAGGCAAGACTGAAGGATCAGGAACTGATGAATACTGAGGCAAAACAGCTAGGCAGAACTCGGCAAGACCCCCTCAATGAAGCAGCAAGACCCGGGAAGGCAAATGCACGTGGCAAGAAGGAGACTGGAGATGCTGAGCTTGATCTTGGCACAGAGGCTAGGCAAGGCTGGACTGGATCTGTAAGGCAGGATTTGGTTCTAGAGGCGGTATGGGACTCAACCAAAGCAGCAAGGCAGAAGGTGGAACTTGGAGTGATACTAGGCTGGACTGGAGCAGCGAGGCAAGGCTTGGATCTGAAAACAAGGCAGGACTTTACTGGAACGGAAGAGCAAGGCAAGGAACTTGACTTGGAGCTAGGCTGGACTAGAACGGCAAGACTGGACTTGGAAGCAGAGGCAAGACTAGACGTGACTTAGGCAGCGAGACTAGACTGGGAACTGGAAGCAAGGCTGGGCTGGATTGGAGTTGCAAGATAAGACCTGAAGCTGGAATTCTGGCTGGACTTGACTGGATCTGCACAACGAGGCTTGATGCCGAAGACAGGATTGCACTGTCCGGGATAAGTTCGTTTTCCGACTCAAACCTCACAGTAAGAGATGGATATGGGAAGAAGAGATCATTTGTGGTATTTCAAGAGAAGGTGGTAAGTTACTAAAATTGTTTATACTTGTGATGAAGGGGGAAGTCACTCCTTTATATATTTCTTTTTTTCCTTTACTATATTATTTTTAGTTTATTTCTATTTTTCTCTCTTTTTTCTTTTCTGCACCTTCTATTTTTTTCTTTTTCTTTAGTTTGTGTTAGTTTTTATTGTTGTAAATTGTAATCTTTAATAAAATTACTATAAAAAAGATGCTTGTTTTTTTTTAAAAAATGACGTTTAACATTAAGGACAAGATGCAAAAATATCTATGGAAATAGGTTCACATTTCCATATATTTGGTTTCTGTTGACTTATGCCCTTCAACAGCAACTGAACCTGCAACTTAACAAACTACCCCTGAAATCAGGTCAATTTCAGAGTAATTGTGGCATGATGGGGTAGGGAGGAAGTATTATGGAAAAACAATTTAATACATTTTAGGTATACCTAAATGTTGACCCTGTCTATGGCTGCATTCCTTATACTTTGGGAGCAAATCCCATTGAACTCGATCAGATTACTTCAAAATAAACATGACTGGGGCTGCATTGCAAAATATATTTTATTTTGCAATAGGAAAACATACACTTAAACTCTACAAACTATATTTTAAATGTTTCATTAATGCAACTGCTCTCAAGTTCTGGTAATGCTTAGCCTATTGAGACTACAAGTATGAGCAATACACACATACAGTATATGTGTGTGTATTTATACACACACACACGTGTGTGTGTATTGCTCATACTTTTCGTATGAGCAATGCAGTCTCTGCAGTTTCAGATGCAGTTGGTGTTATGTTTCAGGGGCTGATGTCCAGGAAACCACATTACAAACTTGCTGTTTGCAAGTTTCACATCGTATGCTTATAACAGGAAAAATATTAAGCTTTACAAAAGGGGAAAAAAAAACTTTGTAGTATGTTCCCAGGACTGCTAACAGTAACATGCTGTCAACTCATCTTCATCTTTAAAAATGTGAATATAATAATGCAAAGTTATAAATATACTTCTCAGTTAAAATCTTTTAACCAAGGTTATGAATATCAGGCATAACGTGGTTCTTCCACAGGAAAGTGTGTCTGTTTCTCATTACAAGCGGAGTCAAGGGCTCAACCTTCGGTCAGGCCAAGCAAGTCCTTTAACCACCAGAGCCCCCAGTGGGCCTCAGCAGCAGGGTTCCTCGAGCAGTGATGCCCTTGCACATGCAGTACCATACAAAAGAAGGCTTAGTACTTCAGCTTTCAATAATTTGGTTACTGCACACATAGCTGTCACCCTACAGCTTGTGCTATTATGTTATAAACTTTTTGCACTCACAATTTGAGATTTGGGGATGGGAATTTTCAGGACACAGAAAACTGAGATAGATTTCAAGTGTTTCAGTCTGAGAAAATAGCACTAATGCATAGAGACTTCACTGTAGCTGCAGAGAAGGCAGCAGCAGCGTTTATAACAACACAGATATTGAATAGTGAACCAGTTCACTGCAGTCTGCCCACAATCTATAGCTATGCTGGGCATAGAAAAAATCTGAGCTCAAGCATAGAATCTTGGATCTTGATCTGGAGAAGAATAACGCTGATATCAAGTATTCCGCTTACAATGAGCTTATCTTTTCCTCCCTTAACCCTTTCAAATCTTTTATCGTATTTTGTGGCCTCACAGAAAGACCCGTACACTGGCACACCTAGATGCCTTTGATGGCACGGATATGGATACATATACAAGGGTGTTTATGCATGTGTTTATATACTGAAAGCGAATCAGTTGCATCGGTACTTTTGAACGGACTCATACATCATTCTTGGATGCTGGAGCTAATGTCGCCTATCGTCATACACCACTCAGGCTGCCCTCAGCGAGCAATTCTGCATTTGCTATTAAATGACTGGTATCCTAAAACTCCAGAAAAGTGGCTAAATTATTGTGATATAACAGTTATTGCTAGAAGTCACTGGATCTCAACAAAAACCAAAGTTTCTGTTATAAATGGGGCTTTTATACTGAATGCGCTATATTATTAACATTTTTTCCGCAACCACATGTAAGTAAAATATAACAGGAATTATGTTTAAGTGTTATGTAGATTTGATAAAATACAATATTCTATTCACAACTGTGTATTTGTTTACAAGCAATGTTTGCTCTTTTCTAAGTGCTATGTTTGCTCTCTGTTGCAAGTTTTTTTCTTCCAACAAAATGTCTGTCCTTCAAATGATACAGAAGAAAGGCTCTATTATTTTTTTCCTGCCAGGGAAATGTATTGTAAAATAAGTTGTATCCCCTTCAGTGCATTCCTTCTTCCTATTATTTATGTGACAACGGCAAGTCAATGTGACTTTTCAAATCTGAGTGGATGTGACTTCATTTTTTAATTATAAATTGTCTGTCTACCAATGTAACCATTGCCATTTTGGCAAATCTGGATCACAAGAACAATGTTAGAAGGTGATTATAAACAAATGGAACTGAACATACAGATGACTACACCCGCCAATGCCCCCCCAACTGCTAATGTAAAAAAAAGGAAGTTTTTTTTAAAGCCCTTTAAGACACATTGGGCTGGGGAAGATCTGATTTTTTTTCTTTTTAACAATTAAAATATTCACAAGGGCACATCCAACTCATTCTGGTAGAATATGCGGCAAGATGAAGAACAGGCTGGTGGCTTGGAAAGTAGAAAAAAGAGACCATTTAGCTAAAGCTTCAGGTAAATGAAAAGTTTAAACCTGGCACTTTACTGCAACATAGTTTTCAAAAATAGATCAATACTCACTCTGCTATGAGCAGGGGACACATGAAAATGTCTAGTCGTTGTAAACACTGAATTCACTAGAATGTCTCTATCCTTATTAGGGTTGTAAGCATAGAGTATTTTAGCTTTGGGCAGTCCCAGTAACCTAGGGAAAGAAGAAAAGTGGAAATAGTAGGAGAGTGCTAAAATGACAGATCATTCTTTTTGTTCCAATTCAGTTTCAAAACATAAAATATCATAAAATTATATTCCACAATAATTACATTATTTCCAACAGGATTTTAAAAAAGATAAATGTGTAATAACTCAGACATAATATCAAGCCATGGTTTAGAATGACACAAACAAATTCTCCTTTCCAATACTATGACTCTCTCAAAATTTGCTGATTTGAATGTATTATCCAAATATTGGTTTAATTTGCTTTCCAAACCAGAATTGAAGAATATTGTTTGAATATACTGAATTGGCTGATCTAGAGAGAAACCTTGGGAGACTCGACACTGTAGCACACAAGCCTGGCTTTGATCACATCATGACAAACCATGGTTTGGTATATCACTAAGTAGGTAAACAAATTAGATAATAAAACAAGTTAATACAGTTATTTTACATATTTCTCTTAAGAGCTGTAATTATTTTGAAGTTAGCCAACCTGTTGCTTCCTTCATAATTAAAAACATTTGGTATTTGTCACCCATGATTCACCTTTATTTTCATTATCACCCTGAAAAGTGAATGTATCTTATATAATATCTTATATAATAAGTCTAATGTGAAGGAAACAAAGACAAAAGGCTCTCTTCTTAAAAATATTATTTTGATATTAGATACTGTTTTTCCTTTATTCTGAAAAAGTGCAAAATACTCACTGCATTCCAAAATGTAGAATAGAAGGGTGAAAATGAAGAATCTTCCCATTAGGCATTTTTGCAGAAAAACTGAAAAAAAAATAGCAATAATTATAGAAACATGTTAGATGAGAGAATATATAAAGACTCCATATATTAAATGCCATTTTTGTTTGCTTTTGTTTTAATTCTGGTAGTCACATTATTGCTAAACCACACAATATTCTGAACACTTAACATTGAACTTCACAAATGTCATAAATTCTTTTTAAAGAATTCAGTTACATGTAGACTATGCTGTAATGGCTAATTTAAAAATCACTGCATTAGTGTCTGAGAATATGAAGGGAACATAAATAACTGCCATACCAACATTCATAAATCAATTTTGTCATTGTTTTTCAGTAGTTGAGGCTTGCTGGTATAATCTGCATACAACTATTGGGGGGAAAAGGCTAAACAAGTATATTCTCACGAGCACTGAGTCAACATTTACTGAAGATGTAGTTTAAGGTTACATCCTTTAGGACCATTGAGTGAAAAATTCCTAGAAATTGGGAAACAGATCTGACAGTGTGTGGGCAAAATGCACTAGCAAACAAATCAAACACATACAAGGTAACACAACTGGGCGAGCAGGGGGGAATGAGACAATTTATCAGCAGTAAGGTAATATTCTTTGAAATGCTTCCCACTGCTTTTGTTTTTAGTAGTTGCCACAGCAAACAACACAATATAACTAATCTTCCCCTTACTATTGATGATTTTTATGGAATTTGCAGAGCACTGAGCTGGTCACTTTTTATACATAGAGACCCACAAAAACATTATTAAACAACAATATTTTATTCTATAACAAAATTAAGCGAAATAGAAAAATGGAATGGCACATTCTGTTTTCATGAATAAACCTAATATAGCTAGGGATTTTATACAAATTATTTTAAGAAAAAATATCAAGATCTTTTTCTGATTAATATTGCAATCTAGGAAATTTAAATTTTAGCTGTATAATTCTGCATAAATTAAGCGAGTCAAATTGCTTTTTTCCTCCCAAGGAACGTAGCTTGAATGGAAATAAGCTAAGTGCAGTGAATGTACACAGATGTTCTTTTTCTTACATTTAAATAATATTATTTGGTCTATTAATTCATTATCTGATGGCTACGTGTGCTTTGGTAGCTTAGGTGCAATAACGCTAATTTAAAAATCAACTTAAACAGTTGTTGTAAAAGCTTGCGTCTTAAATAATCTTTTTTTGTTCTGACTGTAAGAGTTTTATATTTGATTTTTTTGAGAAATCAAAGATTGCCTCATCCGTCTTCTTAGAAGAATAAGGCAATCAGAACACACCTATTACATACATATGTTACAGAAAGCATTACTAAAGTATATATTTGTACATACTGGCAAATATCCACCAATTGCAATTTATGCACATTTTCATTGGTAGTCCAACATATTGTGCATTGCAATAATTAAGGCAGGAAGTAACAACAGCATAACTGCCACTCAGGGACTTGAGAATCTAAGTGACTCAAGAAGGTACCTCAGAAATAAATGCTACCTCCTGCAAATCCAGTGACAATCAACAAATACTTCCCAATTATGGATCTACTCTTTTAGGAGTTCTCCTCAATTCTCAAGTTCAGTTTCCAGTGTAATAACAGTACCTCCATCCCTTATCCAAATTTAATTTCAGGTTTTTTTTCTAATTTATCTAGTTCATCATCAAATGTAGTACCAATTTCTTCCTTTTAGGACAATGCAGAGTTACAGAGCTGAGTATTACTGCATATTTATAGTATACAAATCTCTAACTGATCTCTCAAGTGATTCCATATAGATATTAAATAACATAGGGATAGGATAGAATATCATAGACAATATTGAAAGGGAATCATCCAACACTATTTTCTGGACATGGTCTGATAAGGAAAGATCACAGTGCTCCACAGATCCAAAAGAACACAATCTTCTTCTGTCCATTCTTTTTCTTTTCTTTTCTTTTTTTGTAATTGTGAATATTTTGATTCTTCTTTTTAGGCCTCAGCAAGCTAGTGTAGTGTGCTACCATCTGTCTCTAATAAGGACAAAGTAGGGTATGTTGTATGATCTGCCTGTTGCTGAAGTCACAAGCACAAGCTCAAATGGAAAAAAACCACTGAATCATAGTGACTCTTGACCTACCAACCTGGGTACAAAGGATAAAGGACATCATTTCAGTCCCATCAGCAAGATAGTAGAGGTTCAAGAGAATAAGCAGGGCTTTGCTCCCCCTAACTTATCAGTTTCTAGTGTAGCTCATCCATGACAGTACTGTATGCCAACGTTTACTTTTTTCCATATCCCTCAAAAAGTGACTCTTTTAAAAGTTTATATTTATTACTTTTTAATTAAAAGCAGCAGCAAGCATATATGTGAGCTTATTGTTATCTTTGCATGAGAAAACTTGCCCAGTTTTCAGAGGCTTCTATTTCAGATAAAGAATCATTTTTAACAGTACATAACCTATCCAAAGTTTTACACTGGAGCCAGGACCTAGTTTTAATCACAATGCCAAAGGCAGCACGTTACTGAGTCTGCAGTTTCCTAGTTTTCTCCCATGCATTCATTTACATAATAGCTGTTCCCTGCAGCCTTCTACAGACCTTTGAATCCATTTCTGTGCATGAATCAGCTTCTAAGAACAGAAGCCCACAGCTATATTAATTTCAATGGATGCAACTGAAATCAAAGCAGCACTACAACTTTATTCCAATTTTTAATTATACAAACACCTAGTACTGGTGCAGAGCATTCATATGCTTAAAGGCAGAAGTAACACAAAAATTTAGTTAATGAAACTCCTCTCATTTTTGTAATTCCTTTTTTTAGTTGCCATGTAACCTTGTCCACATTATCAGAACTGGTCTAAAAGACTTTATTCCCTCTGATCTTGTATTTCATAACATTTAGATTGACAGATCCAACTGTTGCACACATATCTGCTTTTGTAGCGGACTGAATAGCCAGATAAGAATATGAGCAGTGAACAAGCACCATTTAGTTTATAATACTGGAAAGCCTTAATTAAAAAGCAAGTTTTCCTTACAAAACAGGCAACCACTTCATTGCCCAGCTTCACACCTAGTCCTGCTATGCTGCCTCACTGTGGTAGGGTGAGTGGTAATCTTGGGTGGAGTGAATAAAAAGCACTAGAAGAGTACATCAAGAGTACGTAGAAGAGTACATCAAGAGTACGTAGAAGAGTACATCAAGAGTACTTCCAAGAGTTACCCTGGGCATGAAGGTCATCCAGCTGCCCAGCTACAGAAAACTATGAGGTGACTTTGAAGTAGGAATGTGACACTGTAAAACATGAACCAACCCCGGGAAGGGGAAAAGGTGCTAGAAAGAAATTTGAAGTGACAATGCCTTGATTCTCCATGGTGAATCAAGGGAAGGGAAAACGTTGCAGGCTTTCAAGATTCTGTTACTTTATCAAGAAAGCAGAGTTCCAATATTTCTTGTGAGTCCATTTCCTGATTGGCCTCTAGCAGTCAAGGCATCAGGCTATAAACTGCGAGACTGTGAGTTCTAGTCCTGCCTTAGGCACAAAGCCAGCTGGATGACTTTGAGCAAGTCATTCTCTCTCAATCCTAGGAAGGAGCAGTGGCAAAACACTTCCAAAAAACCTTGCCAAGAAAACTGTAGTCGCCAGGAGTCAAAAACTGACTCGAAGGCACAAAAAATAAAATAAAACAATGGAGGCAGTCGAACAGTCTGCAACTGCAGACCCAGTGATGTCCACAGCTACAACTTTGCCTAAGTCTAGTTTAACATGATATCCAAACAAACTGGGTTATTTACACTTAGAGAAACAAAGTTGAAATGAAATTATAAAATTGCTATTCAGACATGGCTGGAGTTGTCCATAAGTCATCAGCTGTCCAGGTCATTAGAACAGCCAGTGGACCCAAGTGGAGAAGCTAATACTGGGACAAGATTAAGTCACTAGTATGCCACAATTCTGAAGAAATGAGGCTTATTATATAAACAAGACAATTCTAAACATAAAATCCATTATAAATATATCCACAACTTAATATACTTTATGCTATAAATAAGCAACTGTGAATGGAATTTTAAAAGTTTTTAAAAATAAAGGAAATTTCAAGAACATCTTTTATTGGCATGCATATGTAGTAAGAGATTAGCATGAGAACAGCTATTTGCTCCATTCTTTGACTTGACATTTTATATACTGAACTTCACATCTATATGTGGGACACTTAGGCCAAAAGTCCATACAATCTGCACTGACATCTTTTATCGCAAAGGAGATTGTATATGCAAATCCAGCTCAACCTTTGTTTGGTAACACAAAGGCTTATGTTTTAATACACAGATGTAGTCTCACAAAACGACCAGGGATAATCTTGATCCCAATAGCCATGGAATCTATCTCAGAAAAATACTCTCCAGATTGTTATTTAAATAAAAAAAGTGTTTGGCCCTATTCTATGCACACTGAGGTTATCTCTACTGTAAAGAAGGAAATGCAATTTGAAGCAATAGGAAGTTAACACACTAGGTAAAATGTCATTACAGCCACATTTTTATACATATATTAATGCAATCCAATTTCCACTTTACTACTACTAAAATTAGAATATGAAATATAACTTTTTATCACAAAACAACATGATAAACTTGTATTTTTGTTTTACCAAAACTTCAAATCGTACAGCTCCAATTCTAGCACAGGTGCACAGAGCTCTAACCTTGGTTTGCTATTTTAACTAAACGTCTCATATACAGTGGTTAATGTTAAATATTGTTTAAGAAAATGCATATATTCCAAAGCATGGCTTCTGTTTTAATCCAAGGTATAATTAAAATGACTTCCTTAAAAAAGGAAACAAGAAAATGTAAAAATTCCTTTTTAATTTTAGGCAGCCCCAATGGTCCTGAAACTAAAAAAATACAAAACTGGTAAAATCAAACATTGGTTTAAAGTTACAATAAAAAACTTGGGTCAGATGACAAAATATATCTGTTGCTCAGAGATCACAAGAAGCATCAAACATACATAACTGAGCTAATATAGATACAATAAACATCAGAGACAATAAAAGATATTAAATAGCACACAGAAAATAAAGAATAATCTCAGTACAATAACTAGACATTTACCTATGTTTAGGTAACATAGTTCCTTGAACAATTCCTTGAACAATTCAAGTTTACCTAGAATTGTAACTTCTGACCCTTATTCCACAAAAGAACTAAAGCTTCAATCTTACCAGGAGGGGACAACATGGGGCTTGACTCTGCATATGACAAAATTCAGGTTACCTCAGAGTCAATGCTGACAGAAACTCAGACATGACTATCTGTCCTTTAGGCTGGCTGGCTGTGAAATCACTGAAGGTGTGGAAGGCTTGCCTGCCTATTCACTACAGAAGTGCTTCCAAGAAGGCCCAGGTGAGGACACTGTCAGCTCAGCCAGCTATCTAGTTAAGTAACCTGGAAAGTTAAGGAGAGATTGGAGTGGAGGATTTTTTAAAATTTATTTTGTAATTTGATACAAATTAATCAAATTCACATTTCCCAAATGGATACAGCAACCAGAAAACACGTGCTCTTTCTTCATATTTAAAATTTTGCCATACAGTGTCAAACAAAAATATATATGAGAAAATACAGATAATGAATATGTTATAATAGCATAAATATGCATGATCGTATATATGGTTTGGTGCTTTTTTAAAAGAATAAAAACTAAACACTAACCAGTGCAGGAGTGGGATATAAAAAATAAATATTGGGAACAGAGAGAAAGTAAAATTGACAAATTTGTCCATTCCTAAAGACAAATGACTGGATTATTTCAGGGTTTGATCCTCACACTGTATTTAACAGATGGATGGGAAAATATATGGGGAAGGGGCAGGGCTGCAACTGGGGCTGGCAAGCAGGGCATGTGCCCTGGGCGCCACGCTGGGGAAGGTGCAAAAATGAGAATGGGGGGGCACCAAAATGGGCGTGGAATCCATGTTTGCCCCTGGTGACCCTAGTTGCGGCCCCGGGAAGAGGCTTTTTCAGTAAAGGATATAATATTTAGCAAATAAAGGTATGCCAGCCTTTTTCAACCTTGCTCCCTCCAAATTGTTTTTTGCATTACAAATCCTATCATCAGTGAGGACAGTTGGAGAAAAGTAAACAGAGCTGAGGGATAAAGAAAGGCAGAGTTTGAGATGCAATAGGAAGGAGGCCAGCATTATAGAACTAGGTAAAATAAAAAGGAAATTTGAAAACTGCCTTATTCTTTGTCCCACTTGTCAGCAAATGTATTAATCAAACCTTCCATCTATTCTAAAAATCTACCTATCATTGGAATGGAATCAACAGCAGCTGGGAGGTATTTTGAAGAAATATGTTCTTAACTTGAAAAACATCTTCATAAACTAAGGGGATAGTGCAGGGACTGCATGGGGCAACAGATTTAGAGGTAGAGAAAACTAAAAATAATATTGAGCAACATCAGAAAAATGGTGCAGCCTTCCACCAGCTTACCAAGTGAAAGCACAATATTCCCAGAAGAGTAAGTAAACCAGGAATCAATCTCATTTGTTAAAGGATTTAACATTTTTGAAGTATTTGGTTCTGTACAGATTTTAATTGTTGTCTTTTTTGGTATTGTATAATGTTGCTTTTTATTTTCAGTATTTTGTTGATGTATTGTTAAAATAAAATTGTTACAGGATAACCATGCAATATTCATTGTTGCAAAGAAAGGAACAGCCCTTTCAAAATGTTCTTTGCTCCTGAATTTCCATATAACTTGGAGAGAATGCTCCACTCAAACATGGAAATATCTCCTGTTGTTTATGGTAATACTACTGTGCTTCCACCACAGAAAACTGAGTTTCGCATGGAATGCTATTCTTATCAGCTTCATATCCTAGTACAGTAATAGCAATTTAGACACCAATCAAAACACTTCAGGGTTTCACCTGCATTCTGACACATACTGATTAAAATAAGGAAACAAGATTATTGCAAGTGAGTAGCAGCAATTCAAAATTCCAGATATTCCACTCACTAACGATAAGGCAAATGATTGTATTAGAACAACTGCTACCACTGCATATACAAAGAAGCAGAATAATAAAATTAAATGTACACAAATATATATTTATGGGGTGGGATGCTACCACAACTGTACAGTTGTGGGACAACTGTACAATTCCCAAGACAAACATAGAAGAACTGAAGCTATTGACACAGGTGCACAGTCTGACGTCACAAGCCATAAGCTGTGGCCTTGTATATGAAATGAACTGTTACCGTCTAATCTGGGTAACAACTGGATGTTGTTTGGGGACCGGAAAAATAATGATCCTGTTTTAAAAATGGGGCTGAATGATCTTCTCTATACATAATATAATTCACTTTTGTTGATATATATATATATTGGCTGGGTTTTGTTCTTTTTAGTTATTTACTTTTTTCACTTTTATATTTTAAATATTAAAAATAAAAATAAAAAAATCAATTTGGAATAACCTGTGTCCCAAAGTGTAATTCTAATGCAGTAGAACATGAACATTATTTAATATATGACAGGAGAGCAATCACATTAACTATGTTTAATCTTAATTCAATGTAAATTTTAATTTAATATTTGTCCTGACTCACCCACTATTATTTGGACCTTGTGAACATGCCACCCAAAGGCCCAGAACATCTCTTACCAGGGAAAAGTTGTTTATCACTACTATCAAAATCAGACCTGTGCCATCCCAATTCTGAAAGAATAAGATTTTGGTATTTGTCTGACCTACATTAAAACTTCCTCCACTTCTCAATCTCTTCTTTTAATGGTTTACCACCCATTCAGTTTCAATGGGTCCTTAATTTTGGTGAAACACCCTACATTTGAATCTTCCAATTAATAAACAATACAGAAACCAAAGTTCAAAAGGTTCCAAAGATGAAATTGGAAAAAATATTATTGAAGAAAAGAGGACAGGAAACCTAGAGAGTCAGAGCATCTCAAAAGTAGAATGGCAGGTTAACAAGCTAAGTGGTACAAAGAACACATCAAATTTATGCACAGGGAAAGTGATGTTGAGTCCTAGTTTTTTTAAAGCAAAATTTCATTTCAAAATGAAAGCAAAACCAAAATCATCCCAATATACAACCACACACTTTTTAAAGGTCCTCCCAAATGGAAGCTTGTTACCAATGCACACAGGAATGAACCATTCAGCAGAACCAATTTGTACTCTTCAGCTCTCACTCCAGAGAAGAATTAGTATCCCTTACCAATTAACTATTTTTTTACATTTACTTAATTAGCTTACATGATTTCTATGCCATCCCAATCATTAGATTCTAGGAGGCTCACATATTTAAAATCCCTAACACCACTGAAAAAAAAGAAAAACATAAGCCTATCTAGTATTGCGTGGCAACAGCTTTCCTAAAATGTTCTGAAAACCCAGCAATAGAGAACTGCTTTCACTTCCCTAAATGTTCACGGGGGGGGGGGGGGGGGGTGTAATCTTTACATCAGGGAGCAAGGTTTTCCATAAGACTGGGACAGCTACAGAAAAGGCAAGCCTCCTGGTCCCTGCCCATCTCCACTTCACAGGGGGTGGGGGTACTGAGCATGCCTTCATGCCAGCATGCCTTCAATGTACAGGATAGGCAGATTTTGCTTAGAACAGATGGTCCTGAAGCATTACTAGCATTTTAGAAATGTTCTGTAACAATGATAGGTCTCTACACTAGAAAATATTGTGTTAAGTATTCGCCATCAGGAAACACTTATACTAAATTAATTTTAGATTAGATGTATTGTAACGATAAGATCTCTTGTGATTTTATTGCTGGCTGGTTGAGCAATTTTAATTGAAAGACATGCATGTACAGTCTTGTGCATGTTTATCCAGTATTAAACTATATTGTGTGTGATTAGTCGTATTAGCCATAATATTCATAATATTAATAAATTTGAAGGGGTAAAAATGTACAGTATAAAGTACAGTGGTGCTCAAGTTTGTGAACCATTTTGAATTTTAAATGTTTTTTGCATAAATATGACCTAAAACATGATCTGTTCTCCACACATCCTAAAACTAGATAAAGAGAACCCAATTAAACAAGTGAGTCACAAACATTATACTTTTCCTTTATTTATTGAGGAAAATGATCCAAACTCCGTATTTGTCTCTGTATGTGAACCTTTGCTTTCAGTAATACGTTGATAAAGATTCTTAGTCATCCAGGTGGAATTGTCCGTAGGTTGAATCATGGCAACTGGATTTCTTTCTTTTAGGTAGAAACGTTTCACTGCTTTCAGTAACTGGTGTGCCCCCCCTGGGCAGCAATAATTGCAACTAAACATTTCCAAAAACTGTTGATCTTTCCTGCACATTGCCTTGGATGAATTTTAGTCCATTCCTCCTTACAGAAAAGCTTCAGCTCAGGGATACTGGTGGCCTTCCTCTGCTTGCTTCAGCTCCTTCCACAATTATTTTTCTAGGAATAAGGTGAGGACTTTTGACTTGGCCATTCCAAAACATTATCTTTCTTCTGCTTTAACTATTCTTTGTACAACTTGTGTTTTGGGTCATTGCCTTCCAGCATGATCCACTTTCTCTTGAGCTTCAGTTTACAGACAGATACTCTAACATATTCCTGTAGAATTTGCTGATACAATTCAGAATTCATAGTTCCATCAATAATGGCAAGCTGTCCTGGCCCAGAGACAGCAAAGCAGGCCCAAACTGTGATACTGCCACCACATTTCACAGATGGGATAAGGTTCCATGCTGGAATGCAGTGTTTGCCTTTCACAAAATGTAATGCTTTTCATTCAAGCCAAAAAGTTCTGTTTTGGTTTCATCTGTCCAAAGAACATTCTTCCAATAGCCTTCTGGCTTATCCGCATGGTCTTTCACCAACTGTAGATGGTCAGCAGTGCTCTTTTTGGAGGATAGTGGATGTCTCCTTGCAAACCTGCCATGGACATCATTGTTGTTTAGTTGTTTTCGTAATAGTGGTCTCATGAACACTGACATTCGCCAATGTGAGAGAGGCCTTTAGTTCCTTAGATGTTACTCTGGGAATCTTTGAGACTTCCCAGAGTATTACATGCCTTGTTCTTGGTGTCATCTTGGTTTGCAAACTTTTAAGCACCATTATATATATATTTATTAACTTCCTATTGCACTGGAGACTCCAATTTCCAGCCTGGTTTAATTCTTATAGTGGGGGCATTTTCTGAATATTAATTTAAAGCAAAGACATACTCTGAACCTGCTTATATTTTATATGATTCTTTAGACATACTCTGATAATTATTCTTAAGTTGACAAGTAAGGTATAAAGCAACCTTTTTAGACTTTCTGAAAATGGCCTAACAAAATGATTGCCACAGCTGGTAAGGCCAATGACAAAACATTCATCCAAAATGTATTCAGTGACATTGTGCTCTAATATCTCCTCACAAGAATATTACCTCACTTCACATTGTTTCTTGGCTTGTTTCCCCAGGCTGCTTATTTGGGCCCATGAATTTAAATACTGTGCTTTAATTTGCAGCATGCCCACTTCCCAAGATAAATACTCATGAAATACTAGTTGCCAACCCCTGGTCTAAATCAAGGAGTGGAAGTTTGTTAATGCCACAGTGCTCTGCTGTTTTTTCTTTTTTCCCAACAAATGTCCATGTTCTGTACCATGCCCTTACAGTGAGCAGAACAATGATGAAATACAGTACAATCAAACATAGAGGAAAAATAAACTTTCAATGTTCTTCAATGTTCAGATATTACCTATTAGTCCTCCTGCAATTAGTTCGGTATATTTTTACAAACTCCTCTTGCCCAGACAATTCCCCAAATACTTCATGCAGTTACACAAGAGTTAAAGGCATTTTAAGTTGAATTCCACTATTCAACATCTTCACATGATGCTATTCCAATAATTTATCACCCTTTCTTGAGCCCTTTCCTGTAGTTCATCAAAAGTATTATTTGGAATGCATGCATTATTGGACCATGCATTTTTCCAGACTCATCCTGGAATTTGTAACTTTTTGACATTTCACTGTGCTTTGAAACTCTTTGAGAAACAGCAGCTAATCCAGTATCATTTTTTCAGTCTTCTTCCAGGAATTCACAGGATGCAATGACTCCTTCCACATTAAATTTATTAAATTATTTATAAATAGAAATTTCTAGTAACATTAGGAGCCACAAGTTATTGGAGGAGAGCATATAAGGCATGCAAGTCTCCCATCCTTTGTGTAAATGTTCTTTAAAGTTTTTCTTAAAATGCTGGGAATGCAAATGAATGAAGGCATTTATACCAACTTTCATAAGAATGTTTCAACTATCACAGCTCTACTGCATGTTTCTAATCAATGGAGGTTTAAAGAATGTCAAACTGTTTTCTGCAGTTTTTTCCCCCTAAACAAAGTTTTCATTTTCCTTTTACTAAAATTTAACCCTCAACAGAAAAAGTTGGGAACTATGCAATATACTGTACAGTATTGTAAGCCTGAAAAAAGCACACATGAATTTGGGATATATTGATACATACTGCATGAATGTTCACAGTCTATCAAAAGGACATATTTTGTACAGGAACTGTTTACAGAACAGAATCTTCCTTATAACTACAGCACATACTGACAGAACTTGAAACATACAGAGATGTTTCATGAAATACATTCATGAAATATGCAATATGCAATATTACCGCAACAATTGCTGTAGGCTCTGAAGTTTCTGAATTGCATCGCACAGAAGTCCACAATAACCAAATCAAGATATAAATTCAAGTAATGGCAATGCTCCTAAAAGTTATGAATTCCTGTATTTGCCTATAGTCAATCCAATGATCCCACCCCCCCAGCAAAAAAACAAAGCATGTTGGATTGTAGTCTAAGTTGACTAAATACAGAAAAACTGACCCTAAACACTCCTGGAATATTAATCTGTGCCTCTTTGCAACTATGATCCAGCTCAATGAGTGCTGTATAGGAAAAGACCTTCAGGCACTGTGTCTATGTCTCAATTATATTAAATCATATATTCTTGAATTTTAAAATTATTTTCATTTCACAAATCCATAGTTGAGTAAATAGGCATAATACTGTACAAAGATGTGAAACAGCATTTCTAGGAAACAGTATGAAACTAGTAAAAGATAAGGAACAGCAATGGAAAATGTATTTGTATTACAAAATATACAAAAATGTATTCTATACTTTTTTAACTCTTCTTCAATTTTATGAAACACAGTTTAAAACAATCAAACAAATTCAAAGAAGAAGTACATTTTAGTGAAATTTGCATACTTGAGTTACAGAGACTTTATTTTACATACAAGAGGGGGCAAGACTTTGACAGAAATCAGCACTAATGTGGCTTTCTGAACTTCAGTTAAATCCTAAGGATTATCAGAAAGGGACACTTCCAAGGAGTCTTTTTCATATTGGAAAACTGAAGTAGCCAAATATGCTATGAGTGATGGAGAGATGTAGGAAGAAAATGAACACTCTCCACTGCCTAGCAACAATAAAGTAAGTCAAGAACATCATTAAAAAATTCTAAAGAAACATGAAAACATTGAAAATGGGAAACAGATGTCTATTTTACAGGGAAAGGAAATATTCAAGAAATCGGTAGACAGTTTATGGCATATAACTACTTTGTACATATACAAAACGGAATATGCTTCTACAGAAGCTTCTTCCCACACATAATTACCTGTGGCCTCTAGAGGTATCACAGACCTCTATGGATTTATATAGTTATTACATCAACATCATTACTTATTATATATTGTCCCTAGAGCACTTAAAATGGAATCTTTTCACATGAAATTACCAATTGTAATACATAAGTTATGCATTCAATTATTGTCTTTCATATAGAAATGAAAAAGTCCGATATAATAATTTGGTGTACAAAGAATATAATTTCCTTATCTTTCACTTTATCTGAAAAAGACATGTCAAAGATGTTCCGAAGTATACAAACAAGAATATACAGAAAGGCTTAGCATCACCAATTATTTTTAAAATTATCGTCACATTTTTAAAAGAAACAGATATTGCTATATTATATGCTGTGAATGTTCCAAATTGTGGATATTTTATCAACACTTTAGAAATTGCTATGTATTCACCTTTTCCCATTCATCATTGGGGAAATGCTGAAAACACAGGGCATTTACTAAAAGTTCAAGGAGGTTTTTGGATTTGCCCTGCTGTAAGCATATGCAAGCATACCAGTTACAAAACCAAGGGTAATAAGATATAACAAAGAAAAGATGCTAGCTTATTAAAAAAAAACTGATTATCATTCGCAATATATTCGGAACAATTCAAATATGTATATTCATTATTCAGCAAACATACAAATATCTGTACTTGATTGGAAACTTAATGAAGCAACTTTCAACTAAGTACAGGGTTCCCTAATAAAAACTTCCTCTTTCTTGGGAAGAAGAAAAAGTGCAGGGAGCAATGAATACACCTGCTGTAGGCATGACTTGACCATTTGCAAGAGCATGGTAGAAGTAATTTTTTTCAACATTAGTAAGGAAATCGAAATAACTACAAATAATGAACCAGCGTTCAGTTTTAAATTTTTAAAAATTCATAAAAGTTTCTGCATTTTTATTTACATGAATATTCTGAAAGGAAATTGGAGTATCCATATTTTATCTATAAAGATCCACTTCCAATCGTAAGAGGGATGGTATTTTAATGGAGGGTGAACAATAATGTCAATGTTATTTTTATAACAGGAATAATGGCATTTTTTATATTAATTCTTCTGTAAGCATGTGTCTCTAAGATTGCATCTCCACATAAAATTCATTAGGATTAAACAGATTGGCATTGATCTGCATTTAGAAATATTGCTCCCTAGAAAATATTGTTCTTTGAGAAAATACATTTTTCAGAGAATTAAATAAGTACGCAAGGTGAAAATTTTTTAAGATAATTATGAATACTATTATTATAAAACAAATTATACTATAAATGTTAGTGTTGCATTTCTCTAGTAAATACACATTAAATTATTTAAAATAATCAATTTTACTGATACTCTGAGGAATGCTGCAAAATGAGTTCAGTGGGGATCTGCCATAGCTACACAGTAGAGCTGGAAAATTTCTTGACTAAAACCCATGGCAGTCACAGCCAGTCAGAAATGATAACAGAAGATTAGCTGGACCAATGGTCTGACTCTGCAGAAAGCTGACTTTACTTACCTCTGTTCTTGTGGATCTTCCTCCACATCCTCCTCTGATTCAGCCTAGTAAACAAAGAAAATACCATGAAAGCTTTTCAGCAACAATTAATGCATTTCCTACATATACTTCGTTTCAGCAGTGCCAGTATTGAATTGCTCAGTGATGTTTCACGTTAATTAGGCTACTACACTACAATTATGTTTTAACCAGCTTCCTTCCTTTTGCATACCAATGTTTGAAAAACACTACTAGCAAAATTAAAACATTTTGAAGTAAATTCCCAAATCTTCAGACATGTAACACAAGAGCACTGTAACAAAATATTTAAAAAAAACACTAGACAAAAAAGGTGGACAACAGCCAGCCTATCAGCAGCATTTAATAGCTGCAAGAAGACTCATGGGAAAGTCCCGGAAATCATAACTTCAAATAAGGCATGACAAATGGCATTTCTTTTCCATAAACTAGGCCCTGGGAAAGCAGTATCTCCAAATCCCATAGTGAGCAGCTCAGTTATTCGCTGCATATTATCCTTGTGTATTCCACTGACTAACACTCAAATAATATTTAAACATCTCATCTCCCTTCTGTGAAGTATCAATAGATAGACTTTGCTTAAGACACAGGCTTCTAAAGGCTTTCCCGCTTGAGATTATTTTTTATATCATCCCTGGTAGGGAAATAAGATATGTAATAGCACTGTATTTCTGACTACAGAATGCAGCTTCCTCCTCTTCCCACATTCATATATGCCATATACTTAATATAGACACAGAAAATGAAAATACTATTTTTCTTCCTTTCTAAATTGCAAAATTCATCCAGCTCTTATGGCTTCCTAGTGCACACACAAGTGCATGGAAAACACATACAGAATACAAGTGTCCTTTCTTTTTATGGTATATATCCCTGTCCACAGATTTGGGGACCAAAATCCTAAAACATTCTACAACACTGCTTGCTCACTTGAATACAAACTACCTTCATATCCTATTTCATTGAAGACTTTCTACCTGGAAGCCTAAAGCAAAACCCTTTTAGTTTGTAATCTGTGCTTCTGACATCTGATCCACAAATCTAACACACAATGGGTGCCTTCTAAATATGTTAGCTCTACAACTCCCAGAATTAACAGCCGCCAGGAAGATGACAACATCATTTTTTAGGGTGCAACCACCAAAATTCCAAGTGAGCACACCTGAAAAGCAGCAGGTTGGAGAAAGCTCTACCAATCTTCTGAAGCCAAATAGGACCCAGTCACACAAGAAGCAGAGTCAAAATACAAATGAAGAGATATTTTTATCATCGTTTCTATTGAATCTAGTGATTAATATTATCAGGTTTTATCATCCCTTGAAATAAAACAGAAAATAGGACTCAAATCAGCTAGCATCCTCTACATTAATTTCTTCATTTCCTTGGCCCAGCATTCATATTTAGACAGACATAGCTGCATCTTTAAACTTGGTCTTTAGGGGGTTGTTGATTTTTTTTTCAAATATCAAGTTTTATTATAACCAGATAATCTCTTTTGAATCAGTCCTTACAAATACTTTAGAATAAGCATGTAATTTAGGTAAGGCACCTATGAGAATGTTCTAAAAAATGGGACAAGATTCTTTCAGAACACATTTACAGCCTCTGTATTTTATTTATTTATTGCATTTCTTCACCGCCCATCTCGACAAACAATTTTATTTAATCTATGCACATATGTCCCACAAAATTAAGAGGAAACACCATTCCTTTCAGGATGGAATAACAAATGCACCCACAAAAGGCTTTAAAATATCCACTGGAGAATCAGTCTCATTTTAGTTCTGTTGCTCCATAGCCATGAGCACATAGGAGATTAGCCACAATATCTGTACCAATTTATAATGGATATAAACCATCACAGGCATAAAAATGGTCACTTGTACAATTGCCCTTAGCAGCTAAGGATTATCTATACGTGACCAGTTGAGCAAACTTTAACGCAGTTTGTTCTTAGAAATTAATACAATGTAGCAACAATTGCAGGAAAATGCAATTAAGATGTTATAAACAAGGCAATTTTTGAACTGCTGCACTTCACGGTATTAATCTTTATTACTTTCACTTTATGTTTTATATCTATTCTTGAATAATATTGGAAAGAGACTATTTAGAAATACTGAGAAAAAACTATTCTTTTCATGAGCATTCCAAAGTTACTCAGCAATGTTTGAGATACCACCAGTTTCTAAAATAAGATCATTAGAGTCTGAGTACTTCAGAATCGAGAATTTAAAATGAAATTCTCAATTTACTTTCTGGCATCAGAAATTACATACAGACTAAACAAAATACTACAGGCCACAGAGAGAAACTGAACAATATGAAACTAAAACCAAATTTCCTCTTTAAAAAGGCATTTAAGAAGTGCCCATATATGGATGAATACAGTTCTGCTGTTTGGAATCCACTTCACACACTCTCACAGCAGCCAAAGGAAGGAACTATAAATTTTTATTCAAAATTCACTTCTGCTTTTTAGAACTGATGGCTGTGGTAATACTGAAACCGATCTATTTTCATACCAGTGTCTACAAAATTTATATATGAATAGGAAGTCATATTACTAAAACTTTTTTCACTGAGGAAAAAACGTAGAGAAGCATACCCTTTACAGAAAAAAGAAAATATTTCTTTTTACAGTTAAACTAACATGTTCTTTCAAAGAGAGAGGGAGAGAGAGAAATGTTTCTGTTATCTTTCCACTCAACACTCAAAATCAACTTCTTCATTCTGATATCCTTGAGAGTTGTTTGATGACCATTCCCATAATTGCCAAAAGCATTGCTTTACTGCTTAGGAATTATGATACTACCAAACCAACATAACTGTAAGGCAGCAGACATAGGAAGATGCTCACAGAATGTTTCCAACTGCACAAAATTGAGATTCAGCTTTTCTCAAAACTCATTCACTTCATAAAGATAATCACTGCTGCATGTTAAACTAATGCAGCAACGAGGGCTGCTTCATCTTACTATGCATGGCTAAAACAAAGGTCAACCTTGCGTGCAACATGCACTATTGCCCAAAAAGGAAGAAGGTAGAGAGAGAGCATTGTGAAACAAAAGATCAATAGATTTATTAATAATACCTAATTAACTGATGGCATCATGTAATAATTTGGAACAATTTTCAATTATATGCTCCATGAAAATACATCTAATTCAGATGATGTAAACTGTGCTAAACACATTACAGTAATAAGCTTTCAGCTACTATGCTGTCCTTTTCTTTTCTACACACAAACAGATGTTGGACAACAGCAGTTGGTATAACATACAATATTAGATAAACTTGTTTATTTTAGCCAACGTTTGCTAACAATCCAGAAAAACCAGCAATCCTTATTTTACTTAGAGCTGAAACCCTCCTTGCTTTTCCAGACAGAACTCAGTAGGTAATAATGCCATAAATTCAAAAATGAATATAAATAAAATGTAGTAACAATAGTAATGATACTCAAGCTAATCAAAGATTGAGTGATTACAACTAAATAAACCTAAAAGCATATAATTTTTGTTACACCACCTTCAATTTAGATAAAACAAATGAATAAATACTTTATCAATTAAAAGCTAAACCAGAAAACTAAATATACTGAGTTACCTGGAACCTTCCTCTTCCAGTGCAGATCATCACAGGGGATACACTTTTTTTATAAGACTAAAGGACATAAGCACACAAACACCAATCCACACAACTCTACATAAAGTCACTTCTGCATTGTAAGAAATGGTCTTAGTAATAATGTTCACACATACTTAACTTCTTCCATAGATATCTAAGTCCAAAGAAGAGGGGTTATTTTATCTAGGCAGTTGATGGAAGTATAATGGTATACAAATGATCACAGTGGGACTAAGAAGCTGAAATAAATTCCTCACGTAAGTCCTTCCATGCCAGACCTCCTTCTGCTAGTATTCATTCTGGTAGCTATGGGAAATAACCTACAGAGAAGTTATTCCCAATATGGAGGCCATACAAGGCCCTCATCCACCACATCAACTCCTGCACCAGCTGTGGATGATGGAAGTTGTACCTTTACACCTCTGGACAGCACCAGGGAAGCCCCTTTAGTACTTTCTCAAAAA
The DNA here is from genome assembly GCF_035149785.1 of Candoia aspera. Lineage (NCBI taxonomy): Eukaryota > Metazoa > Chordata > Lepidosauria > Squamata > Candoiidae > Candoia > Candoia aspera. The sequence continues at coordinate 36,094,775 of NC_086160.1, forward strand.
ATTAGCTCTTTTCAGATCATTGGGATTATACTTAAATTAGATTATACCTAAATTACTAGACATGATTACAAAAAATCATATTGGTCATCAATACCGCACTGTTTATGAATGTGCGGAACTACAGACAGGCTATGAAAAAAATGCAAACCAACAGCTGGCTAGAGAAAATATATCTGTAACTATTAAAAAGGATATGAAAAGCATCCTATCTTCCAATTAAGATTTTTTTTAAATGTTTAAATTTTAAAATACTTAAGATTAATAAACTGAGTCCCTTCACAATGATATTCAATTTTTATTCTAAAATACTGCTTGTAGTGGGATCAAACCTATGTATGTACAGATGCATTCACAGTAAATGTTAATTAGTGGCTATATTCCCTCACTTTATTAGGGATGGGGGACAAGGGGAGTCAAGGTATTACACTGTAAGCAGAAAGAAATCATATTTATAAACATATGCTGATACAATGCTTATCTTAAAGAAGAGAACTTTATTTTAAACACATCTTGGAAGTTCATGAGATCTGCTCACAGTAGCCTTCCCTACAGAAGCAATACTGCAGTCATATGTCAAGTGATATTGTCAACTGATGTCCTACAAATATCAGGTGCAACTAGATTCCAAAATCTTGAAGCAGCATCACAGTCCTTTTTGGTATATAATCTTCATCCTTTACATCAGAATTACAGCAAAATACAGCCTGCAGTGCTGCTGATATCTGGTTAAGGTGATGTGGATGAATGCTTTCCAGCCAGAGACACCACCATCTCTAAATATGAGGCCACCATGACTTGCAGAACCGTGTGGAGGAAAAAACTGCAAATGTCCTGAAATTGTTTGTTTTTCCAGAGACACCTAATCCCCTCTAAGGGGAAGAATGATTTTATTCCATAGTGCTACCCCATGTATTTTCTGCTATTTCTCCCTCCCCAGTTCTTCCTTACCTTAGCAGGCATCAGGAGCTCCCCTTCTTCTGCTTGCCACAACTCCACCACATTGGGAATAGGATCAATCGCTAGATGGGGGGAGGGGGAGAAACCTCAATCAGTGCCAAATCACGACTTGCAACCAGGTCCAGGGAGCACTGTGGAGACCTGGATCTTAATATAGTTAGAGAAAGGCCGGTTCCTATGCTCCAGGTCTGGGCCTTTTAGAGCGGCCCAGACATGCGGTCAGGCTTTGTTCTGTTCCGCTCGAGGCTAAGAGGCGCTTCCATATTGAACGCGGTTGCAGACACCACACGCGAAGGGGAGTGCGAAGAGGCCAACTTGGCTTGCGACAGGCGTGCGTTTGGGCTTCAAAACAGCAGGCCGAGGGGTAACGATCTCAACAGGACCGAGTCCGAACAACTCGCCCCTCCTTCTATCAGGCGGCGGGACAGCCTGGGGAAGGCAGAAGGGAGAGCCTGGGCGAGGGGCGGCGTCCCTCAGCCAAGCGAACCCCAGCAGCGGCGGCGGCGGCGGCTGTTACCAGAGCAGGGCGGGAAGAGTGGGGGCGGCGGTGGCAAGTCATGAAAGCGGCGACCACGCGTCCAGGGTGCAAGCGCCCGTTCGGCTCCCCCACCCCTTTATTTACCGATCTGCCACACTCGTGCAAACAAACAAGCCTCAACGAGCTTTGAACGAATGGCCTTTTTTTAAAGCTTTAAGCAACGAGGCAGTAAGGGGAACTCGCTCGGATCTCTTTTTTCCCTTTCTCGGCGACTGAGAGCCCTGCGGAAGACAGCAGCCAGAGTCGCGGCTGCACAAAGGGAGGCGGAGAGAGGGGCGAGGTGGGAAACGCTCAGATCGGCGGGTTACCTGAACTTTCGCCCCTGCCAGACCCGGTCCTCTTCTAGTCGCCCCCCACCCGCTCCACCTTCACCTCCCGCCAGAGATCGGTGGTCCTCCCTGAGCATTTCGCTGGGCTCCTTACCTTGGCTCTGCGCTCCCCCCAGACGAAAGCCAGGCCAGAGGACCTGAAAGACGCCGAGCAGGAGGTTCATGGCCGTGGCGACGCGGCAGCAGCTATGCGGCGACGGGTAGCGCAGCCCCGCCATGCTGCTGAGGCGGCTGCTTTCCTGTCTGCCTGAGCTGGCTGGCGGAGCTACAGCTGTGGCGGCGGGAGCGGCATTGGCCGCCGCCTCCTCCCCTTCCCCCGCTCCGCGCGCGTGTGCGGCAGAGATAGAGAAGGCTGCGCGGCACAGGGCGGTGGAGCCCTTCCACGAGAGTCAGCTTTCCCCTCCTCGCTGCGCTCCGCCCGGAGGCGGTGGCTCGGTTGCTGTTACCGCCGCCCAGAGCACATGGAAGGCAGGCCGAGCAGAACCAGAAGGGAAAGGACGGGCTTCAGCAGCGGGAAGGCCCCGACTCTCGCTTTTCGTTCCCTTATTCAGGCCGTCAGAGCTTGTTTTCTCGAAGGCGGGGCTGGTCTACCAGTTGTCGTAAGCTGCAGAATAAGCTGCTCGCCCTCAGTTCTGCATCAGGCGTTGCATGCCTTTTTGTCTACACCTGCTCGAACTCGTTTGCAGAAGCTTTCGGAACCTGTCCCGCTCTAGGAAGGGTTCCTGCCTTGAGCAGAAACTTGCGCTAGATAATCTCCAAGGTCTCTTCTAACCCTTCCCTTTTATGATTTCCTTCCACCCTTTTTATCTATGAAGTAGATTGGACAAAGGGGGCCTGCCTGAGTATTGCTCGGGGGCGGGGCGGGGGGCGAGAATTCAAGGGACATCAACACAATGGAGACCTCTAAAAACGTGCTTTAGTATTAGAATAATTGCTGGAGTACAGGAATAGCTTTCTTTCAAGGCAGTAAAGCAGCCGGCTGAAGAATGACCCGAAGAGTGATGTCAGTGTTTTGAGTTTCTCCCTGCGTTCTCCATTTCAAAGGAAACACATTGGAAAAAAATTACCCCGACGGTGGAAAGCGATGTGAGAAGTTCAAATAAACATTCTTCAGTCTTCTGGCCTCTCAGTCTTACCTCACCAGACCTAGGACGGGTGGCATATTTAATGTCTGAGATGTATAGCTAAATCAGGATTTGAACCTGCATCCATCAAATTCAAGGCTGGCATTCTGATCACTATGAATATTGGCTTTCTGGTGACAGTTCTTCTCCTGCTCAAGCTAGGAGATGTAAGATGCAGAATTTTAGAAAGGATAACCTCTGGGGATAATTCTTAGGGTCATACAACATCTTAAGCCACAATCCATGGTTTACTACCACAATTTTTTTTTTTTAAAAAAATAGACGGTTTAGCAATGGTGAACCCAATTACATGACTTTTCATGTACAGTAATACGTAACTAAGGAAGAAGTCGCTACACATCAAAAGCTTGTATCATTTAAAGTGCTACATTAACTGTTCCTGGTCAGTATGTTAGCAAAAATAACAGTGTATACGTAACTAAGGAAGAAGTCGCTACACATCAAAAGCTTGTATCATTTAAAGTGCTACATTAACTGTTCCTGGTCAGTATGTTAGCAAAAATAACAGTGTATCCAGATTATAACCAGCTCCAGATAGTATGTTCTCTTTATCTTCACAGGAAGAGCAAGTGCATGGAAGAGTTGTTTGGAATCTGTTCTGTATAAATACATTTTCCCTAATTGACAAATAATCTAGCTTTGAGCCAGTATTTGCTATAGTACAGTTTTATGTCTGAAGAATAGGTTTCCCTGCATTCAAAGGCATAATGTAGCATTGTAGTTGTAGACCAAATACCACATGCATTCATTTGCTGAGCTCCATAACTGGAAGACTAGGAAATAAGGACTTGTGGCTTAAACCTTAGTTGCTTAAATATTACTGTTATAGGGCTAACAGATCTGCTATAAAATCCTGACAGCCATTAGATGGAACACACACACACGCACACACAGTGTGTGTGTGTTTATCTATCTATCTATCTTTATCTATCTATAGAAGAGAATTTACGTAGCTCAGGGTTGAACTGTGGAGTCCTTGTTCTCTGAGCTCGGTTGTTTGCTTGCAGACGTTTCATCACCCGATTAGGTAACTTCATCAGCACACTCAGAGAACACCAAGCATTCCATATCTGTGTCTGTTTGCATTTATCTAGTGGAGGCCTGGGGCTTTGTAACCCTAATCTGATAGCCCCATCCATTAGACTTTACTGCAGTGTGCATAGCATAGCTAATATGTGGTGGTGCCATCACAACAGTGGCATGTTGTGTCATGTTGCTGGTAATTCCCTTTCAGCACAAGTTATGGAATTGCATGTTTATTTATTTAAAATAAAATCTTTCCATTGGAAACAAGGCAGCTTTAATTATACACTGGAATGTCAGTTAAGAGGAGGTTAAGTAACCTTCCAGGCCAAGGAGTTTCCCAGCCTGGATACCATTTTGATGTAGGATGTTGCTAAGTTCATGAGAAGGGGAAGGCATTCCTATTTTATAGTATAACTATTTAATCTTTGGAATTATTCAAAAAAGTTGTCCACCGCTGGCTTGCTTAGTGGAAACAAAAACTTTACAGCCTAATCTGGAGTATGTTCATCAATAAGCCAGTATAATGGGGTCAAGTTTATTGCTTTAAATAAAATGCTTCTCTTCCTTAAATATTGGGGTGGCCAGTAAGAAAATGTTCCAGGATTCTGGATTCTTGATATGTCGACAAAAATCATATGCAGGCCCTGAAAAAGAATGAAAAAGGATATCCATATACAAGCAAGAAAAATAAGTTACCTTAAGCAGCTACTTTTCAATATTTTGGTGAATCTTATTGTTTACATGGCCATAGCTACCATGAAGCAGGATAGATCAACCTCCTTATCCAGAATATCCTAATTTCCTTTCTTGTGACATGTTGCTTTGAAAGTGACATGTTGCACTGAACACAGCCTATATGATCTTTCATGAGCGATAGTACATATGTATCTGAGAAAATAGGCATTAGTTCACAAAAGCTATAACACAGTTTTATACCTTTATAGTGCTATATATTTATATATAAATACATATATTTAAATATATATAAACACACACACACACACACACACACAGTTGCTATAAAACTGCTATTTTGTGTTAATGTGTTGCAGCAATGTAACCAGACTGTGTGGTGCAAACAAATCAGTCCCTTGTTTATAAATAGTCTAACTTTGGACAAGTCAGCACTATATGGATAATACAAATGTATTTGTATTTGTAAACAAATATAAGTCAGTACAATACAAATAATAGGTGCCTCTTGGTTCAGTGAGATTTGCCCTTTAGTATTCTATCCTGCCATGCCTTGGTAAAGGCATGCTTTGGGGACAACAGTCTGGTAGCAGGGACATGGTGGTCAGTGTCTCATAGGATCAGGAAGGACACTTTGGCTATGGTACTATACAAATTTTGTGTTTTAAACAGGGAGAAACAAACTATGCAGAGAGGCCTCCATTATTTTTCAAGAGAAATTAGAAATACTTGTTGTGCTGTTGTCTCTTGATGGTACCATTATTACATTTAATATCTCTTCTTTTCACCAAGAACTGAATATGGCTTACATGAGGATCTTCCTTCATTTTATACTGACAAATCTGAGAGGCAGGTTGCACTGACCAAAGTTACCTAGAAGGGAGCTCCATGGCTGAAGGTGGACTAGAACCAGAGTGTTCCCACTCCTAATACAATATCTTAATTACTGCCGCTCACATGTTATTATTACTACTACACAAAGTCTCCATTAAAATTACAAATGATACCAATTCCAAACAGCAACATCACTGCAGAACAACTAAATTAAGATACACCAACAGTTTGAAAAATCCCTCTATTCATCAGATATTTAAGCAAGCTAAGGAAAATGCCAAGAAGCAAATAGGCTGGTCCAACAGATGTCTTTTTCCTGATGCTACACTGCAACTTAATGACACAGTCATATGGGAGCAATATTGTAATTTGGTAATTCAGACTTACCAGGTATGCAGGACTCTACTTTTTCTAGAATACAATCTGTATTGGTGGCACTGACCCCCCAAAAGTAAAATACTCTAAAATCATAGACTATATGAATGACAATAATCAAAGCTGAAACATTATGCCAGGGTACAGTACTATCCAGAATAGGTTAAATGTTTTATTTATATATTTTATTTTTTTATCCTATTTCTCCCCTGCCCATCTCGTGCAATGACAACTTTAAGTAAAACAGCCATGTAAGCCTTACCAAAAAAAGGTCACTACTTTAAATATCACATTACAATATTCTGCTTTAATAAGTTGATTCATTAAAGCAGTGACATTTTTCTCAGCCTTTCAAATAGGTCTGAAAAATGATGCATATGTTTTGAGTAGTAGGTAGGGACTGAGCTTGCTTGAAGTCTGAAGTACTTCTCTGAACAATTTTCAAAGTATGCATAGTCCTAGTAAAATACTATTGTGATTTCATGCTGTTTCGGGATAGTGGGAATCAAGTGTGAGCATAGCAGGAAAGTGCTATGCTCACACTTGTACTCTGATAATTTTCAAAGCATGCACTGATCTGTAAATTACTTTAATTATAGAAATGAAAAAAAAACCTCTTGCCAAAAACTATGTTCCATCAGATCTTTTAGTTTAATACCATAGAATACAACGTGTCTAATAATGCAGTAAGCAAGATGGTAATAAGTAATCTCTCTTTTTGCAAAAAATTAGAAATTTCAGAATTTGGATTTGATTTGCTACAATCAAATACAAGCTATTTAAATAAAGGAATGTTTCATGGGCCATCTAGCTCTAACTGCCTTTTTAACAAATGAAAATGAAACACACATGCCCACACATATATTCACATATAAAACTGCAAGGATAAGGTAAATACAAAGAATATGCAGTTCACTTTTGTTCTTGAAAGTCTGGAATGCACTGGCAAGATAAACTAAAATTTAGCTTGGTAAACTCTGAATCCCTGAGGAACAGGAGCTATGAATTTTCAAACAGGTAAAATGACATACTTCCTTTCTGAATTGCTCCTTTTCTTCTTTAGTTGAGAAAAGCATGGACATTTTCAGCTTCCAAGCAGGTGGGTTTCTATCCAGCAGGAGGTTGAGTTGAAGATGGGCAGGATTACTAGAAGATGGGAGATGAACACTTTGGGATATATAAAGTCAGAAAGCCATTCTGAACAGCAGAATATCTCACAGTCTCTATTGGATTTGGGATATTGGAATTCTGCAGAAGAAAACATTAATTCATGATGACATTAATATGAATTCATTAATTTGTTCTTCTACTCTTTGCATATATGCATGCAAACACACATGCACACAATTTGTGGGGAGCTTCATAGAGCTATTCTAGAGATAATCTGTCCACTTTCCTAATCTAGTCTTCTGGGGTGGATGTTATGGGAGAACAAATTGCGCCATCTCTAAGCCCAAACTGCATCTTAAGTTGCTTGACCACACTACTGACTAGGGGCATCAGGTTTTATTGCAGTGTTATCTCTCTATACAAGGAAAGTTCAAAAACAGCTCTACATCTAAAACTGCTTTCTAATACATCATCTCCAGTACAACTTATATTTGGGGTCCTGTATGGTTCACTAGACATGAACTCTTCTAGAGGTAGATGAAAACAATACAATGGCCACAGGTAGTCAGACACAAAAATTAGAATATGGTGGCCAGGAGCTGGTGAAGGGGACAGGATTCAGTAACGGTTATCAGTTGGGTTTAGTCTCTAAATTATTATTATTATTATTATTATTATTATTATTATTATTAAAATTTATATGCTGCCTGACTCCCAGAAACTCTGGGCAGTTTATAATTGTTAAAAACATTGAAGAAGAGAATACAAAAAAAAAGAGAGAGCGAGCACAGGACAGAACAACAATAGCAAAAAAAAAACATCTGGAGGGGAACACAAAAGAAGAAAGGGGCGTTTCGGGGGAACCTCATTCCAGAGGGCAGGTGCTGCTACAGAAAAGGCACACTTCCAGGGTCCTGATGGCATTGTTTAATCAACTGTACCCCGAGTGCGCCAACCCTGCTAGGTTGAACTGGCTTGGCAGATACTATGGGAGACGGTCCCTCAAGTAACCAGGCCCTATGCCATGAGGGCTTTATAGGTGGTGACCAGCACCTTGAATCTCACTCAGAAGCAAACTGGTAACCAGTACAGCTCTCAAAGAAGAAGTGTTACATGGACATCCTGAGGCATGCCCATCACTGCCCATGCCATTGCATTCTGGATCAGTTGAAGCTTCCAGGTGGTCTTCAACAGCAGCCCCATGTAGAGTACACTGCAGTAGTCAAGCCGTGAGGTGACCAGGGCCTGACTGTCTGAAGGGCTCCCCAATCTAGGAAAGGGTACAGCTGGAGCACCAGATAAAAGTGGGCAAAAGCCTTCCTGGTCACAGCTGCCACCTGCTAATTGAACAGGAGCTGTGAGTCCAGGAGGACCCCCAAATTGTACACCATCCTTGAATGGGGAAGTGCAATTCCATCCAAGGGCAAAGCTGAAATATCCCCAGATTTGGGCAGTCCAAGCTCCCACAGCCACTATGATTTCAATCAGAACCAAACTGACTGAAAACAGAACCCTTATAGAGTGGTTTGAAATCTGCTGCTTTTTAATGTAGATCACTCCATAATAGACCCATTTATTTATCGCTTAACTTACATGCCATTTTAGGCAAGGAAGACTGAATACAAATAACTTTATAATGGAAAGTATGTAAAATGTGCCAGAACCCTACATTATATATCAATAGAGCTAAAAATAAGATTTCTGAACATTTCAAAAAGAACAGTGTGTTTACAATGCCCTGATTTTTTTTTCTGAGATTCCATGTATGTATGTATGTATGTATGTATGTATGTATGTATGTATGTTGAACTTGAAAATGAAGCAGCCTCAGTGGACCTGTTTCCAAAACCTTTGCCATTTCCTAAATTGCCACCATAATGACCTTTAAATTTTGACAACTTTTGACAGCCACTGATTCAAGATAAAGCTGAAAGATGGCTGTGGCCATACCATGCAGTTGATATTTATATGAAACAAACATCTCTGAGTCTTAGTTACTCCTGGCAAAAGGTGATTGTTAGCTGATCATTGATAGGCCTATGAATCATCTCAGTAATGAAATAACAAGGTAATTTGTAACATACTGTAAATCATGATGTTCTGGACTAAAATACTGTTCTATGGCTAATACTGGTTTAATATATATTTACAGTATGTCTTACACAAATCTAGTCCATACTTCATACTTAAGCATACAGTGCTTACTCAAAAGAACTACAGAATTTACACCATCTATTTGCAAAGTGGTTACCTGCTTGCCTATTGCATACCCTCAAAATACAACATTGGGTGAGTCAGAAAAAGTTGTAGGTGTGTCTTTGTGTTGAATAGCCAGATGAACCTTCCAACCTTTAAATAATCCTTCTCTCAACTAAATACTGATTCATACTTTGTACACAATGGTTGCAATGTAACTGATGATGTATGCCTTAGGAGCTGAGTTTGTTGTTGTTTATTCGTTTAGTCGCTTCCGACTCTTCGTGACTTCATGGACCAGCCCACGCCAGAGCTTCCTGTCGGTCGTCAACACCCCCAGCTCCCCCAGGGACGAGTCCGTCACCTCTAGAATATCATCCATCCATCTTGCCCTTGGTCGGCCCCTCTTCCTTTTGCCTTCCACTCTCCCTAGCATCAGCATCTTCTCCAGGGTGTCCTGTCTTCTCATGATGTGGCCAAAGTATTTCAGTTTGGCCTTTAATATCATTCCCTCAAGTGAGCAGTCTGGCTTTATTTCCTGGAGGATGGACTGGTTGGATCTTCTTGCAGTCCAAGGCACTCTCAGAATTTTCCTCCAACACCACAGTTCAAAAACATCGATCTTCCTTCGCTCAGCCTTCCTTATGGTCCAGCTCTCGCAGCCATATGTTACTGCAGGGAACACCATTGCTTTAACTATGCGGGCCTTTGTTGTCAGTGTGATGTCTCTGCTCTTAACTATTTTATCGAGATTTGTCATTGCTCTTCTTCCAAGGATTAAGCGTCTTCTGATTTCCTGACTGCAGTCAGCATCTGCAGTAATCTTTGCACCTAGGAATACAAAGTCTTTCACTGCTTCTACATTTTCTCCCTCTATTTGCCAGTTATCAATCAAGCTGGTTGCCATAATCTTGGTTTTTTTGAGGTTTAGCTGCAAACCAGCTTTTGCACTTTCTTCTTTCACCTTCATCATAAGGCTCCTCAGTTCCTCTTCACTTTCAGCCATCAAAGTGGTATCATCTGCATATCTGAGATTGTTAATGTTTCTTCCAGAGATTTTAACTCCAGCCTTGGATTCCTCAAGGCCAGCTTGTCGCATGATGTGTTCTGCATACAAGTTGAATAGGTAGGGTGAGAGTATACAGCCCTGCCGTACTCCTTTCCCAATCTTAAACCAGTCTGTTGTTCCGTGGTCTGTTCTTACTGTTGCTACTTGGTCGTTATACAGATTCTTCAGGAGGCAGACAAGATGACTTGGTATCCCCATACCACTAAGAACTTGCCACAATTTGTTATGGTCCACACAGTCAAAGGCTTTAGAATAGTCAATAAAACAGAAATAGATGTTTTTCTGAAACTCCCTGGCTTTTTCCATTATCCAGCGGATATTGGCAATTTGGTCTCTAGTTCCTCTGCCTTTTCTAAACCCAGCTTGTACGTCTGGCAATTCTCGCTCCATGAATTGCTGAAGTCTACCTTGCAGGATCTTGAGCATTACCTTACTGGCATGTGAAATGAGTGCCACTGTTCGATAGTTTGAACATTCTTTAGTGTTTCCCTTTTTTGGTATGGGGATATAAGTTGATTTTTTCCAGTCTGATGGCCATTCTTGTGTTTTCCAAATTTGCTGGCATATAGCATGCATTACCTTGACAGCATCATCTTGCAAGATTTTGAACAGTTCAGCTGGGATGCCGTCGTCTCCTGTTGCCTTGTTATTAGCAATGCTTCTTAAGGCCCACTCAACCTCACTCTTCAGGATGTCTGGCTCTAGCTCACCGACCACACTGTCAAAGCTATCCCCGATATTGTTATCCTTCCTATACAGGTTTTCTGTATATTCTTGCCACCTTTTCTTGATCTCTTCTTCTTCTGTTAGGTCCTTGCCATCTTTGTTTTTGATCATACCCATTTTTGCCTGGAATTTACCTCCAATGTTTCTAATTTTCTGGAAGAGGTCTCTTGTCCTTCCTATTCTATTGTCTTCTTCCGCTTCCGCGCATTGCTTGTTTAAAAATAATTCCTTATCTCTTCTGGCTAAACTCTGGAATTTTGCATTTAATTGGGCATATCTCCCCCTATCACTGTTGCCTTTTGCTTTCCTTCTTTCTTGGGCTACTTCTAGTGTCTCAGCAGACAGCCATTTTGCCTTCTTGGTTTTCTCTTTCTTTGGGATGTATTTTGTTGCCGCCTCCTGAACAATGCTGCCAACTTCTGTCCAGAGTTCTTCCGGGACCCTATCTACTAAGTCCAGTCCCTTAAATCTATTCTTCACCTCCACTGCATATTCCTTAGGAATATTAGTGAGCTCATATCTAGCTGATCTGTGGGTCTTCCCTAATCTCTTTAGTCTGATCCTAAATTGTGCAAGAAGAAGTTCGTGATCTGAACTACAGTCAGCTCCAGGCCTTGTTTTTACCGACTGTACAGATGTCCGCCACCTTTGGCTGCAAAGGATGTAATCAATCTGATTTCGGTGTTGTCCATCTGGTGAAGTCCATGTATAAAGCCGTCTCTTAGGTTGTTGGAAGAGAGTGTTTGTTATGCAGAGTGAATTGTCTTGGCAAAATTCTATCAGCCTGTGTCCTGCTTCGTTTTGTTCTCCCAGGCCATACTTACCTGTAATTCGAGGTGTCATTTGACTGCCCACCTTAGCATTCCAGTCTCCTGTGATGAAAATAACATCTCTTTTAGGCGTGTTGTCCAGTAGGTGCTGCAGATCCTCATAGAACTGCTCTACTTCAGCTTCTTCAGCATTTGTGGTTGGGGCGTATATTTGGATCACTGTGATGTTAGATGGCTTGCCCTGAATTCGAATTGAGATCATTCTATCATTTTTTGGGTTGTATCCAAGCACTGCTTTAGCCACTTTACTATTAATTATGAAGGCTACTCCATTTCTTCTGTGGTCCTCTTGTCCGCAGTAGTAGATCTGGTGGTCATTTGATGTGAAGTGGCCCATTCCAGTCCATTTCAGTTCACTGACGCCCAGAATGTCTATCTTTAATCTTGACATCTCACCAATAACCACATCCAATTTGCCCTGGCTCATAGATCTTACATTCCAGGTTCCAATGGTGTGTTGATCCTTAGAACATCGGATTCGCCGTTCACCACCAGCACCGTCGGCCGCTAGCCGTCCTTTCGGCTTTGAGCTAGCTGCGTCATCAAATCCAAATGAATTACTCATGCTCTAAAAGAGGTCTGTTGAATATCCTTGAAATGTGTAACTAAAGCTTGTTCTTTGACCCTCTTGACCAAACTTCTGCTTGAAGTTTCTTCAATAAGTGCACAATGGGTTCAGTATAAGGGGGAAAAAAGAGGATTTTGCTGGCAGAAAATAAAAATGAAGTGGCACCATTGATGGTATCACAAGCCTATTCTTATAGGCAGAAAAAGTTCCTCTTTATTGTGGAGACAGCCTTACACTTGCCAGTCCTAAAATTCATAGGTATTCTTAGTAAATAAAAATAGTGGCTGACTGCAGGCTAACACTGGTGTCCACATGCCCAGAAAATAAGGCAAAAGCAAGGGAGGAAATAATCTAACAATCTTGGATTGGTGGAGAGCACGCTTACCAGTTACCCTTTGGAAAATGGAAGCTTTGTGACTACAGTGGTCATATCCATCGTGGCAACCACTTGTGACAGCATCCATAATCTCAAAGTTCCAAATTTTCCCACTAGCCCAAGAGACTGGGCTAACCCTACCTCCAACCCATATAGTCAGATAGATTACTTCAAAACTTTATAACATATGTTCATATGCTATCACTTTTAATATTACTTTAGTAGATAAGCCCATAATAAACTTTTGGCTAATTTTCCTAATTTAATGTATTTATTTTCTTAGAAAAAATAGAAAAAGCAAATGCAAACACAATAAAAAAAATTTTTTCCAGGTCAGGATGTACTGTCCTTAACATAAACATTTTTGGTGAAGCTTGTAGAGAGAGTAACAGGGCTATAGTTACAGAAGCTCTGGTAGGAATGAATTATCTCATCCCATGGTAGTCTAGATCCAGCACCAGGCATATGACAGGAACCACATTGGTCACATAAATGTCTTTATGTATTAGAGCTGACCTTGGGGAAGGTATGATCCTATCATCCTATTTCATTTGGCATGTACATTAGTAGATAAATATGCCACCACTGTGGATATATAAGTACTAATATTAAGGCTCCTTCATGTGTCAGATTAATAACCTCCAAAGGATCATGATATTAATATTGTTTATACATGTTTACTGAAAAATAAACACACATAGAATATCAGCCTAAATTGCTTAAGTAACAATCTGGGGGAGGCGGGGTAGAGTGTTTGGTATTTGTTAGTAATTTCCTTTTTCCTTCCTCATTTTCCTTTTATTGTCATGACATTCCTGTGAACTAAATAACAGATTTATATTGTTCTACTATGATATTCTTTAATTGTCTCCCTCACAGAATACATAATGGATATGCTAACCTATCATCTCTCAAAGATACTGGAAGAGACACCCCTGATTTCCAAAGGATTTGTTGGTCAGAATTTTTAAAACAAAAGTATATTTAATGCACAGGAATGATAGAAATGTTGAAATTTTGCAAACAGTAAACTGGACCTATAAAAATGAATACATTGCCTCCTTTATCTCTTGCATTTATCAGATGTATTTATAGGTGAGCAGAAAACATTAGGAAAATAGAGCCGTCACCATTCACATAAGATTTTCCTAGGTAGAATCTACTTAAAGTAGCCTAAGTAAAATTGTGGTAAGTTAGGCAGTACATTTTGTATAACATGAAATTATTTATTCCTGTAGTAAGCCTTAATACTATTAAATCAGCCTTCCCATCTGGCACCCTCCAGCATGCTGGGTAGGTAATCATGGCATGGAAAGGGCTTCAGTGGATGCATTTTCTAATGAGGTTTATTACCTAGTTTTTTTTTTTTTTTTTTTATTACAGTAATTTGTATGTCACCTACTCGTCAGACTATATGAAAGATGCAAGAGAAACACAGCTCTCCATTTCACCGTGATTCATCTCAGAAATAGGAGTAGATGGTCAGATAGGAACTGGTGACAAGAAGAAGGCAGAACTCCTACTTTGCTTCAGTCTTCTCTGTAAAGGTGAATTTATTTATTTAAGGTACTGTATGCTTAAGGAGAACATGACAAAGAAAGGAGGAGAACTCCAAGAGATTAGTTAAGGAACATTTTATTACCATGAACAACTTTAAATTTCTAGAGGTAGGCCAATTACATCTAAGGTGTCTGTAATTTTTGAGAAATCATGAAGTATAGACATAGTGCCAGAGCAGTGGAGAAAGACAAAGTTCGTATCTACAGAAAGGGGGAAAAAGAGGAGTGAAATTACTGACCATCAGCTTGATGTCAACACCAAGCAAATTCTGGAACAGATTATTAAGTGGCTAGTTTGTGAATATTTAGAAAAGAATGCATTGCTTGCAAGAGGCAACATGAGTTTATTGAGAATAAAGCGTGCCAAACCAATATGATCCCTTTTTCTGACAGAATAACCAGTTTAGTTGACAGTGGGAATGCAGTGAACACAATGTACCTTTACTTGAAGAAATTTGAAAATTTCACAAAGTCTCCCATGAAATTCTAGCATGGAAGATAAAACATGAGTGGGAATAAGTTACCATTAGATGAATACGAGTTGGTTGAACAATTGTACCCAGCAAATCTACAGCTGCCATTGACCTGGGACAAAAATTTGAAGAGCATACTGCAAGGCTCCATTCTAAGCTCTGGTCTGTTCAGCATAGAGTACTTATAAATGGCTTCAAGTAATGAAATATAATTATCAAATTTTATGTGTTTGTTTATGAATCACAGTTCTAAGGCTTCCCAACGCATTGGCGACTCTGGATAGCATACAGTATTAAAAACAAAGGCATAAAACAGCAAATTCAAACAGAAAATGAAGTCCTTGGTGCTCTCTGGTTGTTTGCCTGAAGACATTTTATTACCTGACTAGTAACATCATCGGTGATGAGATAGTAATTCCAGTGGATTTGCAGATCACACAAAGAGAGAGACAGAAAAAGACAGAAAAAACATTAAAGAACATTAAGATTCAGCATGATCTTGACAAATTGTAACATGGGACAGAAATAATGAAGATTCATTTAGAGTAGGACAGGGCATCATTATATGCATAAAGGATCTGGGTGTCTTCATGGATCACAAGTTGGATTTAGTCAACAGTGTGATGCAGGTGCAAAAACAAAGCAGTCGCAGGCTGCATCAGCAGAAGTATAGTGACAAAATCAAGAAAAGTATTAATTCTTCTTTATTCTGTGTTAGTCAGACCACACCATCCAGTTCTATATGCTAATTTAGGAAAAACATTAATCAACAGAAAATATCCAGTAGAAAGAACCAGCATTATAAGGGGAGGAAAAATGCTCAACTCCATGTATATACAGGATGGTTGCGACATTGGATATGTTTAGCCTATAAAGAGAAGACAATGCTGAGACAGAATAGCTGTCTTCAGGTATCTAAAGGGCTATCATGCAGAAGAGAAGGAATAATCGTTCAAGGTTTTTCCAGATGACAGGGCAAGAAATAATGTTAAATTACAAGGAAGTAGAGCTTACTTGGACATCGGGTATAGGAACAATTGAATGAAAGAATAGAGGTGGAAGATTGTCCTTCACTGGAATTATTTAAACAGAGGCTAGATGACCAGCTGTTGGGGAGAATGAAGTAGTGCGTTTCTGCATTGTGCATGGTTTGGAATAGGTATCTATAAGCCTAACTCTTACATTCGATGAGTTATATACTTCAGAAAAGATCCTACTCAATTGGTCGCCAGCAGTCAAACAATGCAGTTTTACTATACTCTCTTGACCTTACTGTTTTGCTTGCTCACCCTTTAAGTAAAACTGGGAACCAATGTTCAGTATTTCATTCAGATGGCTCCAGTGAATGTGGTCTGTATCTTTCAATTCACCCTTATGTCCAATCTTCTTTTACTCTTTTTACTCAGCCATGTATCTTATCTTTTACGATCTCAGGATTGACAAGGTACTTTTTTCTCTCAACAAGACGTTTGATGCATGTTAGAGAAGATGTTAGTTGCCTTTGCATTAAGAAAGAATACAGCTTGAAAACTGACCAGATCAAATTCTTTGCAAATATGTGTTTAATACAAATAAAAGGGCAATATTTGTTATTAATTGCATTTCACAATCCCTTAACTCTATGTATATACAGTATTACTCATAACACATTTCACTTTGTCTCTTTCATACACACACACACCCCAAATATAATCTCCCAAAGGTGTAACAGAGGAATTATTCCATTTATTAAACAACTGTAGAAATGTTATGACTGAGTTATTGGGGTGCCATGATTGGTAACTTGTTTTGAAAAGCTCAGACAGTCTGATTTCAAGACCGCCACAAGGCTAAACTCATTGTATTTAGCCATCAAAGGCCAACATACTTCATACTAAGTTAATTGTGCTGGATAAATAAATCAAATCTAGATGATGACCAAAATGCCAAATGTAACATGCCTGGACTTGCTGTGAATTAAAGGCTCTTGAAGTCTAAGAAGAAAAATTAAATAAGGAACTTTATTGCTCTTGAAGTCTAAGAAGAAAAATTAAATAAGGAACTGGGCAAAATTAATTTATATTGTATTTGAATGTGAAGTTTCAGATTGTTAATTAAAAATAGATAAAAGTCTGCATATAATGGATATTTATGAAAACGATATACAAAAGTGCATTATATGAAGGGAAACTGCAAAAGTGATATATTTGGAGTATTCAAGAAAACTATGTAGGTTTGGGGAATTGCATCAAAATCCATTCTAATTTAGTGCAAATTTTAAAAAAAAAGGCAGATTGACCCCCCTCCCTAAAGGAAGATTCCAGAAAAATGGTTATAAACACATGCAAAATTTTTGTGTGCTGCTCAGGTTTCCTTCCTTGTTAACTATGGTTGTCAACTATTGCTAAAACCATTATCAGATACTTTTCTCCCAACAAATACCTTCATATGACACAGTATGTACACATATAAATACAGTATGTACACTTATATCCAAGGGCTCCATTCCAAAACCAGCAAGGTTATGAGAATAAATATTGAATTAATAAGGCACTCTGTGTGCAAAATTAATTGATCCCCATCTACATACAAAGCATTATCTCACACGCAAACCATCCTCTCTCTGCATACACAAGGAGAGACAGTTGGACCAACTGGAAATCTGGGCTCAGCAAGCATAAACCTATGCATGCTTACTTCGACTAGTTCTGTTAAATTCATTTACTCTTACTTCCTGTAAGTATGTACAGGCTACTATGCTATTAACTGGTGTTTAGACCTGTTTATTCCATGTAATATGCAGTGAAAATTAGTAAAGGGATCCTAAGGGTACTTAATTGCTTTGAACTTCTATTTACAGAAAAGAAATGGGTTGATTGGTAAGAGTTTTTAGTGCTAAGCTGCAAGCACAAAGAAATGCTTGAATGCTTACCTTGTAATAAGTTCCAGTGAATTACGTGGCTCTTACTCCATGCATACAGTAGGTAAGCATGCATAGCAGGCATAGATCTTCTAGTTCTATTTTGTCAGCACACTATCATCGTTCTCATCATACGTAAAGTGGAGAGCTTCTTCCTCATTTGTGGATAGTCAAGGCTCTCCATTGCAGACACTCATTTTGTGTTCTGGCAACAAGAGGACAGGTGTGCATGCTGCTTGAAGGGTACTATTTGATTTTATAAATTTATCTTTTTATTTACACTGTAGATTTCTAAGCTGCCCAACATCACAGAAACTCTGGCAGTGCACAAATTAAAAATAAAACCACAGTTCGTAAGTCCTCCCCCAAACTAAAAGATGATCATAATAGGGGAGCAGAGAAATACCACCATCAAACACAACATAGTTTAATCCAGGTGGGGAGCTTGGGGGAAAAGCCAGGTCTTAAAGGTTCACTAAAGGGACAGCAGGGTTGGGCTGTTCAAGCCTCTGAAGTGGGATGCTATTCCAGAAAGCTGGCACTGCAAGAGAGGAGGAAACTTCCATCCATTTGCTTGCCTTCAACATCTTCCACAATCATATTCTCAGCAAACATTACCACTCTAAATCAAAGGGGGAAAAATATATTTTCTGTAGTACAATAGTATGCAGAAAGAAATAAAAATTACAGAATAATTCACAGAACGATTTCTGGAGACTAATTATTGTTTTGATAAAGCATTATTTGTCAGGAAACTATATTTAGATAGAAAGCCTAAATACCTGATCTAGCTGTAAGTAAAAAAATAAGGACTGTATTTCCTACTAGATCATCTCTGCCATTACCAGAGAAGGAATGTGGGAACCAGAAACAGGTACTGAGAGTTACAACAGCCTTGAGAATATTTGTCTAACCAATTAGAGGCAGGCTAGATAGTTGGAAGGAATAAAAAGAGAAGACTCCCTACAGTAAAGTTGACTATACCTATTGTCCCTAGTGAATTGAAAAATCTACTGAGTAAAACTTCCACAATTTCTCATACTGTGGACCTTCAGAAGTAAGTAAATCTTATAATACCTTGGTGTCAATGGAAAACACTACAAAGGAAGAGAAGCATGTTGTCCTACAAAGCTGGCAAGAATGAAATTTATGAAGAATGGGCAAACTAAAGCCACTTCAAGATTAAATTCACCAAGGGTCATGTCTGCTTGGAAGGTAAGTGATATTCCCTAACAAGTAATGGTGAATGGTAATTATAAGCCAGCAATCAAAATAGAGTTTTTTTAAAACATTGTTTCAATGTTTATAGAACATCAGCTTCACATCTATCCTGTTAGGACTCTTGTTCATTCATTGGATGTCTCTCCTCAGTAGGGACCATACTGAAAACTTTCATTTTTCTGAAAGTATGCATAAGTAAATGGAAACTTTGCTCATTAGAGTGGATGTTTGCTTTATGACTCTCAACTTACATAATTTCATTGCTCACTGTTTTAATTACAGAACTAAATAAAACAGTATGATAGTGGCAAGCATTTTCAACTGGCAATAACACACTGTAAATTTAAGCACAAGTTCCTACACTATATAAACTGACCCACTTACAGTAGCCTTTACTCCATTAATAATTGATCCCTTGGAATTTATCCATTCCTAATTTTGTTTTACTTAACCTAAGGAGAGACAAGAATCTTCTACTGTTTATTGAAGATATTATTGTTCAAAGAATCTAGTACAAAGCACTGGTTAATGCCAGCACTCATATGGAATTTGATACACTGCATTACAAAGTGCATATTTTTAAAGTAAAACATACTGAATCAGAGATACAATTTTTCCTAGTGCATTTTTCGTTCATTACTTTTGCATAGAGAGCTCTAGGCTTTCCTAACATGTAGAGAAACATCTAAAGATCTAACTACTTTATGGGAGCGTGTAATAGATACAAGTGAAATTAACCCAAATGGTGATTATCAGAGAAGTTAGCAGAGGACAATTGCCAACCAAGCATTTGATAATTTGACATTTGGATATAGTTAAAACTGCAATCTTAACGTAGGGAATATATAAGGAACTTGTTATGGACATTGCCGATGCAAGAGAGGGGGGCCCTATACAGGGGGGAAAACACAGTACTGATTCTTTTCACCTTCCTATCAAGAAATTCAGAAGAGAAACACCTTAGCTTTCTGGGCTTTTCTGGTAAGAATTGCTGCTGCTTTCTCAGTTTAGCAGGATTTTGTACTGTAGAGCAGAACAATAAACACTAGAGCTAGAGCTTCTGGTCTCAGTGTGGTTCTTCGCTCTATATCCTGACAGAACTAAGTAGCAAGGAACTTTTTAAAAGACTCCAATAAACTTGCAGCCTGAGTTGTGGACAAATGGAATATTTCTATTTGTAAGAAGGAGCACATACACAAATTCAGGGATGCCTCTATTTCTCTGACACTCTTCTCCATTCATTACTATCTATTATTTTCTAGCTGAGAAACAGTCAACTGAAATTCCACTTACTAGTAAATGGGAGCCATTTTTTTGTCTTAAGTTCAAATGAATGTCAACTGCCTTGCAACATAGATAAAACTATACACAATATAAAGCATAGAGTCTGCAAGCAGAATTCTGTTTGAGACAATTATCAGGAAGATCAAAATGTAAAAAGGCAAAATTACTTTAGTGTTTTCAGATTTTATTAACTTCAATACAAGTAATGATGGGTAATGAAATAAATTTTAAAATAAAACATCTTGAACAATATTAAATTATGTGGCATCCTTTTTAAACACTTTTAATCAATATAGTCAAAGTCTTCTGGTATACCAAATGTTTTGTCAATTTTGCTTTCTTCAAATCCAAACTTCTGTTTAGCCCAAGATTTTACAGCAAAGATATTATCTGTAGACAAAGTAGATGAAAAATAATAGATATTAGGGCTTTTTTTAAGTATTCCATTTCAAATGATCATAATAAAAGACCCTTAATGTTTAAAGATAATAATATCCACAAATTGTCATCCCAAAGCCCCTCCTCACACATTTTCACCTATCGGTTGCAGGATCCACAAATTGTCATCCCAAAGCCTCTCCTCACACATTTTCACCTATCGGTTGCAGGATCTAACCCTGATTATTCTGTTATTACCAGTTCTCACGTAACACCTTTCTTGTGTGAGACACTTCAGTGGTAATAGTTTTCCAAAAGGCAATTCCAAAAGGGGGAGATGAGCGGTGATATAAATTTAATAAACAAACAAACAAATAAAATTAATTGCACAATAAGCACAGGACAAACAGTTCAGCACAATATCTGCTATGTTTAGAACTTGAGATATACACTTTGTAACTAAGGAATTATATGTGTTTGAAAAATCATATGTCTCTGGGGATTGCTAAACTGGCAGGCACCAGTTTTGCTCTGTTTATTTAGGTTCTGTCCAGGTTTGAACCGAACTGTTTCATTCCTATTCATTTGACGTAGCACTTTTAAAAAAGAAATCAATCCTTCCCTGCGTACACTGAAGCAGAAGACTGAAATGCCATTCCATTTCCCTACAACTCAATGCTATAAAATTCATTGTTCTTCAGTTTTATAATGCTGATTTTTTTTAAAAAAAATCTTGACTTGATTTTCCCTGCTGATTCAAGTACTACAGTACTTCCTGCATGGCATCTTACATCCAATTTAGTATTAAACAGATAGTAAAACTGATGATATTGTAACTTTGGAAGAATTGTATTCAACAATGCATGATCGCTCAAAAGACTTGGCAACAAAGCAGTCAGAGGGAAAAGATTTTTGAGGAAAACCAGCACTAGAAGGATAGGTATTCATATGTTATGAGGTGCATTAGTCATCACATAGATGACATATAACATTTAGTACTTATCCCAGCGTTTCCTCCAATTCCATGTAAATGAACTCTATAATAGGAATTGCCCACATGGCAACTGGTACTAAACCCTTACAAAGAAATGAAAAATCACAAGGAAAGAAGTCAGGTATCTAGTACCTAACACATTCAGTTTGCTTGCAAACACTGAACACATTTTTATCCTTCACTGGCTAGCAAGCAATTGAAATAGCAAACTCAAAAGCATACATTTGCAATACAGGAAAAACATTTTTAAAAGTTTAAGAAGGCCTTGAAAAATAAAAAGAACTTTTCCAGATGCAACCCTAAATATAAACATTCCTAAGATGGCAGCTCTATAATCAAGAAGGGTCTTTCTCAGCTGGCCACTTCTAAACTTCTGCAGAAGAGTGTCTAAAAATTTCAGTGAGCTGGCAATTTCATACAGAAGACAATCTTTCATATTTAATTATTTGCATGTTTATTCATTTTAAGTAAAATATGCAAATTTACTTCTCAGTGGTGAAAACTGATGCAGCTGAAACATGATTATGTGCTAATTATTTTGGACTTGATCACATATGACTGTTCCTGGAAAACTGTTCCAATAAAGGAATATGATGCATAAAATACATTGATGTAATCACTGTGAATAGTGATATCTGATAATGAGCAATCCAATTTATTGTACAAGTGTCAGCCGCTTGATATGAAGAGTACCATGAACTATACACTACTGTGCCCTCTAATTTAAAATCTCGAATAATTCCAAATTAATGCACACATATCTTTTACTGCTTTTAATTCAAGTACTTTGTTAGTTTGCACAAGTTATCTTACATTTATAGGCGGGATAAAAATTAATTTAGAGCACATAAACTCTCCTGTTTTATTCATTACTTGCAGATTGAAATTGTCAAATTGATATATACAATATAATGGTTAGCACCCAAACAATAATAGAAATGATACCTAGCAAAAACTGAGGGGATACAACTAAGAACAAACAAAAACATCAAAATGTATGGATCAGAAATTGCAAAAATTGTATTTATGTCTGCATTTTTGAGCAATGGCAAACTTCACCAATAATAGTTATTTTATGAGCTTTTAGCAATCTGTTACCTGGCAAATAAGTCAGTTTTATGTAAAAAAAATAGTAGTTAAAATCTTATATTAAAGATTGTTTCTTTCCATGAATTTAGTTTTGTTCGCAGAAGTATGAATGTTGTAAAATAATGTAAATGCAGACATACCAGTCCATCTGTTGGCTGCTTCCTTAGCTATTTTATTTCCTTGACCTGAAAAGAACAACAAATAAACAAATAAAATTCCATAGAAGCAATTTTTTAGATCCATAGCTGAAGAGGCTCAAAAGGATAAAACCATATATTAAAACTATTATGCATTTTTAAATAACTTGAAAATGTTTTACTATTCTATTGAAGTTAATATTTAACCAATTCTCAAATAAGATTAGTGAAGTTACAACAAAGTGAAGTGATATGCTGAAGCAATGGTTTCTACCAGTTACAACTGAAATGTGTTGGCATATATCCAGCCATAGTATACAGTAGAAAAATAAGAATCCTTCAGTGCTTCACTGAATTAGAAGAGGCTACGCTCTAACAAGAGACAATCTATTGTACAAACATTAGGGCATCTAAATTCTGTGATGCATAATCAGGAATGTTTATTTGTAATAATGATTTTATTTCTATTGTTCATCAAAAACGAACAGATTTATAAGAAAACAAAACATGAAAGCATTACAGAATCTTTATCCTTTTGTAAAATCCCTTGCTCATTTGCTATAAATTATTGCGGCAACTTCTTCATGTGCCAATTCGTATAGTCTTGTAATTCACTTTCCTCTGCTATGGGGGAATTTATAAAAGTGGCCAATGTTACACGGGAATTGACAGCTAGTAAAGTTTATGATAAGAATACGCTTTCTAAACTGTAAAAGCTTCTGTATCCCAAGTTCTACACCAATGTATTTGTTTGCTTATAGAAATAGATAACACTGGTTAAGGCAAACACCCCCAAAGAATGTATACATCAGTCTTATGGGATTATTTAATTGCTTACCAAAATTTTATTGATCAATTGATTGATTCAATTTATATAGCCGCCCATCTCAAACCAGTGACTCTGGGCGACTAACAGTAATAAAAACAATCAAAAAATAAAAACAATACCAAAAAATTAAATATAAATATAAATACAGCTGAGAGATCTTAAACGTCATTGTCATGAGTCCGTTGAGCTGAAGACATCAGCGCAATGGCACACATGACAATAACGAGGAAACAGGGGAAGGGGCTCAAGATAAGCAGCCATCAACTCACAAAGAAGAAAGAAGAAGATACAATGGCTAAGCGGATCGCGAGGCACACCCAAGCTGTTAGCGCTAGCGCAACGGAGATCGCCCAGCTGACAGCAATCACCGGATGAATAAGGAAACCGATGATGGGCGATCCCGGAGCGCCAGCGGGGCCTCGCAACCCCTCACCTACCGGCAAGACAGCATGTTGGACAAAGGGGGGGTGACGTAACCTCGAGTGAGGGGGCGCTGACCGGCGCGGGGTATTTAAACCCCGCACCGGCACGCTCCTGTCACTCTCAGCTTTTTTCTACTACTGGCACTACCCGATGAATAAACCAGAGCCTGCTTCAACTGAACCAGTGTCTGTGCATTACTCGGCGGTAGGCAGTGCATGACATAAAGCTGAGAGTCACAAACTCAGACTCGCCGAGCCCCACCGGACGACAACGAGCCGCGGGAGGAGTAGACGGCGAGAAGACCAGGAACGATGAGGCCGGCGCGACGCGGACAAGGGGGGCGAGCCGTACGGCAAGAAGCAGAGGAGGACCGATCGAGGCCAGAGGCACCGCGGACTCCCGGAGCCATGGACACCCACCCGGCCCAACCCGAGCCTCAGCTCCAACCCCAAGGGGAGATGGCGACGGAGGCAACCCGGCCACGGGAGGGAGCAACATACCTCCCGAGACCAGCGGAGAACCCCGCGCCCCACATCGCACCCCAGCCACGGGCGTGGAGCGGCAGCCCAACGGCGGTAAGCACAGGGGAGGACGAAGAAGCAACCCAGCCGACGGCGGAGGAAGCGGGCCAACGGACGGGAGTGCCTGAACCCCACCGGCGACCCACCCCTGCCGACACCGATGGAACCGGCCGCAGCGGCGGCGCGGATCGCGGACGGGGACGCACAAGCTAGACTCGCGGCCATGGAGACCCAACTGAAGGAACTCCGGACCATGCTTCAATCGTTGATGTCCCCTGCGCTGCCCAACGACGTCCCCGCACAGGTCCACACCCCGAGCGAGGCGCCGCCCTCCCACGGGCCAGATGATGGTCAACAAACGGCCCAGGCGGACGACGCCACAGGCCGGGAAGTGAGAGGAGGGGGCTCACAAAACGCCCGGGCCCCAAAGGACTTCCCCATCTTCTTTGATGGGAACCCCGCGAAACTGTCGTTCTTCATTACGAACGCCAGGGAGTTCATGGGGAGGCACGGACACTCCTATGACTCCGAAGCGGACAAGATCGCAGCCGTGGCGATCAAACTACAAGACCGGGCGGCGGACTGGTACGTCCAACTGTACGAGTCCAGCTCCCCCGCCCTCGCCAACTTCCACGCCTTCATCACCGAGATGAAGAGCTACTTTGAGGACCCACTAGCCAAAGTGAGGGCGAAAAGCGCACTCCAAAGACTCAAACAGGGCGCACGCACTGTCCCGGACTACGCCCTCGAGTTCAAAGCCCTCGCAGGGAAGATCAACGACTGGTCCGAGACCACCCTGCTGGAAATGTTCAAAAGGGGGCTCAACCGCGACGTACTCCAATGGGCCCTCTACCGGGATGACCCGGAGACTCTACACGGTTGGATCCACCTCGCGGGGAAAGCAGAACACGCGTACCGCACCTTCCTCATGGCAACGACGGAAGACACGACCAACACCTGCCCAAAGGTACCTGCGCCACACGTGGGGACGGCCGGTCCCACATACCCAAGGAAGAAATTTAATCGCGGGCCCTGCGGGAGGTGTGGAAAACTGGGGCACAAGACGGCAGATTGCTTCGCCAACCGACCGCCGGCTAGTGTGCCCAA
The DNA here is from genome assembly GCF_035149785.1 of Candoia aspera. Classification (NCBI taxonomy): domain Eukaryota; kingdom Metazoa; phylum Chordata; class Lepidosauria; order Squamata; family Candoiidae; genus Candoia; species Candoia aspera. The sequence goes on from NC_086160.1 coordinate 36,120,461, forward strand.
ACCCGCCCCGAAAACTAGCCTCAAACCACCTAACCCGCCGCCACCCCCTCACCGCCGAATGACCGGAGCCACAGCGACACCAGACGAAGGCTGGGACGCCTACTGGGGGGGAGAGGACGCCGTAGACCCAGACCAGCCGGCGGGAAACGCTCCCCGCCTGCCCTGAAACGCGTTGCGAGGCAGGCGGTGGGACAGTAGCGCGGACCACCTCGACAGAACGGCGAAAGCTCCGTTATAATGGCGGCAATCAAACTCTCTGCCGGCAACGGAGTCACCACGGCCGCGGCACTAGTGGACTCGGGGTGCTCGAAAAACCTGATCCACCCTGACTTAGTCGCCAAACTCGACCTCCGCTGCTCCCCCCTCCCCACGCCGCTGGCATTCCACCAGCTGGATGGCTCAACAGCGGGAGGGAAACCAGCCACGATGCAGACCGAGCCGGTCACCCTGCAAATGGGCACTCACACCGAACGCACATCATTCGTAGTCACCCACATCGGACAACCCATTGCAGTCTTGGGAATGCCATGGCTCGCGACAAACAACCCGCGCATCGACTGGGAGACCCGCACCTTCATATTCGGCGACGGCGAGTACCGGGCGCCAGTTCCAGCGGGCAGAACCAACCCCACTGTGGGACGAGCAGAGGCGGCTACACAGGACAACGCAGCTACCACAGCAGACCTACCGGAACAATACGCTGACTTCTCCGAGGTCTTCGGAGAGGCAGAAGCTGATCAACTACCCCCCCACCGCAAGACGGACTGTCGGATTGACCTGCTGCCCGACGTCCCCTTACCTAGACCGAAGATCTACTCGATGACCCCGAAGGAGATGGCAACCCTCCGGGAGTTCATCGATAAAAACGTAGAGAGGGGATTCATAGAGCCAGCATGCTCACCGGTCGGAGCCCCCGTCTTATTCCGGGAGAAGAAAGACGGCACCCTACGGCTCTGCACCGACTACCGGGGCCTAAACGCGGCTTCCCTGTCCAATAAATACCCCTTACCCCTGGTAAAAGATATGCTCGCCCACCTGTCCACGGGCAAGGTCTTCTCCAAGCTGGACCTTCGCGAGGCGTACTACCGCATCCGAATCAGGGAGGGGGACGAATGGAAAACTGCGTTCAACTGCCCCCTAGGCGCCTTCCAGTACAAAGTGCTGCCGTTCGGACTCGCGGGGGCCCCGGGGGTGTTTATGCAGCTCATCAATGAGGTCCTGCATGAACACCTGTTCAAAGGGGTCCTCGTCTACATAGACAACGTCCTTATCTACACCAAAACGCACGAGGAACATGTGACCCTAGTCAGACAAGTCCTCGATAAGCTCAGAAGGGCGCAGCTCTATGCCAAACCCGCAAAGTGCGAATTCCATAAAGCGCGCCTAGACTACCTGGGGTACCGAATCTCCGGAGACGGCATAGAAATGGACCCCGCAAAAGTCGAGGCGGTGGTGAACTGGGAACGCCCCCGCAACAGACGCCAACTCCAGAGCTTCCTCGGCTTCGCGAATTTTTACAGGTCATTCGCCCGGGGGTTCGCGGAGATAGCCCTCCCCCTAACGGACCTCCTCAAAACCAAAGGGGTGGGGGACACCCGACGCGCCAAGAACCCGGGCACAGTATTGAATTGGACTCCCGCGTGCCAGACCGCATTCAATAAGTTGAAAGCGCTGTTCACCACAGAGCCAATCCTCGCGCACCCGGACCCAGAACGGCCGTTCGTGGTCCAAGCCGACGCCTCAGACTTCTCCCTGGGGGCCATCCTACTCCAAAAGGACCCCACAGGACTCCTGAAACCATGCGCCTACCTGTCGAGGAAATTCTCCGAGACAGAAAGGTGATGGCACGTCTGGGAGAAGGAAGCCTTCGCGGTAAAATCGGCGCTGGAAACATGGAGACACCTACTCGAAGGAGCCGCCCAACCATTCGAGGTCTGGACCGACCACCGGAACCTCGAGGCCCTCCGAACGCCCAGACGCCTCAGCCCAAAACAGGTCCGATGGGCCCAATTCTTCAGCCGCTTCAACTTCCAGCTGAAGTTCATGCCGGGTAAAAAGAACTTCCTGGCTGACGCCCTTTCCCGACTGCCCCAAGACGAAGAGCCCACCCCAGACACGATTGGGACAGTCCTATCCGCTTCCCAACTGGGGATGGCTGTGACCACCCGGAGCGGCGCTCGGAGGCAGCACGACTCTACGGCGCAACCGACGGCGGGACAACCAGTGACCAGACGACGCCAACCGCAACTACCAGGGGGGATACGCACGGACCTCGCCGCCGCCCTCAAAACCGACCCCTGGTTCCTGGCAAACCCCGACAAGGTAACGATGGCACAGGACCTGGCATGGGGGGAAGGCAGAATCTATGTCCCGGACTCGCAACGCCAAGCGATCTTGCATAGATCCCACGACACCAAGCAAGCGGGACACTTTGGGTTCCTTAAGACCCTGCACCTAACAAGGCGTCAATTCTGGTGGCCCGCGCTAAGACGGGACGTGAAAGCCTACGTAGCGTCCTGCCCAACGTGCGCCAGAGCCAAACGGGCACCAGGCAAGCCCTCGGGACTTTTACAACAGGTGGCGGAACCCTCCCGCCCATGGGAGGAAATCTCCATGGATTTTATAGTAGACCTCCCACCCAGCCAGAAGAAAACGGCCATTTGGGTGGTGAAAGACTATTTTTCGAAACAGGCCCACTTCATCCCCTGCACATAGGTCCCGTCCGCACAACAACTAGCCAAACTCTTCCTCATCCACGTGTACAGGTTACACGGATGTCCCGCACGTGTGGTGACCGACAGGGGCACACAATTCACTTCTAAATTCTGGCGGGCCTTCCTAAAGCTGACGGGGACCCAACAGGCCCTATCCACTGCCTGGCACCCCCAGACGGACGGAGCCACAGAGGTCCTCAATGCCACCCTAGAACAATTCATACGCTCATACACCAACTACCATCAAGACGACTGGGCCGAACTGCTCTCGTTCGCCGAAGTCGCATACAACAACGCCGTCCACACGAGCACGGGGAAAACTCCGTTCGAGGTAGTCTCGGGGCGCGACTTCGTCCCCATACCGGAGCTACCACAACCCCCGGGACCCCAGGTGGACGCTAGTGACTGGGGACGGAAGATTGCGGAATCGTGGCCAATAATCACGGCAGCGCTGAAGGAAGCACAGGCGGCCTACAAAGAGCAGGCCGACAAGCACCGGCGCCAACAACCGACGTTCCAGGCTGGGGATATGGTCTACCTATCCACCAAATTCCTAAAGTCGCCCCAACCCTCGAAAAAACTGGGGCCTAAGTACATCGGGCCGTTCCGAGTCACACAGATAGTGAACCCGGTGGCAATACGCTTGGACCTGCCACACAACCTACGGAGACTCCACCCGGTATTCCACACCAGCCTCCTGAAACCGGCAACTACCTCTCGATGGCACCCAAGCACGCCACTGCCCTCACCGGTGATGATCGACGGCCAACATCACTTTGAAGTAAGGGACATACTCGACTCCCGCAGGCAACGGGGAACTTTACACTATTTGGTCAGGTGGAAACACTTCCCCCACCCAGAATGGGTGGCGGCGCACAACGTTAACGCGCCTGACCTGACCCGGGCTTTTCACCGGGCGTACCCCGACAAGCCTAAGGCGAGACAAGCAAACCGGCACCTGCATACCCCCTGCCCCGCGGGCCCCCCCGCCTACCGTGCCCCAAGGGAAAGGGCCCCCCCAAGCCCACGACTTGGGTGGACCTCCCCCCCCGCCCCGGGCCCACGAGGGAGTGACAAGCGGTCGCCAGCACCCTCCCCCCGCCCCGGGCCCACGGGGGAGTGGCAATCAAGTCAACAGTGCATACCTGGGGGCAACGCCCAGGAGCACACATAACAAAGGCGACGCACTTAGAATAGAAATAAGGGCCCTACCTGGAGCTGATAAGCACCCGACCAGCCACGCCTCTCTCCTCGCCGAACTGAGCCAAACAAGCAGGGTGTGGCCGGAGCATGCGCACGCCCAGGGTGTGACCGGGGCATGCGCACTGGGAACACACCCTAGATGGACACGTGGTAGAGGGCGGAACAAAGAGAGGGGCGAAAACACTCCGGCGGGAAATTCAAAAAAAAAAAACAAAAAAAAAAACCATTTTGACAGCTCTCCTGGTAAAAAAAAAACCGGAAAGCCGGGGGGGGGGGCACTATTCGGACAGGGGGCAGTATGTCATGAGTGCCGTTGAGCTGAAGACATCAGCGCAATGGCACACATGACAATAACGAGGAAACAGGAGAAGGGGCTTAAGATAAGCAGCCATCAACTCAGAAAGAAGAAAGAAGAAGATACAATGGCTAAGCGGATCGCGAGGCACACCCAAGCTGTTAGCGCTAGCGCAACGGAGATCGCCCAGCTGACAGCAATCACCGGATGAATAAGGAAACCGATGATGGGCGATCCCGGAGTGCCAGCGGGGCCTCGCAACCCCTCACCTACCGGCAAGACAGCATGTTGGACAAAGGGGGGGTGACGTAACCTCGAGTGAGGGGGCGCTGACCGGCGCGGGGTATTTAAACCCCGCACCGGCGCGCTCCTGTCACTCTCAGCTTTTTTCTACTACTGGCACTACCCGATGAATAAACCAGAGCCTGCTTCAACTGAACCAGTGTCTGTGCATTACTCGGCGGTAGGCAGTGCATGACAGTCATTGGTGTTAGCACAACCATGAAACGGGGCCCTTCACACATTCAGGGCCCCAGGCCCGGGCAGAGCTAGGTCTTAAAGGCTTTCTGAAAAGCCAAAAGGGTCAGGGCCATCCTAATCTCAGGAGGAAGGATGTTCCAGAGGGCAGGTGCCACAAGAGAAAAGGCCCGTCTCCTGATCCTTGCCAGCCGACATTCCTCGGCTAATGGGACCTGGAGCATGCCCATCCTGCTGGACTGGATTGGACGGGTAGAAACAACTGGGAGAAGATGGTCCCTCAGGTAATCTAGTCCCAAGCCATGAAGGGCTTTAAAGGTGACAACCAGCACCTTGAATTGCACCCAGAAACATACCGGCAACCAACGCAGCTCCCGAAGCAGTGCTGTTACATGTGCTGAGTAACCAACACTATTTACAACTCAGGCAGCTGCATTCTGTACCAGCTGAAGCTTCCTAATGCTCTTCAAGGGCAGCCCTATGTAGAGTGCATTGCAATGGTTGAAATGGGAGGTCATGAGGGCATGAGTGACAGTTAGCAGAGCCTTCTGATCCAGGAATGGGCGCAACTGGCGTACAACCCAAAGGTACGCAAAGGCCCTCTTAGCCACGGCTGCCACCTGCTCTTCCAGCAGGAGCTGTGAGTCCAAGAGGACTCCCAAATTGCACACCGGGTCCGTCTGGGTCAGTGCCACCCCATCCAGGACCAAAGATGGAAAAACCTTGGTACTGGGAGGCCCAAACACACAAAGCCACTCAGTCTTGCTTGGGTTGAGCCAGAGCCCACTGTGCCCCATCCAGGCCCCTACAGCCTCCAGGCACTGAGAGAGGACATCCACGGCATCACTCAGACAGCCCGGGGAGGAGATATAAAGCTGGGTATCATCAGCATACTGATGATACTTCACCCCAAACTGTTCTATCACCTCACCCAGCAGCCTCATGTAGATGTTAAATAAGACGAGCAAGAGAACCGAGCCCTTTGGCACCCCACACAGTAGGGGCCATGGACTGGACCTCCCCCCTCCCACCAACACCAACTGAAACCGACCCTGGAGGAAGGAGGAGAACCAGCGCAGCACAGTGCCACCCACCCCCAACTCCCAGAGCTGGTCCAGAAGGATACCATGATCGATGGTGTTGAAGGCTGCCAAGAGGTCAAGAAGAGCAAGGATGGTCTCATTGCCCCATCCCGCTCCCACCAGAGGTAATCCAAGAGAGTGATCAATGCCATCTCAGTCCCATATCCCAGCCTGAATCTTGACTGAAAGGGGTCTAGATAATCCGCTTCATTCAGAGCCCTTTGAAGCTGCCGTGCAACCACTTTCTCAACAACCTTTCTCAAATAATACTGACACATTTCTAGACCAGCCTATGAGCACACAAAGGATTGTGGGGAGGGGCTTATTAGAATACATGGAAACTGCTGATGTGGCAAATGAGGTCTTTCAGCTCTCTTTTCATTTTCTTTTCATACATACTCCAGCAGGCTCCCACACTGAAATCCTGAAATAATTTATAGTTCTCACACCCACACGCAGCCCTGGTTTGCCAGTACCTGCCTAGCATTATTAGTGGCAGTGGTCAATGTACAAGTTTGTCTCTAGGAATTCTGAGAACAATTAATGCAACGTAAAACGTTTCATTCTTATAAAGTTTACACTATTAGCAAGACTTAATTTGCAAAATGAACTGTGCAGGTACATAACAGAACAAGTGTATACTGCCCAACTCCAAGTCCTACCTACAGCATAAAGAATTTTATATTTAAAACCTGCAGACCAGATAATATGTCTCCTTTAAAAAAAGTGCAAGTATTTAGAAAAGCTTCCATACTTTTGACTTTGCCATGACATAGAAAACATAGACATTTTTAAAATAAAATTTATTATGCTAAACTACAGAATAAATAAAAATATAGCTTCAGATTAAAAATCATAATACGGTAATACATTTAAAAGGAAATAGAAGGAAGGAAGGAAAAAGAAAGTAAAAGAAAAAAAAGGATCCTGGTAAATTACATAGCAAAGCACAGGTTCTTAAACTTTGTGTTATCATACCACCTAAAATGATACCTAACAATTCATTGTTGCAAGGCAGCTACAGATTTCCCCTTCAAGAGTTGTATAGTATTTTTAGCGAGACCCCAGACCCCCAAAATCCACAGTTCATTATATAGTCTAAGAAAAACATAAGCATCCTGAATCTTTAGTGATAGATCCAAATTAATGTTAACAATCTTACCAATGTTGGCCCAAAACAGAACAACAGGACAAGACCAAGCCATTGTTCCATCTTCCGAGTTAATTCTAACCAACCCGCATAAAACATTATCTGTGGGAAGGCAACTAATAAAACAAAAATTATATGTACCACTGCTGTATTTGAGTGTATGCTACATATTTAAGTATTAATATAGGATTTACTATAACCAAAAGGGGAAAGGGGAGGGATACGGAAAGAGATTTAAATGTATTACTTAGAACCACCAACTTTTTACATGAAGTTGTCATTTTAGAATTTGTGGAGTCTTGTGAAATTACAAATCATTACTTTCATAAAAGGATGCAAACTTGAGGTGGAAATAATTACTTCTATATGCTAATGTCAAATAATGACATTAAAATATTTTAATTGCCAAAAATACAGAATGGATGACACTGCAGGATTTAAACAGAAAAGAAAAACCTCAGTAATTTTTAAATTTATGTTGCCTTTCAAAGAAATGCTTTATCAAGGTGACTTATTGTGGGAGGGATAACCTATAAGCAAAAGATAATACCATGTAAAATATCAGTATTGAGACTTTACATTTACTTCTCTCGTATTCCCAACAACATAATAGCATAAGAATGACCTTTAAGATGACAATACTAGTGAAATAACTGCTAAATACAATCAAAGTAATAGGAGCAACAGACATTTCAACCCTCAGTAATTTCATTAGTTTATGCTGAAGACCTAGCAAGCAGATGGTAGGTATATTCCCACTACAAACTAAGTATAATTTGAATTTTCATTGAAAAGCATGTGAATATACTGGCTATGTACTACCATTTAAGGCCAGTTGCAATGAAGTAAGGTAAAAGGAAAAGGAACAAACTCTTGACCTTGAAAAAAACATCAAGAATGAATAGCTAAATTTACAAAACAAGAAGTAGCTCGGACCAGTATGAGCTGTCAGTTTGCAAATATCTACCAACAAGCAAGGTTTATGGTTTCTTTTTCAGCTAACAAAGGCCAAATACCCTGGAATACTTTCAACCTAGTTATCAAGTAACACAGTGCAGGATAATTTCTTCTTTTCCCCCTTTCCAAAAGAAAACATTTCTGTAATGCTATTCTTTCTTTTGACATTTTTGAACAACTACTTCAGTAACAGCTAACTTGTAAAGGCTTGGATACATTTATTCCAGTACCTGCTAAAATCATAGTTGATAAGACGCCCTGCAGTTGCAGCCAAGTACATTTCTGAAAGAATAATTCTTTGTATTTAACTAATGAGACAACTACTGTAGAAGCAATGACTGTTCTCTAGGTCATCAGAAGCATAACCTACTCTAGGCAAAACCTATTCAAATGCTGACAAGGAAAAGTGGTGAATTCTAGAGCATGATCATTTTTATTTCTAAGATATAAATTCGCTTCTGTGACAGAAATTATAAGATTGAATTTAAAGGGCTAATCCAAAGTTAGTGAAGTATTATATAACTGAAATACATTCGGTTTAATGAGAGACATATCCCATCTAAAATAAGACTGGTTATATCCATTAAAATATTTTTAAGCACAGATTTTATATTTATTGCTACATAGGATTTTCTAACCTACAATGTAGGAACCTACTAAGAAGGCTTTATTATTGAGATGGGAGCATAGCTGATGCAGATTTTCCCCTCTGTGTCAGGCAAGTGTTATATTTTGCTATAGCACTATATCCAGCTTGTGATACCTTAATAAAATGCCAGAATTTGACTTGGTGATCAAGTTCAAAGCTGTACACAACTAAAGAAATAAAAATCAAAGGCACTTGTATTTGTAAAATGCAAATTGATTTAATTTGCACAAATCTGGAATTTCATTATATAGCAAATATAAGAATGTCAGAATTAGAAAAGGCAAAAACTGGAATCAAAACTGAAAATCAAACAAATTAAGACATGCAGTTGATACTATTTTATTAGCCCAAAATAAAGAATTAATTAACTCATTATGAATGTAAAAGGGAAAAGGTAAATCTGATTTAGTTAAATGTTGAATCGATAAAGGTAATATAAACCTGCATGCTTTCTGAATTAATGGCTGGTGGTGAGAAAGTGAAGGTGGTAAGTAATTTTGTTTTCTTGAACTCCAGAATATTTATTTATTTACTTATTTAAAATATTTGTATGGCCACCCATCTTAAATACAATTCTGGGAGGCTCAAAACAACAATAAAACCCAGTAATTATAAAATCATAAACCATAAAACAAAAACAAAAGCCCAGCGCCTCAGTCATCCCGTTGGGATGCCCCACAACCAACTCCAGATAGCCTAATTCCATCCCAGTGCCTGGGTAAAAAGCCAGGTCTTGATCGTCATCTGAAAGGCTAAAAGGGTGGGGGCCTGCCAAATCGCCAGGGGGAGGGTGTTCTGTAAGGTAGTGTCCTAACTACCAGGGAACACACTGAGACAATGAACTGGTCTCTAATATTTATTGCTAGTACTTAACAGGAATCCTAACAAACTGAAGAAGCGTAGGAAAAACCCAGACATATAACCCCCAAGGGTTAAGGCGGTCCCGATCTGTGTCTCTTTGAATGGCTGAACAGTTCCTCAGTGCTACGCATGCGCTTGACAGTCTGGGTGGGAGCCCCCTGCTCGCCATCCTTACTCATGACATCACCGTCCCCTCCAGATTGACATTCCATTTCAGCCCCCTCCCCTCCAGAGTCTTGATAAGATGTGCTGTCTGCTTGTAAAGTCCCATGGGAACTGGGCAAAGAAGGCAAATCTTCAAAGGACAACTCCTCCAAGGACGAAGCAGTGCTGCCCTCCCAATCCGATAACGCCTCCGGGCCAGGTGGCTGCTGCTGGAAAACATCTAGAGAGTTAGCAGGGTCAGCCCCCCTCCCCCCTGGGAAATGCAAGCCCGAGGTTGAGGGCTGTGGTTCACCCGGCTCCTCTGTAACTGGAGTCGAGGCTTCAGGCGGGGGCGGGGGGAAATACACACTCACAAACTCCTCAGCTTGGGCTTCTTTGGCCTGCTCAGGCGAAAGAGGAATCTCGGGTAGAGTGCGAGACTTGGGTTTGTGAGGGAAAAGCTGATGGAATCGATGAACCAGTGCTGGAGCATGTACATCTCTGGCATTCTCCCACGTGCGCTCCTCCTCAGGGTACCCTTTCCAGTGTATGAAATATGGGATGCCCCTTCCCCTCCTCCTAGAGTCCAGAATTTCCTCCACTTCGTACTCTTCCTCTCCCTCCACAATTACTGGAGGTGGGGGGGGTAGTTGCGATCGCAAGTTACTTGGGAGAGGGTCTTTGGCTAGCAAGGCTCTGTGAAACACTGGATGGACCTTCATGGATGGTGGGAGCTGTAAACGATAAGCTACTGGATTTATCTGCTGCGCCACAGTGAAAGGGCCGACAAACTTAGAGTCCAATTTCTTGGAGGGTCTGGTAGAGATCAAAAACTTGGTAGAGAGCCACACTTTGTCTCCTACTGCAATCGCTGGCCCCTCCTGCCTGTGAGCGTCTGCCGCCCTTTTGTAAGCACTCTTTGCCCTGTTCAGCTGCTCCTTTAACAACTCCTGTGCGGCTTGTTGCTCTTTAAGAAAATCAGCCGCGGCTGGGACAGTTCCCTGCTGGGAGGAGGTGGGCAACACCTGAGGGTTAACCCCGTAGAGCGCTTGGAACGGAGACATCTGGGTAGATGACTGCACAGAGTTGTTATAAGTAAATTCTGCCATGGGCAGCAGGGCTGGCCAATTGTCTTGCTGATAAGTGGTGTAACACCTGAGATACTGCTGTAACCACTGGTTAATTTTCTCGGCTTGCCCATTACTGGCAGGATGATGCGCTGATGACAGGTGGATCTGGACCCCTAATGACTGGAAAAGGGCCCTCCAGAACCTGGAAGTGAACTGTGGGCCTCTGTCACTCACCAAGTGATTCACCATGCCTCTATACCTAAAAACGTGGTCCATGAACAACTGCGCTGTGGCTGGTGCAGATGGGAGGCCCTTGCAAGGAATAAAATGTGCTATCTTGGTGAAAAGGTCCACCACCACCAGTATGGAAGTCAGGCCCTGGACCGGGGGTAAATCAGTGATGAAATCCATGGAGATTGTATCCCAAGGCTGACTGGGGGTGGGTAGGGGTTGCAAGAGTCCTGTGGGTTTCCCTGGGAGAGGCTTGTCTTGTCTACAGGTATGACAAGAAGCAACGTAGCCCTTAATGTCTGCAACCATCTTAGGCCACCAGTAGTCTCTCAGAGCTGTATGGAGAGTTTTGAAAACGCCTCCGTGGCCTGCCGTTTGGTGGTCATGACACAGTCTCAGTACTTCTTCCCTCAGTGAAGGGGGAATATACAATCGCCCACTATGCCAGAGGATTCCTGCCTCCACATTGAATGGGGAGGCAGTGTCTTGCGGGGCCCTCTGGAGGTCATCCATCCTGGCCCTGGCATACGGGTCCTGTTGCTGCTGAGCTCTGGCTCTTGAAAATAGGTCCTCTGCTTGTCTGCCTGCTGCTAAACTCTCTGTTTGGCTCCCCCTCATCGGCTGATCAAAGTTGTGAGGTTGTAATATAGCAGCCTGTACTTCCTGGTGAGTGGGGGGTTTTGCCTGAAAGGATCGAGACAGGGCGTCTGCCAAGCAGTTTTGCGCCCCGGGCACATAAGAAATCACAAAATTGAAACGGGAGAAAAACTGGCTCCATCTGATCTGGCGTGGGGTGAGGGATCTGGTGTTATGTAGAAGCTGTAAATTCTTGTGATCGGTGCAAACTTTCACAGGAAAGGTCGCCCCTTCTAGCCAGTGCCTCCACTCTTGGAATGCTGCTTTAATTGCCAGCAACTCTCTGTTAAAAACATCATAGTTTCTCTCTGCTGGTAAGAGTAGGCATGAAAAAAAAGCACAAGGAAGCAATGTATTCTCTGCCTTGTTTGTATATTGCAATAACACTGCCCCAATGGCAACATCTGAAGCATCTGAATACATTATGAATGGCTTCGTGGGGTCAGGGTGCCTTAAGAGCGGTTGGGAAGCAAAAAGCTGCTTCAATTCCTGGAACGCTGCTTGCTCCCTCTCCCCCCATATGAATTTTGAGCCTTTCTTCAAGAGCTGTGTAAATGGTCTGGTCCGTTCACTGTAATTTTTTATGAAACGCCGATAAAAATTGGAGAATCCTAACCATTTTTGTATATCTTTAACATTTCGGGGGGGTGGCCAAGAGAGAATTGCCTGGACCTTAGCAGGATCCATGGATATGCCTTCTGTGGATACTATATAGCCCAGGAAATGTACTTCAGTTAAATCAAAGGCACACTTCTCTAGCTTGGCGAACAGCCTGTTCTCTCTCAGTCTTTGCAAGACATTACGTACATGGGTTACGTGAGTTGTGGCATCCTCAGAGAAAATTAATATGTCATCTAGATAAATGACCATATACTTGTCTAGTAAATCAGCAAAAACGTGATTCATAAATCTGGAAAATATGGCTCCTGCATTAGACAAGCCAAAGGGCATAACAAGGTACTCAAATTTTCCAAACCTGGTGTCGAAGGCGGTCAGGTATTCGTGCCCCTCTTTCACCCGGATCAGATTGTACGCACTCCTGAGATCCAACCTGGTAAACATGCGTGCCTTCTGTAAGCGATCTAGCAGCTCCGAGATTAAGGGCAGAGGATAGGATTCTCTCTTTGTTTGTTTATTTAAAAAACTGAAGTCGTGGATCACTCTCATGGGTGTCTCCTGGGTTGCAGGTGCCAACGGGTCGGGCTTCTTTGGTACGAAGAAGGTAGGAGCAGACGCTGGGGACGTAGATGGTCGGATGAACCCCTTTTGGAGATTGGAGTCCAAGTAATCCTTTAATGTGGTTAACTCCTTGGGGGACATGGGATATTGTTTCCTTGCTGGAATCTTGGCTCCTGGTAACAACTCAATGGTGCAATCACAGTCCCTATGGGGGGGTAGTGCTGTGGCCTCTTGCTCGCTGAAAACGTCTGCAAAATCTGCATTCTTGGCTGGCAAGTGGACCCCCCCTGCTACTGTGACTGCATTGGTTGCTGGAAAGTGTGGAGCGGCTTGACTCTTGTGGTGCTGGCATTCCTTAGCTGGGAAGGAGATTGCTCCTGTAGTCCAGTTCATCAACGGGTTGTGGATCCTCAGCCAAGGCGTGCCTAGGATTACCGGCACATTTAGCGCTGCAGTAACATAAAGCTGGATCCACTCAGTGTGGTCTCCCACTGTCAGCTGCACCGGTTCTGTGAGCCTTCTAATCGGCCCTGCCTTGAGGGGCTGGCCGTCAATGGTCTCCACTTCTATGGGGCATGGTAATTCTCTGGTCGGGATGTTGCAGTCTTGTACGGTCTGCGCGTCAATAAAATTAGTTGAAGCTCCAGAATCCACGAGGGCCTCTAGCTTGACCTGGTGCTCTGGGTTGACATGGACTTTTACGGGTAAGTAGTAAAAGGCTTGCCTGGAATCTTCGGAATGAGCCCTCCTTAATTGATTTACGGTCTCCCTGCTGAGCTCTTGGGAGGGAGACCAACGGAGTTTCCCTGATTGGAAACAGAGGCGGGGATGGGTCTTGTTTCAGCTGCTTGCCCTGGGGGTCTTACTGGAGCTGCTTGGCCTCTCGCTGGGCAAGCTCTCACCATGTGCCCCTGGGCTCCACAGTAGAAACACAGGGCTCTCTCTCTCCTTCTCTGCCTCTCAGTCTCGGAAATCAGTCTCCTGCTTGCCCCAATCTGCATTGGCTCCTCTTGTGCTGAGTGAGAGGCTGCTACAGAGGGAGCTGGAAATCCTGAAAACGCTCGGAGGGTCTTGCTTCTCCCCGGCTGCGTCTGCCTAAGCTCCTCTAGCCTGGCATCTATGACCACCGATAGCTGATATAGGGCTTCTAACGTAGCTGGTGTTCCCTGGCGCACCAATTCATTCTTAATTTCCTCATCCAGCCCCTGTTTGAATTGGTCTTTTAATGCACTCTCATTCCAGTCCAGATCTCCTGCTAACAACTTGAAATCAGCAATGTAGAGTCCCACCCTCTTGTTACCTTGCTTGAGCCTCCGAATCTCCCGGCTGGCCGTGGCCTCTCTAATGGGGTCGTCAAAGTGTGCTCGGAACCCTGCCAAAAAGTTCTGGTAGTTGTTGAGAATCGGGTCGTTGTTCTCCACCATGGGAATAGCCCATTTGGCAGCTGGTCCCTTCAGCAGGCCTAGGATGAAGGTGACTCTGGTTCTGTCTGTGGGAAACTCTGCGGGTCTGCTGTCGAAGAACATAGTACACTGTGTGAGAAAGATTCTCAGCTGTCCTGCTTCCCCTCCAAATTTCTCTGGTAGACTGCCCTGGGATCTCAACATTACTGGTGGGGCTGCTGCTGCTGCTGCTGCTGGTGCCGGTTGTGGGTTAATCGGAGCTGGTTGTTGTAACTGCTGTAGCATGGCAGCTTGTAATGTGTTGATCTGGAGATCTACTTGTTGCTGGTGTTGTTGTAGGGCTGCTGCCAATTGCTGGATGGCGAGCCGCATTTCTTGGTTTTCTGAAGACATTTCTAAACGTATCTGCTTAATTGCTTGTTCCTCCCTCTTTCGATGGGAGTAGGAGTTTGTTAAGATTGATGTCCTAACTACCAGGAAACACACTGAGACAATGACTTGGTCTCTAATATTTATTACTAGTACTTAACAAGAATCCTAACAAACTGAGGAAGCGTGGGAAAAACCCAGCCATATAAACCCCAAAGGTTAAGGCGGTCCCGATCTGTGTCTCTTTGAATGGCTGAACAGTTCCTCAGTGCTACGCATGCGCTTGACAGTCTGGGTGGGAGCCCCCTGCTCGCCATCCTTACTCATGACAGGTAGGGGCTTCTGAGGTCCCACTAGGTGGCAAGTTCAGGGAAGGGACCTGATGTATGCTTACCCTATCCAATCTGGTAGGACAGGCAGATACTCTCAGGAAGAGATGGTCCTGCAAATAACTTGGTCCTGTGCCATGTAGGACTTTAAAGGTGATAACCAGCACCTTGAATTGTACCCAAAAGGAATCTGGAAGCCAGTGCAGCTTGCGCAACCAAGGTGTAACATGGGTGAACCTAGGAATACCCAATACTGTGCGCACTGCTGCATTCTGGACCAGTTGTAGCTTCCAGGTGGTCTTCAAAGGCAGCCCCATGTAAAGTATATTGCAGTATGTACTGTAATCCAAATGGGAACTAAGGTGTGAGTGACCATGAGTAAGGCCTCCCAGTCTAGGAAAGGACACAATTGGTGCACAAGACAAATCTGTGCAAAGTTCCCCCTAGCCAAGGCTGCCACCTGCTTATCAAACAGGAGCCATGAGTCCCAGAGGGCCCCCAAATTGCACACCAACTCAGTCCAGGGAAGTGTAACCCCATCCAGAGTCAAAGATGACAAATCACCAGATCCTGAGGGGCCAAAAACCCAAAGCTACTCCATCTTCCCAGGGTTGAGTTGAAGTTGGTTCCTTCCCATCCAGACCCTCACAGCACCCAGGCACTTGGTCAGCACTGCAACAGCATCACCTGCCCAGCCAGGGGTGATTTACAGCTGGGTATCATCAGCATACTGATGATACCACACCCTGTGCCACTGAATGATCTCACCAGTGGTTTCATATAGATATTAAAAAGGAGAGGGGAGAGACCCAAACCCTGAGGCACTCCATACTACAGGCACCTAGGGCTTGACCTCTCTCCTCCCACCAACACCGACTGAATCAGGCCACAGAGAAAGGAGGAGAACCACCACAAAACAATGCCTCCCAATCCCAATCCCTGAAGCTGGTCCAGAAGGATACCATGGTCGATGGTACTGAAAGCTGCTGACAGAGCCAGTAGAGCCAGGACAGTTGCACCACCCCATCCCTAGCTCTCTGAAGATCATCAGCAAGCACAACCAATGCCATCTCAATAATTTACCCTGGCCTGAACCCAGACTGAAAAGGGTCCAGATAATCTGCTTCATCCAGGGCCTCTGAAGCTGAGCGTCAACCACCCTCTCATCAACTTTCCCCAAAAAGGCAAGGTTGGAGACTGGATGAAAGTTGTTTAGCCTGGCTGGATCCAAGGATGGCCTCTTCAGGGCACACCACCATCTCCTTCAAGGCAGGATGTACCACCCCTCCCACAAAGAGACCTTAACCACCACCTGGACCCAGCTACATGCTACCTCCCAGGAGGCCTTAACCAACCAGGAGGGGCATGGGTCCAGAACACAAGTGACCAAGCTCACAGCCACCACAATCCTGTCCACTTCCTCAGAATCAACCGGTTCAAACTCCTCCCAGATGACAGGGTTCAGATATGTCTCAGTCACTTCTAAAATATCTGCCCAGCCACAGTCCAACTCCAAGCGAAGTCGAGCGATTTTATCTGACAGAGAATATTCCTCACAGTGGAAATAGATGGAATAGATGGAAATGGTGTGCTGGAGAAACACAGAGAAGATTAACCATAGAGCAGAAAGCAAAGACACCTAGAAGAGATCATAACATTTCAATGGCAGCAAAGATCAGAATAATTAAAGCAATGGTTTTTCTAGTAGTAATGTATTGCTGTGAAAACTGGACACTGAGAAAGACTGAGAGAAAAACATACACCTTGGATTTATGGATCTGGACATGATTACAAAGAGTACCAGGGTCTGCAAGAAGAAACCGTCAATCAGTTCTGGATCAAACAAAGGCTAATTGCTCCCTTGAGACAAGAATCAGCAAGAAGAAACTTAAATACTTTGATGTAAGTGCATGATGGATTAAAAAGAATTATTGTGTTTGGCAAGAGAAGCAGAAGGGGAAGTCAGTGAATACAGTGGATAGATGTGATCAAATAAATCCTTGGAAAGTCCCTGAAAGAGCTATGACTTTATTATTGTCAGAACAAGTTTGTGAACTTTTGTTCATAAGGTCACCAAGAGTCAATGGGATTCATTTATCATTACTGTTTATGTATCTTCTATACTTAGAAGATCAACTGGTAATCTTGGTACACCTTCTGAGCTTTATTGTCCACATGTTTGAACTATATCATTAAGCTATATATGAAACTGCAACCTTGAAGAATTACTAATATTTTTATAAGGTCAAGTTCTCTGACTGTATCAGTTCAAACCTGAAACAAATGGCCAGCTCACAGATGATAAAAATGAAGAACTTGCTTTCTTTTCTTTTTTTCCACTTTGGAAGTATATGCACTAATACAAAACAATAAAGAGAAGCTGCTCCCTATCCAGATATGTGGGCAGTGGGAGACTGGGAACTGCTCTCTGTGGTTACATAAAATTAAAAAACACAAGCAGCAGATTTTCCAGCTCATTTTCCACTGCTGAATACAAAGTAAGTGCCAAGCAAATTAAAGTAAAAGAAAAGTTATGTCCTTTGTTACTTAATTCTTGACAAAAGAGTTTTTAAAGAGCAACACTATTGACATTATTAGATTTTACAATTTGACCTTTCTATTGGGGTACATGGGAAATACACACTGATTAATACCCAAAGACCAAATGTTTTAACAATGGAGTTCCACAGAGGCATAGCCACGTGTTCACTTTTAATATTTATTGCTCTGAAGCGTAAAGGCAGATGCATTAAGCATTTCCTTAATTTTAGAGAAATCCATGATAGATGTTGTGGTAAAAGATAATGCATACCTACATATGTGCAACAACAATCTAATGATTTCACTGAAAACAGCTAACAAGATCCTCCAAAATTCTCCATGCACAATACCGCAAATCCCTCCAAAGGCATGACTAAAGAAGCAGCTTTTACACAAAAGGAAAGGGGAAGCCAATTTACTCACACCCTGAAAGCAGATTAGACAATATATTTTAAGTGGTCACCTTTTGGAATTTGTGTTATTAACGAAACAGTCATATTAATGGGTATTTTTATTACCAATAACATACAGTTAACAACTGTATGCGAGATATTCCATGTATTCCTGACATTTGAACTTGGGGGTCAATACTTATATTACTAAAGCAGTCCTAGCCATGCACAAGAGAAATAAGTCTTGTTAGTGGAACTCGTAGATTTACAGAATTTTTTTTTTTTTTTGGAAAGAGAAGATGGGTACGGAACCCCTTCAGCTCCCAAAACAAAACAGTCAAAACCACACTTGAATGGGGGGAAGGTAAATGATAGCAAGAATGGAAAGAGAACACAGAAGATAATGCTGTTGGGAAAGCGTCTGTATTCTGGGCAGCCTTACTACCTCAAAGCTGGTTGTCTAATCCGTAATTTTAAAGCGTCTCCACTGTTTTTCCTCAGACAGAAGATGTTTGAGAAAACATTTTGTTGTACATTCTACTTGTTTATAAATTTGGAAGCTTCCATAACCCTGTTAAATTATTGATTACATTTTTAACAATCTGTTTCGAACACTGGATTACAGCTGGTTTACAGTCAATAAAACCATAAACTCCACAAAATTCAAAACCTATTCCTAAAAAAGCAAAAATATTTGCCCTAAACTCCAAATTTAAAGCAAAATAAATCTATCTTCCTGGCTTTTCTGAAGTCACACAATGTGGGGACTATTCTATCTTCTAGGGGAGCTATTACATAATGAGAGGGCAGCCAATAAGAAGGTGTTTCTTTAGATCTTCATCCTTCTTACCTCTTAGCTTGAGTCAGTGCTGCTAAAGATTGTCAAGTTGCAGATCTGCTCCGAAGGTGAAGACTTAGCAGAGCCAGATTGTTCCTGCACAAACAGTACATCCATCTTCCTAGGATTCAGATTTGTTTATTCCCAACCAATGCCTAACAGCTTCAAAATACTAGATGAGATCATCTACCACATCTCTAGCTTAGCCCTGGGGCAGAGATGTGTAACGAGGTGTTACATGGGCATGATAAAACTGATGTATGACTTCTACCAGTAGTTTTCATATAGGTGCTAAGTAGCATGAGGGAAAGAGCTGAACCCCGGAGAACCACACACACAGGAGTGGACAGGGTCACAACTCTGCCTCCTCATAACAACCAAGAGGAACTGTTCTTTCAGTAAGTGTAGAAGACTGCCAACCACTCCAATCCTCAAGGATGGTTACAGGATAACAAACACTGCCATGAAATCTAAAAGGATCAAGAGGGCTGCACTCTCTCTATCCAGATCCTGATAAAACTGATCCACCAGAGCAGGCCTGCTCAACTTGTACAGATGAAAAGGCCACATTGATAAATTAAAAATCATTGTGGGCCACAGAGGAATACCTGGTACATTGATCAATTGTTCAGAGCAGCAGCAGTGCAGGATCTGGCCGCAGCAGTGAGGCCTGAAGATGTTGAAGGAGCTTGATAAATTTTGTTTGTTGTTGTTTATTCGTTCAGTCGCTTCCGACTCTTCGTGACTCCATGGACCAGCCCACGCCAGAGTTTCCTGTTGGTCGTCGCCACCCCCAGCTCCTCCAAAGATGAGTCCGTCACCTCTAGAATATCATCCATCCATCTTGCCCTTGGTCGGCCCCTCTTCCTCTTGCCTTCCACTTTCCCTACAAGGCTCCTTGTTGTGCAGGCCTGCACTAGAGCAAAACGTATAGTTTCTATCCCATGCCCAGCTCTGATAGGGTCTAGGTAATCTGATCGTTCTAGGATTCTCTGTACCTGCCTATCACTCTTCAACACCTTCCCTAAAAAGGGAAGATTAGGCAGAAGTTTTCTAATATACTGGACTGAACACTGGCTTGTTTAGGAGAGGGCATACTACCAACTTCAGCAAAGCATTCAACAAACTTTCCCATAAGTTTTTAGTAAAGAACATGATAAAATGTGGACTGGACTATGTTACCTTTATATGGGAATAGAGCTTGGACTCACCTACCATAGTAAATTTCAGTGGGTGCAAATGCAAAGTCCTACAACTGTAGTAGGCAAAAACTACCCAAATCTAAGGCAGGAGTATAAGATAGTAGGGTGGAACATAGAGGGCAGAAGTGTATGTGAAAAGGATCTTGGTGCTTTGGTGGATCACAGCTGAATATGAATCCAGAGTATGATGCAAGGAGAAAAGAAAAGAGAAAAGAGAAGAGAAGAGCAAATGTAATCCAAGTCTACATCAGCTAAAGTACAGTGTCCAGATGAAGAGAAGTCTTCATTCCTTCTATTCTGGGTTGGTCAAACTGTATCTAGAATACTGTGCCCAGTTTGGAGCACCATATATTATGAAGCACGTTGACAAACTGAACTGTGTTCAGAGGAGAACAACCAAGAGGATATCGGACCTAGAAGGAGAAACAAAATAAACAGTTGGAGTTTTTGATGTCTACCCTGATAAAACTACTTTTCTCAAGGTAGGAGACATGATATCTGAAGAGATGAATATCTGAAGGGCTGTCATATGGAAAGTAAGAGGAAAGTGTTCAGAACTGTTCCAGAATACATGAAAAGAAACAGTGTATTTCAATTACAAGAAAGTTGATTCCACTTCTACTGGAAGCAACTGTGCTCTTGCCAGCCATTCCTGCCTACAGGTAGTCCTCGACTTATGACCACAATAGGGACAGGAAAATTAATCATTAAGCAGTGCAGTTGTTAAGTGAGGAATCACGTGACCGCACCCAATTTTACCACATTTTTGTGGCAGTCGTTAAGTGAATCACACGGTTCCCCGTTGATTTTGCTTGCCAAAAGTTGGCTGGGAAGGTCGCAAATGGCAATCACATGACCCCAGGATGCTGCAACTGTTGTAAATACATGCCGGTCGCCAAGTGCCCAAATTCCTATCATGTGACCATGGAGATGCTGCGACAGTCATTAAGTGTGAGAACCGATTGCTAAATGAATGCTTGTAAGTCGAGGACTACCTGTACTACCAGGTCCTATTCAAATCAACCTATTATAATCAGCTACCAAGAGTGACTTATCTAGTCATTCACCCATCATTCTTACTATATCCTATTGTCACTGCAGCCCATGTGTTGGGGTCGTCTCCTCTGCAGAGGGGTTCCACACCCATTCTTCATTCTTTAACCAAAGAAATGTGAACCCATGAAGGTCAGTAGGTGGATGCAACAACAGCAGTTCTTCCTCTTCTAAGCAGACATCTTCAAATATGGCCACAATATCATTTATAACAACAGCTAAGTCCATTCTAAGACTGCCTTACTGATTTCAAAGTGACCACCTAATCTACAAATGGTAGCTACCCTGATCTTCACTAGCCATCCAAATTATGGCAACCACAGTCATATCCTGATTCAAGTGGTGGCAACAAAAATGGCAAAAGTACCCACATCTCACTGACTACACTACCAATATATTGTTTTACACACTGCTCATACGTGCAGCAATCCAGCTGAACCAGTTTTCTAGCCTTCTCTTCCTCTTCTTCTTTCTCTATTCCACTTGACTCCCTCCTTTTAGACACCAACCTCTACAGTTATCTTTGTCATAGATTTATCCTGTCCTTCCACAAGAATTCACAACTACCCTGTAAGACAAATCAAGATGACAGATATCACACCCTTAATCCAAGACACTGAATTTATATATGTTATTTCCAAAACATGCCTTCTATTCTGCAGGCTCATATATATAATTAATTTAATCCTCTCAGCACACACACACACACATATCAAAAAGGAAGTATATACTGATAGTGACCAGGAAAGAGATACCAGAGTTAAAGATTCATCAGTGAAAATATCACTGTTTGAAAGCTATTAAAAGCAACATACCATAAATGGGATTATTATGAAAAGTACTATGGAAGAAATCAGTATTATAATACTGTTATAATACTATAATACAGAACTTACGGATTTCTTCAACAATATCTGGATCGCATTCTTTATATTTATCTACTTCTGTCTTTAGTTGGTCTTTCTTCTGTCGTAAGGCACTAAGTTCCTTTATTAGTGCTGCACGTTCTGCCTGAATACATTTTAATTTGGGAGAATCCAAAATAAAATAATCATCATTATCATTAAAATGTATCAAGTTTTCTGGTCATTGACCATACAAAGAATCTAATTTCTTTTCAAATGTAGCAGATAAAACTGCTGCACTGTAACAAATTTTTTTCTCTAAAAATACAAGCACAAGGTGTGTAATTATGACATTAATACATTGGGACAGGATTTATACTATCTGTTAAATGTATATTTCAGAGCTAAGTGCAAAAGCATGTGTGTTTTTGGCAGTAATGGTTCAAGTATGTGCAGGTTATTAGGATCCATCTTTAGTTACACTCCTTATAAAACCTTGTTCATAATCTAGTACAGAAAAAATGGTCTGAATACTTTAAAGAAAAGTGTAACAACTTATATAAGGAATCAACAAACAAATTTAGAACTATAATTTTAAAGAAACTCCCCTCATATACATGTTAGAAACTATCACATAACTGTTTTAGGTAACAAAGACAACCCTGCATTCTACAGCTCCCACTCTCCAAAAACCCACACTTTGGGTTTGAACACTATAAAATTTTCAAACTGAAATTCCTTCTGACATTTCTAAATTAGGGAATGGCAAAATAGGGGTATCTATGATGCCAGGACATCCTCACTCCCCCCAATATTTTTTTCAATTGTCTCACTAGACCCCAGAAAAGAATACAAAAATGTCATAAGATTTGACAATATTGCCATACATTAATTTTTTTAGGGCCTCTGAACCACCATGCAAAATCACACATGGCAAGTGGGGCTTGAGTGGGTGCTAATCAGTGTTCTAAATAAAACTTACAGTATCTTGCCGCCCAATTTTTGATTGCTTGATGCTTTCCTCTAAATTCTTTTTCTTCTGACAATATTCTGAGAACTAAAGGAAAAGAAAAAGCAAATCTCATATTATATAAACACTTTCATATTCAATTTTTTCATGTTCATTTTTATTATAAGAAATGACATGGAGTTTCAAACAGGCTTAGATTGCTATAATATGCCTGTTCATAAAACAGCTACTATGGTGGGTATGATTAATCACAAACTATTCATTTACTGGAAGACTAATTGGTAAGGTGGCTTCCTTCTGTTGAATAACAAATAGCTTTATACTGTATAAAAATACGTGGAGAGAAAAACACTTAAGAGTATAATTTTTGTAAAGCATTTCTCAGGTTGGTGCTTCTGTAAAAAAAAAAAAGATATGTTTTATTTAGGAAATAACATGGTGATAGGAAACTGTAAGTTACTTATCTAAGAACCTGCAGTATGGTTTTTTCCATTATGGAGAAAGAGAGTGTCAAGTTAGTACCTGAATTATATGTATCAGACTCAGATTAGACTGAACTGAGATAGGAAGTGTGTGATGAAGAAAGTCCAAAGAATATCAGTCTAACAATCATATCTATCGCCATAAGTCAGTAATAAGAAATTTGCTTTTTATATTAATGTTTATGGTTCAATTCTTTGCTGCTCTATGTAGAAATGGAAAAATCTCCCTCTGGGACCACAAACTATCACATTTATTGAGGAAATGCAAACATGAAAAGAGTTATTGTAGTTTTGAAAACCACTTCTCACAAGGTCATAAGCAAAGTTGGAAACCAAACCTGTTATAAAAACAAGGGACGGCCAGAAACCATCCCTCTCACCCCAAAGTCAGTGCTTTAAGTCATACGTACTGCACAGATGGGAAAAAGAGCAATTTAAACTTTGATTTTATGATAAATGGGGCTAGTTGAAATACAGGAGACACTGAAAGTCTTTCATAACAGTTTTATTAGCTGTTACAATTTTATATATTTAGCAGATTTAATGGCTGCCCATCTTATATACAATAACCTTTGGTGGCTCACAAAAACAACAGTAAAAAACGTAAAAGAAAATAATAGAAACAGTATGAAAAAACCAACTCCAGAGCCCCAGAACCACACTCCCTTACGTTGACCTTTATACCTACTGGGCTCCAGCCTCACCCTAGCCCACCAGAGCCATTTCCTCAAGGCCTTCTGGAAGGCTAAGAAACTGGGGTCCTTCCAGATCTCAGGGAGAGAGGATGCTCCACAGGGCAGGAGCTACCACTGAGAAGGTTCGTTTCCTGGGTCCCATCAGATAGAAACACTTAAGGGAGGGGACCTGAAGTACACCCACCCTATCCAACCTGGAGGAATGGGCAAACAAACTCAGGAAGAGGCGGTCCCTCAAATAACATGGCCCTGTGACATTCAGGGTTTAAAAGGTGACAACCAGAACTTTGAATTGCACCTGGAAAGAGATTGGAAGCCAGTTCAGCTTGCACAGTGGGAGTTGGACAAATTGTGGGGCACCTAGAACAGTGTCTGCTACTGCATTCTGGACCAATTCTAAGTTCCAGTCTTCAAGGTGCCCATGTAGAGCACTTTGCAGTACTCCAGCTGGGAAATAACTAAGGTATGAGTGACTGATAAATATATTTATCAGGATTTATGTCCTTGGATGCCTACTTTCACCAGTTTCCAGTTCTGGTGCTGTTGAGACAATTCTGACAGTAAAATATATCTGGATTTCCATATTGAATGACAAAATGCAAGATATTTGTAGAAAGAAACACTGATCAGGTATTCTATGTATATAATAATAATAATAATAATAATAATAATAATAATAATAATAATAATAATAAAGCATACCTAAAACATGGATATATACTGTAGGTAGCATGTTGTATGTATATTAAATTTATCAGATGTTTTTCCAAAGAGTAATTGGGTTAATCTACTGCAGCAAAACACACTCAGTAGCTTGTCATTCCTTGAAGATAAATTGTTAGCTTTAAGAAGTCACAAGTTCATTGCTTTTACCACTTAGTATCGCTAATTTCCATGAGTTAACCTTAACTTTGTGGATGACAATGTTCATGAATATAATAAATACAGAAGAAGTACTATAATCTGAATACTTTACATGTTCTGAAGTTCCTAAGCATTTGAATAAGAGTAGTATGTCTATTTAATATCTGTAAGTACACAGCCTATTGGATAAGTACTGTTTTTTTAATGTCTCTAAAATGTTTGCTAACATAGCAATTTTCATGATCAGACTTCAGCTAAAACTGAGAATGGTTCACAACATATAATGCAAACTACATTACTAAGGTTCTGTTCTGTTGACTCACTGACAAATAAATTGTAGATTCCACTCTATTCCACACTGCCTTTTATGGTGAAGCCCTTCAAAAGGTGTTTTTGTACAGGATATCTTTATAGAATTCTCTTGTTTTTGCAATCAAACATGAAAAATCAGTCTTGGGTCTCAACCTTCTAGATTTCAGCATTTTAACATTCTAAACACAAATCTCCTTAAACTTATACTATTGCTTAGTTTAGCAAACCTTTCTGAATTGCAAGGATGATCCTGCACAAGTTGACTTATTTGGAACTAATTTCTAAATATTTATAATCACAGTAATAAGGATATAAGACAACCAGTGAAGGATCAGATTGAAGGTAATTCAATTTTTACATAATTATCTATCAGGCATTTCTAGGAAACCACAAATAAATCTTGAGGGCCTTGGCATTTTCTTACTAATGTTCTCCAGCAACCAGTAGTATGAATAGCATTCTGCTATTTTCTTCCATGAATTCAATTCCCTTTTAAAGCACCCCAAGTTGGTCACCATAAAATTCACACATTTTTGCCTTATGAAAGTTCTTCCTTTGTTTGTGTGTTCAAGATTTTAGGATTACAGTATAAGCATACCTAATATCATAACCCTTTCATTTGCTTTGATAATGCATTAATGCCTTTTCCACCTAACACTTTTTATTAATAGGCATAAACTTTTGTAAACTACAGCTTATGCCTTTTAATAAAGTTTGTTAGTCAGAAAAGAAGGTACCAGAAGTGCAGTCAGAAGGAACAGCAGTGCTGAAGCAACCACAACTTTGCCAAATTTCAGTCCCACAGGAGTAATGGGTCCCAGATTCTGGACACATTCTTTAAGTTAGCCCATCTGAGGTACCTTGCTTCAAAACTTGTTGCCCTATGATGCACTGTTTTGCCCAGTTGAAGGTTACAAACAGACACAGTTTAATAGTATATAGATATTAGCTCCTGGCCAATATGAGCACTTCACATTCCTATAGAGGATACCATGCCTGAAGAATCCCAATATGGGTGCAACCAGTTGTGTAATGCCTCCTACTGGTCAGTAGCTAATATAACATCTAACATGGCTCTCCTACATTTACTACAAAGAGAATGGCCAGGTTCAACTGTAATGATAAACCATCTTTTCATAAAATATGACTTGTGATGCTTGGGACATAAGTAACTCAACTTTATCCTATCCCACTTCACATGGTTTCAGTCCTGATTCAATTAAGCTTGAAATTATTTTACCCTAACCTCATCAACTAACCACTGGGACAAGACATCTGAGAGATTTTATAGCAATAGACATAAAGTACCGTGACCCAATCCTTTAGTGGAACAATAGTGGAACAATGACCCTGAGCTTGTTTCTCCCTGCCTTGCTAGACAGAGCATTTTGTTCCTACTGAACAGTACCTTGCCACTGGACAACCTAAGGCAGTAATTACTCAGGCAAGAATATTATGAAAGGAAAATGGGGTTGGCATAATTAATGACACTTATATTATTTATCATGGACTTTTAAAGAAACAATTTTCCTTCTTTTCCTCTCTGCCCCTTTCTTTACATTTATTGTCTTTATAAACCTGAAGACAGGATCTGTCTTGCTCTCTTTTTAGTTTTGCCTATATAAAAGACTTCAACAGGCAATAATTATCTACAAAATGTGATAACATTCAGAAAAGAATTTTAAAAATGTTAACTAACATTTTTATTGAGTCTTACAGGAAACTGTTGCTTAAATGTTAATATAATGAAAATTATAAAGATATGTCAACTGTAATCAGGATCAGTTTAAATATAATGGTCAAATGAGTTTGACCACACAGACAGATTTTCAAATATACTGTATATCTATTCTCTATTATATGTAAATGTTATCCTCTCACTGTCTCATTATATATATATAAAGAGTATATTAAATCTATAATGTAATGTACTATATGAGTATATTACATACACTGTATGTAATACAGTGTATGAGTATAGTACATAATGTAATGTACTATATAATGAGTATATTACATATATAATGGGTATAAATACATCTCACATGTACTTTTCACATCTCCTTAGATAAACTTATGATGGCACCAAGAGTAAAACTTCTTGCACCCTGGTACTCTTACGGCAGGGAGGTGGTAGTAGTCCAGAGTAGCTTCTTAGCAAGGGTGAATTTTCCCTTGATAAACAGACACATCCTCCCCAAAGCCTGGGTAGTATGTTGCTGTAACAGTTTTTGTTTTTGTTTTATTATGACATTTACAGTTTTAAAAAATATTTTTGTTCTTTTTTTAAAAGAATTTTATTAAATTTCAGAAAAAGATAAAAGATACAGAAAAACAAAAAAACTGCAAAACAAGAACTAAAAAAGTGGGAAAACCCAAGAGAAAATTTTAAAAATAGATTACAAAGAGAAGTGACTTCTGACTTTAAACATCAAGGATATACAGCAATTTCCATAATCAATCCCTTACTCTATATTAAACCAAAATCACATTATTTCTACAATTCAACCACATTATTTCTACAATTCAACCACAATTCAAGCACATTATAAAAATCACTAAATACCATTGCTCCCTCCCTTTATATTAAAAGAAAAAAATATATATAAATCACCTAATCAACGTCACCCCTCAAAATAACAATTTCTTAATTATTCCATTTCTACTATTATTCTATACATTTCTGTCTACTATAATAAAAATAAAAAATATGTAAATTGCCTACCATTATAATTAATAATACAAACAACATGAATATGAAGAAACCTTAATAATCATAATCCCAATCATTAACAATAAGTAAAATCATCCAAAGCCATAAGACCATCCAGTTAAATATTTTTAGTCCCTTAACCCACTTCGAAATAGACCAACACATTTACATATTCCCATAATAGCCACAGAGCTATTTTCTTAAAGAAATCAAACAGCCCAACTGCTTCCCTCAGAAACAGACTCCTCTTCAAAAAACATTTCATCCATAATAACTGCTTCTTTTCCATAACATTCCATCAGAAAGTCAAATTCACTCACGTTTTGCAGTTCAATTTCTCCCTTTAAGTTCTTCAATTCAGCATTGCCAATTTCATCCAGGATTTAGACAGAAGCCCAAATCTCACTCTTGGGAGAGACATTTCCACTGCTGTCAGATTCCTCAGGTTCATCCACATCATCCCAAACCAGATGGCACATTTTAGACCACATATTTTCCACAATGCTCTGAATGTCTTGCATAATAAATTGGCAGGAATCAGAAAAAATCTGCTTAATATCTGCTTTCATATCTGCTTTAATCTCTTGGTGAAAGTCAGAGAGAGCCTGGTTAAGATCCTCCATTTCTAAAGCAGTACATTATGGCACCCCCTATATATTTAACCGGCCGAAGTGAAAGGTAATGGAAAATTTCCAAACTGAGTTAAGATACCAGATGGCTCCCAGAGAAAGTAGTGGCAGCAAAGTAAAAGTTCAGAATGGCAGATTCAACGTGTAGTAAAAATGCTAAAATCTTTAAAATTAATGCAAAAATAACAACAGGGAGATGATAACATACTCTCAACCCTCCTTAGTATTGGATGGAAAGCAAAATCCAAAGCTTTAATTTTTTTTTTTAAATTAATCACAAAAATAACGATAAACAGCAAGAGAGATTGTTTCTCCTTAATGTAGAAAGCCTCTCTTAGGGTACAAATACTTAAAAAAATAAATTGGGTGCTTTAGAAATGAGGTGGCTGGACTTAATGTCCCTTTAAGGCTGCAGTGCAGCTTGGAAATGGTAATATCCCAGCCTCCCGGCGAAGTCTTACCTGTCGATCGCAGATGCTGTTTATGATCTACTGGCTGCAACTCACTATCTGGAGGACAAATGGATCGATTCTGAGCGTTTTCCTTAATCTGGAAAAACCGTCTGGGGCTTCAGGAGAAACCAGCCTGAGCCCGAAAAAACTGCCACAATGCCAGTTCTGCCTGTGAAGCTCGCTGGCACAGCTGTTCAGTCTGCCATGTTCCCATCGGAAGTCCCCCCACCCAAATAAAATAAAGTAAAAGATAATGTCTCTATTGAGTTGAACCTGACGATATTAATATGTAAATGTTGTGTTGACATTATGGAAATGGTTTGCCACTGTCTTCTTTTAGAATCTTTTCCCAACTTCCTGGTCTTGGTCACAATCCTGGGAAGACCTGGTATCCAGACACTAATCAGGTTTAACCCTGCTTATATTTTTTCAGAGATTAGCCAAGCTTACTTGAAAGTTGTTGAACTGGCTTTAATTGTCCCCTCCACAGTGATACTGATGAAAATTAAAGTTTTCCCATTGTTAATAACAAGGAGAAGTAGGCAGGGCTGTGAAACAATTGAATTCCTCCAAGCTTGCTCCCTTAGCCTAGTATTGGTATAGGGAAGTGCAGAATGGTAAATGGTGCCCAAACCATGGGGGCAGTCAGTGGAAGAGTTTCAAGGATTAAGTTCAGGAAAAACCAAGAACACCAGCAGCAGCTAAGGGACGGGAGAAAAGGGATACTGGGAAGATCAGAGGCTGGGCAGGCTGTTGGGATATTGTCAATGGCGGCAGCAGCTGAGAACAGGCAGTGGAGGGACAGAAAAGATGTTGCTGAGAAGACTGGGGAGGCAGGCTAGCAGATGGGATATACTTCACTGAAGCTGCTGAGGAAGGGAAGGGAGAGAGAAAGTGACCAGCCTTGCCCTACTTGCTCTGTAAAATTACTCTGAAATCCTTATGAATTGTGTTTCAGCCAAAATTCTTCCACAAACATATTCCAGTTTTGGTTCTGCCAGACCACAGCCCTTAGGGAAAGATTTGGCAAAAGTTCTGAAACCTGATATGTTTGTTTCAGGTTTAAAACAAGACACGTTTTCCATTTCATGAATGCCTTGCACTTGTAGTTTACAATTATGCCCTAATACAGAGTTACAAGAATTCTTTAAAGGTTACAAGCTGGGCCAATGTGGAAAAGAAGACTTTCTTCATCTCAACATCTGGCAGGCAGAATTCTGTCCAAACATATGACTTGCTATATTTCACTCTCAAAAGGAAAGTTAGACATAATATTTATCATTTTAAATCAGACAATTCTTCTATGATAAAAATAGGGCATGCCTAATGATGATTACATTTGAAGAGTCTGAACTTCTGCCTACTAATAATAGAAGTGAATAGATGTAGAATGTATAAAAGATATATAGAAGGAATAGCAGTAAAGTGAGAATCAAGCAAGCCAACACATAATCTTTGGTAAGCTTTCCACTACCACACTAGCAGAAATCTGTAGTGTCTTCTTCTTACCTTTATCCTGCATCACTGCAGGATCTGCTTGTTTTTGCATTGTGCTTGCCTATTTTGTACAGTAAAACTATCAATGCTTAATGCAATGAGGGGCTTTGTTTTTCAGCTGGTTTGTTGCACAGTCTACCTCTGATTAAAGTGGAGAGAAAGTGTCTGGCCCAGATCACCCAGCTGGCTTCCATGCCCCTAGTTCAGCACCTCAACCACTACACCATGCTGATTCTCTCTACACCAATACAGTGCCATTGGTATTCTAAATTTATTCTATAGAGTGGACGCAATGGATCGGCTACATTGCCCTATAATTTTGTTAGGGGAAGCTATCCTTTACTGAGTTTTTCAATCCTAATAGTAAATATTTAATCAAGGGTCAGCTAATTCTTAGGCTCAGGGCACTAATCTTAAAAAAATTAAATTTTAAAAATCACAAAATTTTATTCATAGGATTTTGTGTGATCTCGTATGATATCACCAAAATTTCACACAATCTTAAATAATAATATCAACATCTTATTGCCTGGTATTATTTCTGCCTTTAAAAATTAATTTGTTCTATTATTTTCATATTTGATAATACTAAAATTATTTTCATATTTGATAATGCTAAAGATGGCATCTAAGCATTCATGCTTTGATGTTTAGAGTGCTAGATGTAATTTAATTATCTAGTCCAATAAACTAGCTGTTAGTACAGATTATGAAACTATTTCTTGTAGCAATACCAGATTGATTGCAAACTGCATATCCTATCTAAAATTGCCCTTTGACAATATAAACTTTGCATATTTTCAAAAGGATTCTTGTATTCATTGTTTTAATATTCCACTTTTTCTTTATTATCTTTAATATACCCTTATTTTCCCCTAAGAAAATTAAGAAGCTTGCTCCATTTCAAGGTTTTTCAAACAGGGTTCCATGGAACCCTAGGGTTCCAGTATCCTTTTGGAGTTAAACAAAGCACTCTTCCCCCTTATATTTGTGTAAGCAACAAACACAAATATAGTTGCCCTGTCACATCTAATTTTAGTCTTAAGAGCGTCCCTGTCCGTTTTTGTGTTATTTGCTGAAAATATTTCTGTCATCCTAGCATTCCTTCCTCTGATCTTATTTAAGATTCCTTCTTTCTCTTTATACCAGACTTCACTGAAGTGGCCTTTGTACTAGACCCACAAATCATATTGTGCACGTTCTGACTGGCCTTGATGTAGTCTGCTATTAACCTTCAGATGCTCTAAATTCTTCCTTCCCGTTAAGGAACCAAGAGTTCTGATCTTTTTTCCTGGCCTTTAACAATTGGAATGCAGCCAGGGCTCTTACAGCACAGGTGAACATCTCCCAGCAGGGAGTAGCAATAATGAGATAAACTTCACTAGAAAACCATTTGTCTCTTATGAAGATAGTATACAGTAGCACTGCTCTGCCAATAAAAAGTAGTTAGTTCAAGAGCCATAAGATACATTCGATTATCTGGATGGCAGAAGAAATATGTGTTAGTTGGTAATTGCACATGTGTCATGATCGCCGTTGCGATGTTTGCGACATCGCAACGGCTCGCATGACAATACAGGGATGTGGGTCCTGAGCTGATAAGGCAAGGGCGATAGAAAAACACAAAAAGAAGTAAGGGGTTTAAGGAAACTATGTAATGACTGAGTCCGGCAGCCCAGGAAGCAACAATAGAAGGAAACTGACATGAAATTGAATAACAACCGAACAGGCGAGGTTCGGAAGGGCGCGCCCGGGCTTTCGAGGAATTAGAAGCCTGATTGCCCGGCAATGGATCATCACCGCACAGGAAGGCGATTGAGGCGATGCCCGGGGCGCAGGGGGCTGGACGACCTCTCACCTGGCAAGGACGAACTGTTGGGACTCGTGGGGCGCACCTGGGGTAAGGTGGGGTGGAGCGCTGACCGGCGCGGGCTATTTAAATCCCGTTCCGGCGCGCTCCCCTCACTCTCAGCTTTCTAAGGGCATGCATTCTATTCCCGAATAAAACCAGAACCTAAGTCTACTCTAGCGTCTGTGTTTTTATTGGGTCTCAGGCAGAACCTGACAACGTGGTAAAAAAATAATAATATTGAAGCTTTTACAAAAGAGAAAAATTAGAGAAAAAAGTTCCTTTATATTCTATTAAGAGGAGCAGGGCATCATAGCAACTCAGTAGACCAGAAAAAGTAAATGCACAAAAACTTTTTTAAGTTTTCCATGAAATTTACAAAATACATTTGCATCTTGATGTCCAACTTTTATTTTCTCTAAAGTAAGAACAGTAGCATTCATAAAAACAGCCACATTTTCAGGTCTCTGTTTCATGACGTTACTCATGGTGTTTAAAGTCCTTGCTGTTAAAAGTCAGAAGCCACATCTTCCTGTAAATTTGAAAATAGTTTTCTTCTCTTGCGTTTCTGTACTTTTAAAGTTTTTGTTTTGTTTTTACTGTAGTTTTTATTCTCTTTGAAACCTAATAAAATTTACTATAAAAAATAGAGTCTTTGCATGGTAGATTCATTACTTGGGCAAAATGACAATACAGGTCTGCTGACTTATTTTCCCCTAAGAAAAGTAAGAAGTTTGCTGTTTACTAGCAGCTTAGCAGAACAACCTACACTTTCCATTTTATTCATGTAAGTTTCAGATTTGTTAAGACAACCTAATATGCTTGCTAGAAGTTTAGATGTTGAACCTAACACTCCTAGCCTTTCTCTCATGTTCCCATGCTCATCAAACTGTAATGCAGATCAAACCACCTAAAAAATGTAATACACAGTATATATAGAAGCAGGATCCTGTGTCTACAAAGAACAAGGCAGTCATCAAATGAGATTGCAGCTGAAATAGGAATTTGATTTGAAGACAAACAGTCTGTGGAGATGTTTTGTTTTTGTTTGTATTATGAAGTATAGGATCATCAAGGAATTCTCCAAGTCAGATTAATGGATTATGACTCGCTACATTTACCTGTGATTAAGCTCACATCGTTATCGATATAGAACTCCTGTATTTATCCTCATGTGGTTCTTTCATTGATTGCTACAATTATGATTCCCTGCAGTATGCTTTTGGGACACAATCTATTAAATAGTAGTCCCTTTAAAACTCTGATTTATAGATACATGACTTATCTAATCCACCCTTCCTCAATCAGTTACCAGTTGTCATGTTCACTGTTTCAATGTGCACTGTACATTGTAATGTTTCACATGCCATGGTGCTGATGCGCGTTTCTGTTGGGAGGGAGCTGCTGTGAAACCTTGTGCCAAGCTCTGTATCTATGTTCATTTCAATGGAATGTGTTTGGGTTATGTGCTCTGCTCAAGGACTTTTCCCGCGGACCATCAGAAGCCGTTAGGAGCACCTGGGATTGTGAGCCTGGGAAGATTCTACAGGGGAGGGATCTTGTTTGTACCAAGGGTTTTTAGTTTGCATTTGGCGTGCTTTTCCCATTCTCAGCTTTCTTTGTGATCCTGCATACTATTCTTTAATAAATCAGATATCTTTGTGATCCTGCTTATGAGTCTGATGGTGTTTTAGAATAGGCAATCCTTACATAAAGCTGAGAATCACCAAAGTTGTACCGTTAGCTCCTACCAAGATTAGTTTCTTGTGAGGGAAAACAGTTAACGATGGCCGAATCCAAACTCACGACCGGGAGACTTGAGGAGCTGACTGGCTTGATGCCCGAGTCAACGGTCAGGAGCGGAGAACTGAGCCTCACCCCAGAACCTTCAGGTTTCCGGCAGGATTCGAGTTCCAGCCCTGAGGTGTAGGAATCCGACGATGGGAGAGCACCAGAGCAACCGGCACCCAGTGAATCGCCCGCAGAGTTGATCACCTGGGATGAAATGGGAGAACGCCAGCCAGGGACATTCCAGGGTTCCTGGAAGTATCGGTTCCCACTGACCCCAAACGTAGAATCTACCACAGTATCAGCAGGGAGACAGACTAACGCGTGAGGGAGGGAGGAATCTCAAACCCCTGAAAGGGTAAGAGTGGTAGAGGCCAAATTAGAATCGATGGAGTACATGCTAAAAAACCTGTCTCTGTCATGTGGGGGGCAGCCGAGGCACGAAGGAGATTCCAGCTCCACACAATCATCTTCCATCCCTCACCCGGACCGCCGGCGGAGCGGGGCCGGAGACAGCACTGGGATGAATCTCCACCCCGCAGAGTTCGACCATCAGTGTCCCCAACCCGAGGAGGGAGAACTACTGTAACCTGGGGCCCAACCACTCAAGCAGCTGCTAATTCAGCTTCAACAGGAGCAGGGGTGAAAGACTTTTATGTCAAGTTTGATGGGGATCCAACTAAGTTGTCTTTCT
Organism: Candoia aspera; assembly: GCF_035149785.1. NCBI lineage: Eukaryota > Metazoa > Chordata > Lepidosauria > Squamata > Candoiidae > Candoia > Candoia aspera. Next base: position 36,155,026 of record NC_086160.1, read on the forward strand.
TTCTCACTAATGCTAAAAGTTATATGAGGCAGTTTGGACCATACTTCCCTTCCGAAGAGGCTAAAATAACTGCCATTGCCACCAAGCTGAAGGGACGAGTGGCTGACTGGTATGTTCAATTAAGTGAGGCTGACTCCCCTGAGCTTGAGGATTTTGAGGAATTCATGTGGGCGTTAAAGCTGCATTTTGAGGATCCTCTAGCCAAGACAAGGACTAAAAAGGCACTGAAGGATCTTACCCAGGGCCAACTGTCTGTAGCTGCTTACGCCCTGGAGTTTAAGGCTTTAACTGGGAAAATCCCCGACTGGTCTCAGTCAACCTTAATAGAACGGTTTAAAGAGGGACTCAACAGGGACGTCCTGCGATGGGCATTGTGTAGAGACAACCCAGAGACATTGTACGAATGGATCTGTCTGGCCAGCAAAGCTGAGCACGCCCAGCATACCTACATGCAAACCAAATGACCTGAAAAACAACCAGCCACCATGAGGGGACCCCGAAGTGCCACAACTGCTACCCGGCCAGGCTATAGAGCCTGGGAAGAGGAGCGAGATCGGCGCTATGCGAGGAATCAGTGTCTCCGATACAGAAAGGAAGGGCATCGAGCAGTTGATTGCCCAAAAGCCAAGGCTGGAGACCAAGCGGGCAAGCTGCTGGCCAAATCGCCGCCCCCCTTGCGGCAGATGGCAGCAGCCAAGGGGGCAGCCGATGCTGAAGAAGTACTCTACTTCTAGGGAGAGGCTGAAGACGACTCTAAGGAGCTGGCAGGAAACGCCAGCCACCTGCCATGAAGAGCACCTGCGGGCAGGTGGAGGAGGATGGGCGCAAGGATGCTATGGTGAGTGCTGACTGTCCCACTCTAGCAGTGAAAGTGAAATTGGGCTCCCGCACAAAGACTACAGAGGTCTGGGCTTTAGTTGACTCTGGGTGTTCCAGGTGTCTGATTCACCCTGATCTGGTTGCTGCTTTGGACCTGCCTAGCTTCCCCCTCCAGCAGCCTTTGATCTTCACACAGTTGGATGGTTCAACGGTGGGGGGGGGGCGCGGCGGCGACCCATTTCACTGGAACTGTCGCAATGCAAATGGGCAGCCACCGTGAGACTTTAAAATTTATAGTAGCACCTGTTGGCAACCCTTTGGTAATTCTGGGGATTCCCTGGTTGACCTATCGAAGCCCACATATAAATTGGGAACACAGAACTCTGACTTTTAAGGATGGGTTTTACCAAGCCCCTACCGCGGAGAGGGCTTCAAGCGCAGGGGTTGGAAGGGCTGCAATTGCCACGCCGCACCCTAATTTGGCACGTTTAGAAGGCTTGCCCGATTGATACCAAGATTTTGCAGACGTCTTTGGAGAAATGGAAGCAGATCAGCTAGCCCCCCCATTGGAAAACTGATTGTGCCATAGAGTTGATTCCTAACGCTCAATTGCCCAAGCCAAAAATTTATCCAATGACTCAGAAGGAGCTTGGGGCATTATGGGACTTTATCAACAAAAATCTGTCAAGGGGTTTATTGAACCTGCAAATTCCCCAGTTGGGGCCCCTGTGCTATTCCGGGAAAAGAAAGATGGCACGCTTAGACTCTGTACGGACTATCGGGGGTTAAATTCTGTCTCGATCTACAACAAATATCCTCTGCCACTAATGAAGGACATGTTAGCTCATTTGTCAAAGGGCAAGATTTTCTCCAAGCTCGATCTTTGTGAAGCCTATTTTCGCATCCGCATACAAGCTGGAGACGAGTGGAAAACTGCTTTTAATTGTCCACTGGGTTCATTTCAGTACAAAGTCCTCCCTTTTGGTTAGCAGGGGTGCCCTGAGTCTTCATGCAATTGATTAATGAAGTATTACATGATCATTTGTTTAAAGGGGTCCTGGTTTATTTGGACGATGTGCTCATTTACACTGAATCCGAGGAGGAACACGAACGCCTTCTCAAACAGGTATTAAGTAAGCTTAGAGATGCCAAGCTTTATGCCAAGCTTTCCAAATGTGAATTTCCCAAAACCCAACTTGACTATCTAGGCTATAGGGTATCTGACAAGGGCATTGAAATGGACCCTGAAAAAATTCAGGCAATTTTAAGTTGGGAACATCCCCGCACCCGGAGGCAACTGCAAAGTTTCCTAGGGTTCAGTAATTATTATTGGCAATTTATCCAGGAGTTTGCTGAGATTGCTTTGCCCCTTACTGACTTTCTACGTATCAAGGGTTTGGGGGAGACGCAATGTAAAAAACCCTGGGGCTGTGCTGAATTGGACGCCTGACTGCCAGGCAGCATTCGAGAAGTTAAAAACCCTCTTTGTCATGAGTAAGGATGGCGAGCAGGGGGCTCCCATCCAGACTGTCAAGCCCATGCGTAGCACTGATGAATTGTTCAGCCATTCAAAGAGACACAGATCGGGACCGCCTTAACCCTGGGGGGTTATATGTCTGGGTTTTCCCACGCTTCTTCAGTTTGTTAGGATTCCTGTTAAGTACTAGCAATAAATATTAGAGACCAGTTCCTTGTCTCAGTGTGTTTCCTGGTTGTTAGGACACTCTTCACTGCTGAGTGAAGTGATCAGTGTGTTTTCTGTTCCATTCTGAACCCTGACTGGAAGTGATCTTGATATTCTTCTTCCTCTAGAATATTCTGAAGATAATTCCAAACACTGTTTCAACAACCCTTCTCCAAAAGGGGAGATTGGAAACTGGACAGAAGGTGTCCAGTGTGGCCAGATCAAGAAATAGTCTTTTCAACAGAAAGTGTACAACCATCTCTTTCAAGGAAGGTGGCTTCAGAGAGGCATTAACTAACTCCCAAAATCCAGTTGCACAAACCCTGTTCAGCTGTCCAAAGGAACTAGAAAGGGCAATGATCCAACCTACAAATGGAAGAGCTCATACTACTGAGCACCCTATCCATTTCCTCAGGTTTCACAAACTCAGAAGAATTCCAAGTTTCATTACTTCACTTACAGGTAGTCCTTGTTTAGTGACTGCCTCATTTAGCAACCATTTGCAGTTACAACAGTGATGAAAAAGTAACTTTGCAATCAATCCTTGCATTTCCAACCTTCACAAATCTGTAAAGCAAAGGAATGTTGAAGTAAGACCATAGCACAGTTGAAATTTCACTTAGCAACTGAGTTGCCAGTACCAATTGTGGTCACTAAATGAGAACTACCTGTATTTTGCACTGGTTCTGTCCAACTGGCAGACCTGAGTGAATGCATGTGACTTTAACAGAAAAGAAACCTATCTGGCTGGCCTGCAACTGCAGTATCCAATCTGTCTTTCTCTAAATGGATCCAGTTATTTTGAACTGGACTGCAGGCAAGAACCAGGAATACACAGTCTTCCCCATTCTTATTACACTGTGTAGGCCTCAATCTGGTACTGCTGTTCAGTCTAATTTGGTCTTGTGCTATTGTCCTTCTAAGCATCTTTTCACACTTCAGCTTCTGAAGCTTATCTGTAAACCAGGGAGCCAGCTTTGAATAGTGACCAGAAAGAGACCTCACAGGAACAATCCTGTTCAGTGCTTGTATTACCTCTTTTTCCAGAAATCAACCAGATGTATCCTGGAACAGCCCACTAGACTGTTGGGAAAAAAACCTCTAAGAAAAAAAATCAGGATCTACCAGCAGCTTGGGATGGACCATCATAATTGGTCCCTCATGTACACAGAGGTCCAATGTGCTTACAATCTGCAAAGGACAAATAATCAGATCTCATCTATTCCAAAGTAAAAACTAGGTCAAGCATGTGCCCTCCTTCATGAGTACTTAAGACATCCCCATGGTTGCTAGACCTTTCACCCCAGGCAAGGAGATTGAAGTCTAATACTAATAGCCTAAGCAATTCCAATACCATTCTACCAATACACTAACAGTAGCCACATTTGTCCCTCAGCCAACTTCACATACCAATACTTGCAAAGAATTACCTCAGGGCAGTAGTCACTAATAATTACAGCTATCTCTTCTTCCTAGCTGGACATTGTGGCAGGATGGCAGAATTCTGACAGGACTACATCCTCCTTTCAGCACAACCAGGTTTTAGTAATACACGCCAGGCCAGTGCATTCCTCCACCGCTAAATCATAGACCATGCCATATTTTACTGTACTACCAGCATATTTTACTGTACTACCAAGGCACCCAACCATTTATCATCTGGCTGCAGGGATGAGGTACTTAGTTAGAAGGAATCTATACCAATGGGTGGATCTCCTTTCTTCTGCAATTGCCTACACACAGTGGTCCTCCACCATATCTTCTTTTGTCTGTCTCTTATTAATATGGCTTCAACTTCTTTTGCCCCTCCCTCCAAATTATCCCCCCTAGCATATTACCTAACTACTCCCTCAAACCTCCAGCATTGCCTGTAATGTGCATAGCACATCTTCCCATAATACACTCACTCACATCTTCCACCAACTACCTATTCCTGCACTGTCACTCTCACCTACTGACCTCCCATCCTCCACAACCTATACAACACCCTAACAAATACCCATACACAATGTCCACATGACCCAACCCACCCTAACCCTAACCCTGAGTGACTGGTGCTCTATACTGTGTATGAAAATTCATTCCCCTGTTCTCTCACTCCTGGGTGGAAGTCTCCACTCTGCTCCTAATTTCTTACTATGGTAGCCAAAACTTCCAGTCCCAGTTCCAAATTCACAATCTTTCAATCTGTTCAGAAATCACTATCACTCCAATGAGACTAATCCTTTACTGCCATCTCTGAACACCATAGCCAGATCAGCTTCCACCAGAGCCTTCTCAAACTTTCAGTCATCTCCTGCTTGAGCCTTAATCCTTAGACATCTATACCACCCATTTTCCAAATTTCCTGTCCTCTATTCCTCTCAAAGGTTTCTGCTGAAATACTTCCCCTCACACAGGCTATATTTTCTTCACCAATTTGTTCTGGTTGTCTCTTAATGGGTTTTCCATGGCTGATAGATCCAAAATGGTTGTTACTGATACTTCTTGAGTATCACTGTTCCATGTAGAATTAATATATATGACTTGTCTCCCTTCTTATTACTTCTACGATGTCCAAGACTGAGAAGGATCTACCTCTACAGCAAGTCAGCTCTGAGTCCAGTCCATTGTACCAGCTGGTCTTCACCCCTGTTCTTTTAGTACCATCAACCCATTCCCCACTATCATAAAACACATCCAGCTTCTTCTCAATCTTGTCTTGAATTAGACAGCCTCTCCACCCACCCCCTTCTTGATCCCTAAATCTCACTTTTTATATAATTAGTGGTCAATACGCAAATAAATGGGAAGAATATTTTTTCTGAAATATATTTTTATCCAAATATTTTAGAAATCATTTTTTTGCTATCATAGGATGCTGGAGGTTCTTGTCTCTTTCCCTCATGTTACCATTGACACTGAAATAAAAGGCTATTAGTTGAAGTCCAGAAAATTTATTAAGATATTTTTAAATTAAAAGAACTTTTGCACAATTATTTAATATGATGTTCCATTCTACAGCTAATTATTTGATGCAAGACAAACTACATGCATTCCAAACAAACCTTATTGAGAGGCATATATGCATTTCTTTATTTTCTACTACAAATGACTACAAATGTAGACATCTAAACAAGAACATAAGCAGCAAAGCTGTATTTCAACCTGATGGATGGCACTCTAAAAGGCTTGGGAAAAATGTAAGTTTGAGATACTTTTCCAGTGAAGGAATGTTATAGTACTTTAAAAATCCTCTCAATGAAGAATAATCTAATTGTGTTAAATAACCAGTTTAAATGTAAAGCATCTTGTTCATTCATCATAGTTGAGAGATCAAGAACAGTCTGTGGGATTGTGCATTCTCATTCCCCCTCCCCAACATTTCCCTCTAAGACACAACTTTTGAAAGGGAACCATCCATTACTTCATTGCTTCACCATAGTTAACTCTTATATATGCATTGATGCTAACTATAGCTAAGGATATAAAGAGGAGACTCACAATCCAGAAATTATGATAACTATAGTGAAGGCTATAAGGATCAAGTGATATCTAGAACGTGTAAACCAAATTTAAACCTTTCAAAACATTATAGTTACAAAATAATTAATGTGTCTTTTACCTGCTATTAAACAAACAGCTTATACAGATGTCTAAGATCTAAGCACTAGCTTATATGTATGACTCAAAACCACTGAAAGACTCAGCACTAAATACTGTAAATAATATTTGAGACAAAAAGCCAGTAAGTTGAAATAATATAAATTAAGCAAAACACTTAAAAATAATAATGATACAGTGCAACAAAATTCAATGGGAAACACTTTTTTGGAAATAGATCGGCTTTCAGCAATCACTGTATTTGTTTAATAAGAGGCAAGTAGAATTACCTGATTCTGCAGTTCTTCCATTTTACATTTTCTTGTGTGCAATGCTTTACTTGGGAAAGCCCAAAAATAATTCGAAGTTCCAATCCTATCAGTGTCTACCATACCATCATCAACTAAGCTTTGTAAGATATCCTTCACTGACATAGCCGCTGTCAAAGAAATAATTATTATTATTTTGAAAGCTTACATAGATTGGGGAAAGCTAATTATTTATTAAAACATCAAAGAACATAAGAAGGATCCAGGATGTCTTTTGAGACATTTTCAACAATTCCTGTAAACTTTGCAAATCACTACAAAATAGCAGATGATAAATTAGGCTTGCTTATACGTATAGCAAACCAACGAACAGAGTTCCATTAAAATCGCTGCTATGAAAAGATGGCAAAAAAGATTAATTCACATAGCTTTTTCCTCCAGGAAACTAAATTTGTAAAGAACAACAGAGTACCAATGGGCCAATTCTAATTCTGTTAAGTACACGGAACAAATATCAAGAGGACGCTTCAGTACAGTACAGAGCAGTTTCTAAATTCTCCCGAGTCCACTGTTTTTTCTCTAAAGGAACCCAGAAAGAACATTGGTTTTAAATTAAATTTCCCATTAGTGTATCTAATACAATGTACTGTTCTGAACTAGTTAACACTGAAAATTTAACTCAGGTTTACAAAGTCAGTCCCCCTCCCAAATGCATATTATGTAACATAGCTCAAATATTGCAGACAATCTGCAGAATAAATAAATGGTAATACTGTTGAGAGTGCCTTTACCTCTATCTCTGTTATCCATACTGAACACAGAAGTAATGTAACTGAATTGACCTGTCATACTGGCCAAGAAACAGGCATTGAGGGTTATGTTTTAGTACACACCCCAAACATTTACATACAATATATTATGCATTCATCAAAAAATAGTAATTAGTTTTGTAAGCAATTATGACTTGTAGAGATATAAATCTGAATTAAGGGAAAGCCAAATCTACTAAATGTAGGGCATCAAAAAGGAGCTCCATCTTCCATTAGAAATTCCTTGCTAGCAGTATGGTCAATAGATTTTGCTTCTCCATTATCCACTTGACCTACAACTGTCTATTTCACTGCAGAACAAGAGAAAGGTCATAGAATTTAAATAGATATACTGTATATAATAGTATATAATAGTATATATAGAATTCATACAAGTGGTAGAAATAGTTGGTTAATCTCCTAATTTATTACCTGTTCCTATGTTACAATCAAGTAGGATTCTCTAATGGATTTTAAAAGCACCTCAGGTCTTTGTGACCATATAAATGCTAATTTGTGTCCTCCTGTCAAACAGCATGTAAAATATGCAGCAAACTGAAAACACCATGAATTCATAAAATGCATAGAATTCATAAAAAAGGACCAGTTTGGTGTAGTAGTTAAAGTGCTGGCCTAGAAACCAGGAGACTGTGAGTTCTAGGCCACCCTTAGGCATGAAAGCTGGCTGGGTGACCTTGAACCAGTCCCTCTATCTCAGCCCAACTCACCTCACAGGGTTGTTGTTTTGGAAAACAGGACGCAGGAGTACTAGGTATGTTCGCCACCTTGAGTTATATATAAAAAAAGGTAGAATATACTACTACTACTTCTACTACTATTATTATTATTTCTTGCATAATCCCAGTTAATCCTATTTTCAGACTTCTGTGGGAATGACGATTTTGGAAAAAACAAAACAAACAAACAAACAAACAAACCAAAAAACCCAATTACAGTTAGGGCTCAAGCTTAGTAACAAGACAAATCTAGGTACTCACTTATTCCTTTCTCTTTGGAAGCGATTTTCTCAATATCCTTTAACTGGAATACATCTTTCTGTTACCAAAAAAGAATGAAGAAAAAAGGAAACAAATTTACACTCTAACAACAGTAATGAAAATGCAAAATACACAGCATACTCTATATTTTCCTCCTCTATAATAAGGACTTCCCATTTCAAGACAACAAACAATTATTTTTAAACTTATATAAAACATCTCATTTTCACCCACAATCAGGAGAAGTAATCTCATTTATTACCTGTTCCTATGTTAGCATCAAGTAGGATTTCCTAATGAATTTTAAAAATACCTCAGGTCTTTGTGATCATATAAATGCTAATTTGTGTCCTACTGTCAAACTTGTAAAATATGCAGCAAACTGAAAACACCAGCACTTAAATTAGTTTTACCATTGCAGAGAAATCTGCATTTAGTTCTATGTCTTGCCTTTGTAATGTGTTGTATTATGTTGAAGTTATAGACCTTTTTATCAAGTTTTACCTGCTCTGGCTTCCACTACTAAATACAGGAGGTACAGTAGAAGAGAGGTAAACAATACAAAAAGTACAGAGTAAAGTACATTTTGTAGTTTGTTCCTATTACAGCAAAGGGCAAACATTACTGAATTTTTTTTATGAGTTCAGTTCTTCTCTCATAACTCATTGGAAGAGTTAAAGAAACAAAACTATGTTAAAAATAATCATTTCAACCAGACTATCAGAAGACATTTTCTGATAAGAATTAAAAAACCATCCATCCTACGGCTTGTATTTCTTCAAAGTTGCTTTTTCCCCCCAAGACATATGCATTTCTCTGCTCCTAAACTAACTGCATCCTGTTATTCACTGAATACCAGTCACTGTATTTCTTCTTCATAAACATTTTTAGATAAGTGATATCCATAACTGTTAATGTGTGTGCATCTGATCTAGAATTATTCGTTTCAGATATCAGATTAGATGAAACTGTTGCTACAGGAGCATGTACAGGAATACCTTTAAAAACCACCTGATATGGACAATAATCAACAAACATTTGTGAAAGTAGGAGAATTACATTTGTTTTTACATTTGGAAAGCACTAAATTAAATGTAATTCTTTTGTTTTGCACTCCACAGTGCAAAAAAAAAAAACTCCTGCAGCCAGTTTTATACAGACTAAACTGTACGAATACCAAAATATGATTATTTAGTATTTTTTTCTATCAAGCTAAGACTCCTATATATATCTGGAGCTGAAAAGATCTGGAATACCATTAGATGGCTTTAAAGAATTAGTTATCAGCTTTTTGCCATCTAGTCATCATCTCGACTTCTGCACCCACACAAGGTAGATCTCAGCACATTCCTTGTCTGCCAAATTAACAAGACACAGAACACATACCCTTCATATGCAATTCAAAATAAAGTACCATAAAATATCTAAACCTATTAACCCACAAGACATTTTAATGTATAGCACTGAAATATTATATAATTCAGAGCTCTACACATAAAAATATGGTAATATTCCAAATTAAAAAGCTGTTTATTTATGGATATAGCTTCTTTGCTCCACCGTTCATGATGCAAATAAACTAACAATTTAGGAAGTCTTTAATAACCATGCTTCCTGATTCATCAGCCTTTTTATCTATACTTAATTAAGAGTTACTTGATTTAAATTTGGCTTCGCCAAACAGCTCCCTCAAATCGAGATAAAAATGTATAAAACACTGTACAGAGTTGTCAAAATAATTTGGGATGTCTTACATTAAAAGGCAATTTATCAAAGGTCAGTTGTCAGACTGGAAGTGGAATTCAAGAAGTGTTCATCATACCACAGGCAGCATCCAAGTCAAAGATTTTCATGCTGCTTTTGACATGGCCAGCTCTCCACATAAGCTGAGTTTACATGATAAAATCTTCTCAGGCATCATGGAAGTGTCTACAGCCATTAGTATATAGCAAGGACCTTTGATCAGTCCTCTTGGCATCTGCATGTTTTCAAATCAGACTCCCTGTTTCTTAAAGTAAAATCATCCAAAATAACAGAAAGCAACAGCAAAATATCACTTACCGTTTCAAAAAAGATTTCCATCATCCGAGTTCTCTTCTCTTCAATGCTCAGACCTCTTTTCTTTGACTAAATAGGAAAACCCATGCTACATAAGTAATACTACTTTCAAAACCAAAAATCTTAGATATATATATGAAGGACTACATTGAGAGACTGAAGATTTTCAAGATATCTAAAGGGCATCAGTTTGGGTACACTTTGTGAGAACTTCTCACACAATTCATTTTCAGAGTTTTAGGACCAGTTTGGTCTAGTGGTTAAGGCAATAGGCTAGAAACCAGGAGTCTGTGAGTTCTAGTCCTGCCTTAGGCATGGAAGCCGGCTGGGTGACCTTGGGCCAGTCCCTCTCTCTCAGCCCAACTCACCTCACAGGGTTGCTGTTGTGGGGCAAATAGGAGGAGGAAGGAGTATTAGGTATGTTCCCTGCTTTATTTATAATAAAGGCGGGATATAAAAATAAATAAATACTTGCATGTAAAAGATGCATCTCTGGTTTCAGCCATAGAAATTAGTTTTATATATGTTTATCTGCATAGATTTTACCACCTATAATAATCCAGTATTGTGTCTTTTATTCAACCCAGAATATCAATATATACAGCTGCTACAAAACTGATAAGACAGTCAGAGAATATAAAACCTGCTTCTGATGTGTATGTTTCATTACTCATGTTTAAAATACAAAGAATATGTAAGAATACAAAGAACTGTATTCTACAATGTGTAGACACTGTAGAATCATATATTTATTTAACAGATTTTTATATTAGTTCATAATTAACGTCCATAGGCATGTTACAATACAAAAACATAAAACAATTTAACACAAAACAGAATGTATAATCAAAGTTTGGTTGATTCATAAAGTAAATTTATAAATTACAAAATAAAATAAACATATAAAACAAACTCACAGCCACTTCGAAATAAACAGATTTTTTAAAACAGACAGGACCAAACTACAGGGTATGCCCAAAAGACACATTTTATATAATATTTTAATATTTCCATATTGAATACACACACAAAAGCAACCTGCAGTTTTGTTGACATAAAAGTGTAGGAAATAAGCAAACACGACTGAACAGATTAAAAAAAAATAACAAACAAGAGCCTCTTTTTCTACAAGACTCCCATTTGCTTCATAAGGTCAATTGGGAAGTCTGACTGCAGCTGTTGCTGAGCCAACTGGTAGCATCTCATGTATTTTATAATTGCCACTGAGTTTTAGAATATGCTGTCTACTGAGATTAAAGGCCTGACCTCTCTGGTGTCTAAAACACAGTTCTGTAACTAGGCTTGTGGACAATATTTTAACCAAGATCTGTTTTCTTCTTCTTTCCTACTAATAGTATTTTGGGTGAAGTTGTGTTCTCCTCCTTTGATAGTTAATTATGACTCTTTTAGCACATATATGACTAAAATCAGACAGGTAAGTTATCTCTGTGAATATTCACATTTGAACAATATATGGGGCTATATATTAATAATTTTTTTCAATTATTAGATCTAAACATTTATCTCATATATTTTTCTTATTTGTTTGTATTTCTTCTTTGAAAAATGTCAGTTTGGGCATGAATAACCATGCTACATCTTCTACATGAATGCATAAAAGTTAGGTTGCCTGCAATTCCCTTATCTTCCTTCAGAAAACCTTAACTCTTCTATTGTTCAGTGCCTCTTTAGCAAATCTTTTGCTTCTCATGTATTTATGAATATTTTACTTTGTAATGTTTTTAGGAACTTAACAACCCCATGATAGCTGTGTCAGTCTATGTGAGAACAGAAATCTAACATATTTCTATGGCAATACCTTTTTACAACCAACCAAAGGGTGTGCAAGTTGTCAAATTCTAGAAAATTATTGCACACATGCAAATACTGGCCATATTATACTGCTAGTCTATTTTCACACCTGCTTGTTAATTCTTGTCATCCTAAGAGTTTTGAGAAACATTACATAGAGAACTAAAATGCACTAAAAAAGTCCAAAGCTACTGTGAAAGAAATTGTGACTAAGACACGTATTACAGTACTGTCATGCAATGACAGCCATGATAAAGCAACCCATTTTCCTTCTATAGTATCAATTTCGTCAGCAATCAAGTTACATAAACCAAAGTTGTGAGAAGAGACAATGCTAACTATTGAAGGTACTATTATACTTGCCTGGCAATGCTTTTATTTATATACCCTTTAACCTATTATGATGACTTATTATTAAACTGTGTGGGCAGCAACAGGTGTTAAATTTCAAAAACCCAATAGCAAAACATTAGCTAAACTTTCAACAACAGGATTTAAGACTAGTAGTTGTAAACGACTTGTTTAAAATATTTTTCCATCCTGATTTAACTGGCAGTGGTCCAAGTTATTTCCTGCACAGCTATATACACCATAATGTGTGTATGTTGTGTTTTTACTGGTTGGGTATATAAAAAGATACCTTTTCTGTATGCATTTCCCTGCCTTGATTAGAAGCTTTACTGTTCAATAAACAGAATTGGAAAGGGATGATATCAAATCATAATCCCCCGCACAAGATTATTACCTAGGGTTTTTTAAAGTTAGTTTATTCTTTTATTTCCAGGATTAATATTCCACTCACTTCCATAGAAGAGAGATCTTTCAACAGCTGTTAATTATGATACTGTAAAGACAATTCCTGGACAAATAATGTGAAAGAATGTCCATTACCATTATGGATCTCTCAAGGATTGGTGCCTCAGTCTGCAAAACCCAGAAGCAGAGGCACAAAACTAACAAAAAAGAGTTTAAAGAGTGGAGGGGATTTATTCTGAGTGATTAACATACCCCATGCAGCATACCACCATGTTGGGATTATGAAAGGTGAAAGGTCCCCTGTGCAAGCACCGAGTCATGTCTGATCCTTTCGGGGAATGCCACTTTGCAATGTTTTCTTGGCAGACTATATCGGGGTGGTTTGCCATTGCCTTCCCCAGTCGTTACATTGGGATTACTAGATGTAATAATTAAAGCGTTCAGCATCAGAGTATGGATTGTGTGTATTTTACAGAGCCAATGTAGTGAAGTGGCTAAACAAGTACTGGTCTGAGATTGGGCAGTTATAGTACTCATTTACTCTCCCCTCCATCAAAGTATGTGATTGGCTTCTGTATGAACAAGGGGGTGCTGGAAATACACATACCTGAAAGGGGAGACATACTGTGAAAGCTCCATTCATCTGTCAAACTCACGTAGTGATACTGGTATTGATTCTCTCTCAAACCCACCTCACAGGTTGTTACAAAGATCAAATGCAAGGGTGAAGGTGTAAGTAAACAAATGACCAGCTTAGTTTTGTTCTAGTCTTTCTATTATATTGGGTGTGGGTAATCAACTTGAGAGATCAAGCTTTCTGTCACTTACAGATCAGTGCCCCCTTCCTTAGGAGAACGTCTTCTGGAGTTCAAAGCCATTTACTTCTAGGCGAGGGGCTTGCCTATGACACTCCCAAGTAGGTTGGCTGCAACTACATCCGCCCCCGTCACGACTCGCTAGCTGAAGATAACGGGGTTACGCTTAAACACGTCAGAAGGTATCAGGTGGGGTAGGCTGATAATTGAAACCTAATTTTCTACAAGCCCGACTAAGCTGATAAGCCCTCAAGGGAACAGGTTTGATTACACCAGCTTCTTCCATCCGTGCGTTGGACTCCAGTTCCCACTTTCCCCAGGCACCTCAACGGGTGCTGGACGTGATGGAAGCTGTGGTTCAACTTATCTGGAGGAGGCCAGGCGATGCTCAGGGGAAGTACACATTCAGTCGATCGAGGCCTTACAGCCCGCCGCAGGAGCGGTGAGCGCCCGGGAAAAGAGCGAGCTAGAAACCTCGCAGGCCCACGCGGTCCAGCTTACCATCTCGCTTCCTCCTACCCGCGCCGGGTCTTCCTCCCAAGCGCGGGAACGTGATTTGAGCGGGGAAAGCAGCGGGAAACGGTTCCGCCTCCTTGACAAGAAAGCGCCACCTGATGGCGCTCAGCTGTGTTTGCTCCTCACCAGTGGATTTGTGGGGATGAGACGGCCCCGCCCTTTCCTTCGGTTGTTTGCACTGCCCCATAGAGATAAAAAAAGGAAGCAAACATACAGAAAACGAGCATGGATACACGGACGCTCTCTTAAGTTCTGCAAGTATTCGGCAGAACAATTTCTCCCCTCCACCGTTAAGACATAGCATTATTAATACTTCTTAATACAGTAGTTACCTTGCTCCATAGAAACGTTCACAGTCTAATGGATATCTATACGATAATAGTGCGTCACTTCTTTATGCATTAATTTCATACTTGGAGTAGCATATGGAATACTTTTTATGGCATACTAGTGTATGGTTTACATATTTAATTTCTGCTCCTACGATCAGAGCCAGTTTAGTCTAGTGGTTAAGGTACCAGGCTAAAAACCGGGAAATACTGAGTTCTAGTCCAGCAAGAAAGCCCGCTTGGTGACTGAGCCAGTCGGCTCAGTTTACCTCCCAGGGTGGTGGTTGTGGGGAAAATAGGAGGAATGTTCCCTGCCTTGAATTATTTGCAAAATTAATAAAGGCGGTTTTTTTTAAAAAAAAAAGTGCTAACAAAAACATTTTTTTCCTGAAATGACAGGAATATTAATACTGAAACCAGAACCAATACCGATTCTCTTTTTTGTACTTGTTTTACTTTCAGGTATTCCTAATCAGTTTATTAAAAACATAGAATTGAAAAAACTGAAAATTAAGTTTATAAAAAGGCATCTAGACTATGGAGGCTAAAATTCCAAAATGATAGCTACACTTATTAAGACCGATCACTCTTGAGACATATGGGATCACCTATCTGGCGTTTGCAATTAAATAGCATATTTTGTCACCCATCTCTGACAAATTGTCTGAGATAATATAGCTGCTCTGAAAAAGTTTTTATATCTTCACTTGAAGACCATCACTGTAAGAACACAGATTTAAAGGGATTCTTCTGGGGCTTTTCACAGCCTTGGTTTTCACCACTGTAAGTACTTGGTATTACCTGTTCACGCTTACCCACAAGTCAAGTTCATTTATAAACAAGTTAAATAGCTCAGTCCCAACAAATTCTTGATAGGTTCCACTTCTTTTTTTCATACACTGAAGAAATTGTCCATTTACTTCCATTCTTTGGGGTGGGGTGGAGTTTAGCGATTTCCCATGATCTCTAAATTTATTGAAGAACCATTGATGAACTTTAGCAAAAGCTCCAAGAGACAACTTTGTAAAAAGCATATGGAAAACCCAGGTATTCAATATTGACAGAGTCACTTCCATCCACATGCTTATTGACACTCAACTTTTATATTCTTCTAATATTGTGGTGGATTAGATATCTCTATTTGTGATTATTATTCCAGTACAATCTAGAAGTATTATTAGAGAATTGTGTAAGATGAAGGGTGTAACTTCTATTTGATATACTGTATTAGCAAATCAATGCAGGGTACATTACAGATCACTTAACTGCTCTTGCTCAGTTACTCTTTTGTATTGTGGACGTAGCTGAAACCTACAACGTATCATAGAATCATAGAGTTGTAATATACTTCAAAGGCCATCTAATCCAGTCCCCTGCAGGATTTGCTAAACAGGATTTGCTAGCCTATTTGAAGTCGTCCTGTGAAAGGAACCATACTTTGAGACCTTTCTGTTAACAGTTCCTTATATCAGCAAATTCCTCCGAATACCTAACCTGTGTCTACTTACCTGTAGAACCCACTGTTCTCTCTTCTATGATCTAAAGTATCTCGTTAGATACTTGAAGACCAGTAACACATCTCTTTTCCTCCCTAGACTAAATATATGTGCTAGACCTCTGCTGAACTTGGTCTTCTCCCTAACAAGCTGAGTCTCCCTGTTAGATGATGGAATCTCTGAGCAAAACACTGAGGCGAGAACCTACTGAAATCAGCAGTGGTGTCTGGTGTTAATTTAGTGGCCATCCACTGATCTCAGCATCCTGTTTGTGATGCCATAACTGGGAAAAACCTTCCTTCCTTAATCCCAATTTACAGGTAATACAACCAACAACTGAAAAATGCTTTGAAGTTTTTGTTTTTTTATATACTGTTTATATGTGTATACACACACACACACAATTGCTCTGTAGCTACAGGGTGTTCTCTTAGAGAAGACAAAACGTTTACACGCAAGCAAACAATTTATGTTAGTTTACATAGACTACATAACCTTTTTCTGCACACCTTATTAGGAACGAAGTGTTTGATTTAGGAAAAGAACAGCCTTGTAATTGATCATACATAGTTATACTTGCTTTTCTGTCCGGAAACTTGTACAAGACAGCAGTTTGGACAGAGAACTTGTTTCTAACTGTTGTATACCCTGTGTTCCTTAATGCTTATTCCCTGCTAGTACTTTGTTTTATGCAAGTTAGCTGCTATTATGATGGCTTCTACCTTATTCCATTGTGCACTGAAAATACTGCTTTCATTTTGTCTGCTAATATTTACTGATTTCAGGGTCCTGAAAGCTTCTTTTTCAGTCCTCTCACTATCTTGGTAGCCATTTGCCAATGTTCTTTTTAGACCACAGTTTTTCTTCCAGTTTGCCAATGTTCTTTTTAGACTTTATTTCCCAGAACTGCCCAGGGCAAAGTGGGACAATTACTTCCTGTGACCTGGACTTTCTTCCTGTAAATACATCCCAAAGTTGCATTTGACTTTTTAAGTAGCTGCTACACACTACTGGCTCCTCTTCAACTTATTAAAACACCCAGATCCTTTTCCCACATTCTACCACCAAGCCAGATCTCTGTCATCTTGTGCTTTTCATTTTTTTATCTCCAGATACAGGACTTTACATTTCAGCCCACATTCAAGCCTGTCTAAATCTTTTAAAACACATTCTTTTCCTTCTAAAGTAGGAACTCCTATTTTTGTGCCTTATGCAAGTTTAATAATCATATCTCCTCAACCTCTTCAACATTAATAAAAATGTTGAATAGAACAGGGCCTAGGACAGTCCTTTGGCACTAAACTATATACCACTTTCCACGCTGAATTGAAGCCATTTAAAAATATTCTCTGGGTGTGGCCATTTAGCTAATTATGAATCCATCTAACAGTTCTATCATTTACTTCATATTTTACCATTTTATTAATATGAGACTTCGACAAATGCTTTGCTAAGATCAAGGTATGCTGTGTCTATAGCATTCTCCCAATTTGTTAAAAAAGGAGATAAGTTATATATATGATACGATACATGGTTTCTAGGCAATAGGGTTTGTGACAAATCCATGCTGGCTCTTGTTAATTATGGCATTGCATCCAAATGTTCACAAATGTATTCTTTAGTCATTTGGGGCACAATGATGGCTAGCCAGGGTTTCATTTCCCTCTGAGGACAGATGTAAGTACATGTTTAGACATTCTTCCTTGTCACTGTCACCCATTACCAATCCACTTTCTTCTTGCAACAGAACTTGATTTTGCCCTTTTGTTCCTAATGAATCCATGACATACATTCTGGTGTTTTGGGACACTACTGACATGTTTGAGCTCATTCTGTGTTTGTCTTTCTGACAACACACATTTTTTTTTCCTTTGGTTATACACTCCTACTTCCATTTCCTATATACATCCCATTTTCTTTTCAGCATTTTAGAAAAGCTGTGTGTATTCTTCATCTCTTTAAATATCTACCTTTTCTCTTCTCCTCGTAGGAATTGGGTTTGCAATTCCCATCCCAAAGGATGTTTCCCATCCTTCATGCATGTCTCCCCCTCTGGATTTCTAGCCACTGAATCCACTCTACATTCCCTCAAAATGCATCAAAATCTGTTCTTTTGAAACCCAGTATACAAATCTGACTCTTAATTTGTACTCCCCTTGATGTCATGAAGTCAAAGATAACATGATTACCTTTTCTCCACAGTTCCAATCATCTCTTCACTTCTTCAACCAATTCCTCCCTGTTGGTAAAGATTAGCTATTATTGAGATAAAGATTCAGTAGAATCTTTCACTTTCTGACAAACAAAAGCAAGACAAGAATTTTTTGGACTCTAATTCCAGGCAAATTAAAATTTCCAGAAGGCGATAGAGTAGTTAAAATCTCTTTTTACTATTGCATGTCTTTGAAAATTTGGCAGTCTGACACAGAAAGGACTCACCAGTAACTTTTGAATATCTAGGTTGTCTATAATAAATTCCCACAATATCAATTTTGATTCTTTCTCCTTTTATTTTTACACAGATACTGTCAGTGGGATCCATGCTGATTCAATTATTTATATGCAGGCATATACTTTCTTTAGTTGCAGCACCCCCCCTTCCTTTTCTATGGAGTCTTTTCCTTTTGAAGAACTTTTACTTAATCCTGTATAACTTTTCAAATTCTCCCTATTTCCCATATTCTGCATATTGGTGTAGAAATATATTGAGATTGCAAGGAGTATCCCTAGTGATTACTAGGGATTGTAGTTTCCTGCCAATCTCTAAGGGTCTTATCTATTCTCATATTTCTTTTGCCTCTGTATTGTTGGTTTCACTTTTTGGCAGTATATTTCTAGATATTCATTCATTGTTTCTTCTGGCAGTGTCATTTGTTCCACATGAATCAAGAATGAAATAATTGATGTGTTTGAAGAATATCAGCAGGCTACTGACTACATCCTGAATACAGACATCTGGAAGACAACACACCTCTAGCAAAATCCTATTAGGTGTACATATGGAATCACCCACCAAGACGGATACGGTTCTCGCGTTTCTTTGACCCATAGGGGCCCAAGTGTCTTCTGCCTGTTCTGTGAAGCCATGATAACCAACACTTATTCAGATGAGTCTTCTCTATACTATACTTGTGCCTTTCTCTCACTTGGAGATAAATAACAAACACAGCTAAAGCTTTTTTAAAAACTTTTCTTTTGAACTATGCTTTCTCTAATCTAAGTGTCCACTTGAACTCTTGTTCTCAATGAAGACCAACTGGATATTGCAGATTTCTCCAAACTCTCAGTTGCAGTTTATCGTGTCTGGTAGTTATCTTATTTGGAAAAGTTGGCTTATGACATAGATCTTTTAAAATACACAGGAGCAATGAAAAATCATATATGTTCTATGAAACTGGGAAGATCCACATAAGACCTGTGTCACATATCTGTATCTCACATCAGTAACTTGAGCTTATGCAGATATTTATGTTAAAGGGAATGTTTTTTTGACCCTGTTCATGCACTGATTTGCCTTTCATCAATTGTAGAAAGGATTGCCTTGACAGAGAGAGGGAAGATCTGTTACCAAGGCAACAAACAGATAAACGTGGCTTAAACCCATACAAAGATGGAGAGTTACAAAAACGCCTAAGGCAGGTGTCCCAACTGCTCCCACATTAAGATAAAACAGGGAGAAGGGGAAGCACGTTCAGACTTGCAAGATTCCGTTACTATAATGAATCTAATAAAAATAGTTTCAGGCCTAGGAGATCTCTGTTTCTTAATCTGGTCTACCTTGTAGGGCTGATATCAATAATAGTTTAACTATTTTCTCTGCAATCTAACTGGGTACAAATGTCTGCAGGGCAATGCTTCTACTGCAGAGATCAGACTTCCATACTGAATTATTTTCAGAATATTTTTTTAAAAAGATTGCTTGAATAACAAACAAGGACTGAATTCAATTCTGCTTATTCCACTTACTGCATTAAAAAATAAAATTACAATATTATGGATAAAAATTACAAGCATTTTTATCCGTAGTATTTGGATTGGACATTACTCTGTATTAATTACAGAGGGCCAGAGGGCATGGCATAGGGTCAGGCTATTTGTGAGACTGCCTTTCTCCCATTGTACTGCTTGACCCAAATGGCCCCAAGCTTATCGGTCTTTCATAAGGTTCTGAAGACTTGGATGTTTCCCCAGGCATCTGGGCCAGGAGGTTAGCCTAGCCCTGTTCATATGTTTTTATGACTGGAAGACACATCATGGGTTATTAATTGTTGGATTTTAATTTTTGTACACTGCTCACAGCCACTGCTGAAAGATGGGCGACCATATATATTATATAAATAAATAAAATTCTACAGCAGTTACCCTCATTGCCGAGAACTGTCATTAAGCAATGTGATTTACATTTTTTACAGATGGGTCAGTCATTAATCAATACTGCACAATGAATGATCTAAGCAAAGCCATGAATCACAAACAACTCCATTGTTACTGTGTATGAAGAGTTTTAATTATTGGTCACTGGGTAAACATTCTTTAGCAAGCTACCTCTAACAGTTCATAAGTTCTCAATTGGAACTAATCTAAGAATATTTTACTAAACCATCAATCTGTATATAAGATGATACAGTATACGAGGATTGGGTGAGTATCTGCTGGAAAATAAAGGTTATTTATTTATTTATTTCAATTTGTGTTGCCGCCCATTTTTTTTAGAAAACTTTATTAAAGCATTTTCAAAATATACATACAAACTAAAAAGATTGAAACAAAGAAGCCTACAAAGAAAAAGAAACAGAACTAAAAAAGATGTAAAAAAACACAAAACAAACTACTACACATCATAGTAAACATTATTTCTATAAAACATTTAAATTCTCATTATTACATTCCCTCCTAAAACAAAATTACCCTCCCAATTAAAGAAAAACATATAAAACCCTTCAAACATAATTTGGAACCTAATATAGTAACAAACACTACCCTTCTTCACTATAATTTGCTCCCAGCTGCCAACTAAACTAACATTAACCAAAAATATAAAAATTATCCAAACAGCAGAAACATGTTATCTAAACCCTTAAAAAAACATCCTGATAATCACATTTAAACAATAACCTAAGCATTTACCAAAAATGTAAGAAACAGCATAACCATTTATCCAAACCTTTAAGAAACCATCTTGATAAACACATTTAGACAATTACCCCACTTCAAAGTAAACCAAGGCATTTACATGTCTCAGAATTATGTACAGAGCTTTCTTGTCAATTTCAAATTCTACAATTTGCTTTAAAAAGCCCAAATGTTCTCCAAAATCTTCCAGCCTCTAGAGTTTAATTCTCTTTCTTGATCATGGTGTGGCAGCAACACTGTCTTACCTTCAACTTTCAACTTCCTTTGACTATTTAAATGTAAGTCAACAATTCTCATCTTTTTCTTTGGAGAAACCACTCTACTCTTAGGGTAGTTTTCAGCCTTACCAGTTTCTCTCGATTCTTGTGACAATTTGGACTCCACAAAATTCTGAGAAATGCTCTAAGACTTGAATAACAGCATTGTAGAGATCTTTGAATATCAAATTAATTTCCTCCATATTTCTTAACAGTAAGATAGATTATGATGCCCTCTAGTGCCTCAGGAAGGTAAAGTAATTAATGCTGTAACTGAACACTCTCCAGCCTTTCTATCTCCCATGTGGCCAATCAGGAAAATAAAAAGTAATAACAAACAGCATTCCATGGGAAAGTCAAAGCAAATAGATCAGAACTCCAATCCACATATTCAACGAAGAAGAGAAAGTTTTATATTCCTCAAAAATCACTTTAATAAAAAAAAGCAATAAACAAAATTCTTTAAATCTTAATTTAACAAATTATATATAAAAAGCCAAATTACCAAGTTAATCATTTTCAAAATTAATGAGATTCACCAAGAGTTCGCATTTCTTGTAGAAAGGCTCTCTTTGGTAAAATTCAAACAAAACAAACTTAGCGCTAGTGAAATGGGGTGGGCAACTTTAAGGTCCGTTTTGGCTTCAGAGCTGCTTGGGAAAATGGAGATGACTGCCCCATCTCCCAGCTGATCGCTTACCAGTCGATTGTGAAATGCCATTTTGCGGTCTTCTGGTTGAAACCAGCCGTCTGAAAAACACATGGGGTGATTCCTGGGGTTCTCCTTAATCTGGAGAAAACTTCTGGGCTCCAAGGAAGCCTGTCTGAGCCCAAGAAAAAAAGCCAGTCTGACAGGTCCATCCACACATAACAGAAAAAACCAGCTCAAGCCTCCATTGTCCCCACCGGATGTGTCATATAGCTGCCCATCTCAAACAAGTGACCAGTGACTTAAATTGTAGTTTAATATTTAAACTGTAGTTTAATATTTAAACATAAACTTTATGGAATGGGATAAAATAAGGTTGACTGGGTTGTGACCAAGGCTGGTAATCTGGTAGTAGAACAGAAATCTTGCTAAAAGTATTTTCTTTCCTCTGCAGTTCCCCATGCATAGTCTCCAGATCGGCTTTGGAGGACTGGGGTTTAGTCAGCATTAGATATAGCCCATACTAGAAGCAGAAGTTCATTGCACAATAGTAGAATGGGTGGGGAATTGTGGTAGGATTAGTAGTAGTGTTACCAGATGCAAAAGTAATTGTGATTCCATTCTTTGATATTTAAGTTTATAAATAAATTAAAAAACCTGGATACTTGTTTTACCACTCATTGGGAAATAAAGAATATATAACACCATTTAATCCTTTAAACTTCGTACCTGCCAATCTCTATTAGTAAAAGAATAAAGATGTTTTAACTAATTCCTTTTCAAATATTACACTGAACGTGTGCACACTGATGAAGGGGGACATTCTGGAAAACTATTCTATAGAATCAATAATGTTGAAATCTTTTTCTTGCCAGCTGTTTTTCTGCTAACATCACCAAACTTTATATTCCTATGAAGTACACAGATTTGGCTTCAAGGTAGCTAATAGCTACCAGTGTACTTTACAGCTCTTACTGGAAATCACACATAATTCCTTCTATAGAAGTGTGGTAATGTATTAATGTCAAAATAACTTCATATTTGAAAAACAAGTCTGATTTAATTTAACCCGGAAACTATTTATGGATTAATATTCTGCATATGGACTTGTACCATATTCAAAGTTTGGGTTTCTATTTAAGGTTTTAAAATATTACATATTGTCTGTTTTTTTTAATATGAAGATAGCCTTGTCAGTTGTTTATTCTGATTGATGATTCTTATTATGCTGCCTCCTTTTGTTAATTAATGAATATTGACTTGATTTTAATAATGGTTTGAAGTACCCAATTGATAAAGATCATTTTTATATGCAGTTCTAATTTTATGTTAATCAAAAAACTATTGTTAAATTTTATATAGTTTATTAATCTGTTTTCTACTTTATTTTAAATTTCTTTTTCCGTTCTTTCTTCAGTTGTCCTTTCAACGTCTATTAGAAGACAAGAAAGAGGAAAAAAAGAAAAGAAGGGGAAGACAAGAAGATGTCCATAGTTGTCTTGGACTGAAAGCAAAATAATCTCTACCGTGGATGTACTTATAGAGTTATTACTACATACATACCATACACTCTGAAACACTAATTTATAATTAAAAACTTAGTTATTTTGTGTGCAGTATGCAGACTTCCTGAGATCTTCCCTGTTAAAAAAATAAATGAGCAATAAAGGTACATGAGAACAATGAAGCAACCCAACCATCTTCAATTCCAAAAAATAACACAAAACAATTTTCATTCATTTTTATTTGGGGGGCTGTGCATGATAAAGATACACATTTGACTTTGTTTTTATTACTGTTCCAAAATAAGGTAAAAGGCTTTTTTTAAGCTCTCTTTGTAGGATAAAGCATAAAAAATACCATGGCACACATGAAGCTAAATCTACATACAGACATTCTTCAATGAACAGCTTTCATCCTCAGCCTTAACTAGACAGAGATTATACATCTATTAAAACTAATAAGGGAGCATAAGAAGTAAAGGAAGTCCTACAATATTTCAGTATTATTTTCAGAAAACATGAGGCTTAATAACTTTCTGTACCTAAAAATGAAACAGGGATGACACTGACTTACAAAGCTGGAATGTATAAAACAACAATAAAATTAATTCATTCCAAGAACCTGAAGAATACAATGTGTGAAACAGTTCAGTTGCAAGCATTGGGATGCTGCATATTATGGAACATTCCCATGTCATAAAGAAAAAAAAAGCAAACTTTTGATGTTAAGGCTGTGCACAGACATCCATTTATATGTTGTACATTCATTAGAAGCTACCAACAATTAGGAATCATTCTACACTATAGGAAAAAAAAGTATCTTTCATACATTCTTCCAAACACATATTTTTAATCACTGCTCACAGTTTAATAACATTTTCAATGGATAGCATTACTTTGTTCTTTGCTATCATTTCTTCACAGAACAAGCATAACTTAATGGGCACTTTTTTCATATGGCAATGCTAGATCCTCAGTTATCTCAAAGAAAAAGTAGCTGTAAAGTTGAAAGCCCTGTAATGTTTACAAAGGTCAACAACAATGGAGAACATTTTCTCATTACATTGCTGAAACTTTAAATCAATGTAAAAACTTAACTAATTTTAACAGCTTTTTTACAGTTAAAAACCTTCCAATATACACTTTGCAAGTTTATCCAAAAATGAATCAACAATTTTTTAAAAACTTGTATCAAGCAAGCTTTTACTTTGAATAAACACATATGCCTTGCTCATTACTGCAGCTATAAGCACCACTTGATACAAGAGGGATGTCTGTCCTGCAAATATAAACTAAAACAATCCAGCCTCCCAGAATCTGTTAATTCAGTTACCATTTGCAGTGCAGATATACCTTAAAATGTAACTGTCGGTTTGGCAAAGTCACAGATTTGGGCTGAACCTACACATAATAAATAGAAGAGCAAATACTTCTATTCGTGTAAATGTTTATCTAGATCCAAATCAGTTTCTTTTATATGCAGTTCTGCAATACTGCAAGTTTTATAGTAATCTCTAATTGGTTAACTGGCCAGAGGACAGCCTTAGTAGCTTTGGAAAATAGATGAACAAGAAAGAATTTAATTTTGACTAGGCGTTTTTCAAACACTCACTGTTAGAGCAGATTCATTCTAGCCTTATTCCTCATAGCTGTCTAATGATTCTGTACTTTCAACTTCTAGCAAGGATCTACAATTCAACAGGCCTCATCACTTCCTGGCTTTTTAGCTAAGATCAAACAGGTATTCAACAGATCTCTAGTTCAGCATCAGTTTATAATAACATGCATAATAAAAAAATTAATAATTTATCAAGGCAGGGAAGGCCACATCACCCTTAACAAATGATAGCTTAGTTTCAAAGGAAGGAAGCAATAATTCAAATTTGAGTCAAGTATCACTAAGCATTGCTAATTTTAATCAGAACTGAGAAACTATTATTTTAGGAAAGCATTTTAAGGAATGCATGGACATGCCTGCATGCAGGAAATACTATATATGTATCAATTTAGGACAATTTAGCTTCTATTCTTTTGCCTTATATAATGAACTGGGAACTACAGTAAGTTTCATTAAAATGAATCTAACTATCCCAGATTTTTACTAGAAACATTTCCATTTAGGTCACTGAAGGATTTGGCTCAGTATCCTTTTTCAAAATTCAAGCAAATATTTGTATTTATCACATGAATATCTTTACAAAAGCATTAGCATCTTAAACTTTAAGCCAGACTGGTATGACCATGTGCCTTGGTCAAGTTTATAACAATAACATTTTGAACAATTTGTAAATTCCTTTCATATTAGAAACTCAGTAACAATTACATTTTTTCTTATTGTTCATATAAATATGCATAAAATCATAAACAGGAAATCCAGTTCCCCCTAGAATTCAAACGGCTTTCAAGTTGGTTCAGTGTCCAGAACAAATAATATTTAGTCTGTAATGCCTCTGCAGATATTTCTTTGTCTATACAAGAACTCTTAAATTAGATTCTTGGCATTATTCATTTTAAGATAATTATTTTAGAACATTATTTAAAATTATTGGTTAAGGATTAAAACAATATTTATCATTACTTTAGGTAAGAGTGATATTTAATCTTTTTTTTATTTAATAGTTATATTTCAAAACGTAGGTAATTAACTAGCACCAGTATTAACTACACAATTTTATTTTCTTCCAATTAAATCTATTATTTCAGTATTTTAGATGAAATATTGGACTCCACCTATTCCAGTACTGTAGCTGAGAAATATTTAGATGACACCATGATTGAAATAAGAAATACAAGATTATTTCAGATGTTGACAGTACTCTGACTAGTACTTGCTTGCATAAAGCTGGTGGTAAAAAAAATTGTATCACATTGTTTGCTGTTGACTGCAGCTTTATTCTTGGTCTTGGTCTGAACATTATTCAAAATTAAGTCCCTTAAAGTTGTTGGAAATAAAAATGAAACATACTTTCCACTCTGATGTGAATCCGATTAACTGGGAATCACAAGACTTGTACCAAGAAGCAGGCATAACAGAAGAAAATTTTACTTGCTTTACAAGTAAAATTTCAGATTTCAAGAAAGGGCACTAGGAAAATTGCTAAATATGTACATCAAAATTGCCTATGGTTATAATTCTTTTTTTTTAAATGTTTACATTATCCACATATTTAACAAAGAAAATTATGAGCCTTTTTGGAATCCCAACATAGCCTCACATTAATTAAGTCTCTTCAATATCCTCCATTTATGTATATTGTTACAACAGTCAACAATATTTTTGAAATTAAAAAAAAAAACCTGCTTTGGTAACACTTGACTTCCACCGCAAAATCTGTCACCTACCCCAACTTCCTTTGGTTATACAAGACAAGACTTCCAATGGGATACACATAAGGCTTGTTTTCCTGTGCAAAAACAAGCAATTGAATAAAACAGACTGCTTTCATAACCACTGTAAGAACATATATGAAGCATAAATGTCAGTTGTGAAATTAGCTAAAGCGATATAACTGTCTCCAAATTTTCTAATGAATTAGGCTGATGTTAACTGGAACTTGATTCTACAAACTATCAGCAGTTACATTATCGTACATTTCCATGGTAAAGTTTCAGGTTTCAAGAAAATCTCAACAATATATTGGCAGTAGAAAATTTGTTAAATATGTACATCAATCCACACAGCACAGGAAATCTGTGTTTGTTCTTATAATGCTAAAAATTAAGTTGTTCAGTCTGCCAATTAGCACAGATGGGGTTACTCACATCTTTTTTTTAACTAAAAGAAACTGCTTACTAAAGTTACTAAGTCTGAATAATGTTATACAAGGGAAATACCTAACTATAACAATGTGATCTATAAGATTCCCAGACGTCCTGCTGGATTAAATAATTATTAATAGTAAGAATTTTCAAATGTGAAAATTTAAACAACTATTCCCATTCACACTTAAATAAATCCCTCTAAATCAAGTATCCTTTTAAACCCACTGCCTTGCTCTACAAGCCACAGTTTATATCTCTAGTATTCCACTGGCTTTGTAAGGGTTTCTTGGGGGGGAGGAAAGGGGAAATAAGGTCTTATCTATTAATCCTTGTGATAAGTTCAGTGCAGAGCATATAAATTCTATGCAAGTCCTACGTAAACAAGGTAGGTCTGGAATAAAATAAAAGAATGAAAGTATTGGAGATCCTTCAGTTTTAAACTTGAAATATTTATGAAATAGAAGAAATATTTAAGAAGCAGAAGGTTATCTACACTGGCCTTTAGCAGCTAGTAACTTCTTAAGCATGATCCAACTCCAGTCATTACTGTAAATATCTGTAGACTTTGAAGCAGTGATTCCCAGAGTCTGCAACTACAACATGACCGTCTGAGGTAAGAGCCAAACCTTGAGGGCCATAAAGTGGATCAGCAGATGTATTTATATAGGATAAAAAGGACCCACTTCCATCAAAAACCTGTGAATTAGATTAAAAGAATATGGTCAAGTCAAAAAATGAAATCCATAATGTTATAAACTGTAGCTAATGTGCATATATTATCCCCTTGGAGATCAGATTGGCTTTGACACTGCTGTCTTTTTGCAAGGCCCTGAAAATATGGTTTTGCCAATGGGTGTGGGGACTAAGGAGTGTGGTAGAGCCTGTGCAGTGGCTGTATTGATTGTTATTGATGGATGTGACTACCTTGGCTATGAATTTTGTTATATGGTTCTTATACTGTTACATTGTTTTGGTGTTTTAAATTTTTTCATTGTTTGTATGCCACCCAGAGTCATATATTTGAGATCGGGGCCATATAAATTGGATAACTAACTCACACACACATAAACACACAGAGCATGTTTCAGCACAAAGACCACAATTACCCTCATAGGCCTCAGTGGCTCTCTTGGTAACAAAGATTATAAATAAATTTGTTCATTTTACTGCATGGTCATATTCCAGTGAACAAAGAAACAAACTAAAAAAAAACACAGGAGGGTAATAAAGCCTTGCAGTCATTAAGGGAAGTGTTTATGGGCATACTGCATTACACTGAGAACTCCTGGAGGACATGACAATATGAATTCACCCTAAAGACTAGATAAGAATTCTCACCCTTCTCAAGCAACACGTATCATATTAAACCTACTGACTTAAGTGAAAGTATGATTTACCTGTATTCGACTATTTCCCCAATCTGCTACAATAATATTCCCATTAGAATCTACAGCTACTCCTGTCGGAGCATTGAACTGTCCATTTCCTTCTCCATTAGATCCGAACTTCAGCAAGAATTCACCTTCCTGGTTAAACACCTGCATGGCATTTAAACAGAACGCTTAAGATACTTCTTTCCCTTAAGAAACCAAATTATTTGTAGAGGAAAAAACTATAGTAACTTTGCAAGAACAATTTTTTTAAAATTATGATGGGAATAATAATAATAATAATAATAAACAATGTATGCTGCCCAACTCTCAACAACTCTCCTAAAATATGGCAGTATTCTACAGCTGTTAACATACAGACTTCTTGGTGGTGTTATATAAGATTTTGGATTTCTGTCCATAATTAACCAAAAAGGAATGTTTAGGGAGATTGATGCTCATGGGTTTACAGCAGTAGTTTGTAAAGTGTATTTTCGAGATCTGATGAAAAGCTTACCAGGGAGCTTATAATGTAAAGACCAATTATGTTGGATAACTAGAAATTATCCTGGTCCCCATCAATGTCACATGCAACAGAGGTCAGGAACATGGAAACTGTGAGTACTAGCACAATCCAGTTTTGGACATTTCTCAAATTAAAGTTACTTCGTAAAAATAAAAAACGGCCAAACCTTGCAAAAAATGTTAGTTGGCCTCATGACAAATATTCACTAAAATTACTGATCCTCTGGAAAAAACAAGTATTACAAGTTTCCATTACCTTTTATTTTGGATATTACATATTAAAGACCATAACATTTAAATGAAACATACTATAGTGTCAATTTTTGTCAGTTTTGCTCCCAGATTATTTTAAGTTTCTTTTTATATATAATACAAAATTCAGAAAAGATTTCCTGGAACTAAAAAGCATGGAAATGATTGGCACACAAATATATATATATATGTGTGTGTGTGTGTGTGTGTGTGTGTATGCTCAAAAGTTGCCAAAAGGGTTAAAATGTTGTTCATTCCAAGACTGTTGAAGGGGGAGGACAATATTAGTTTCAACTAGGCCATAGGGAAGTGTGAAACTTGTCGATTAGAGCTAACAACTTAATTAGAAGCATCCTTCAACTTTTTTCAAAAACAGCAGTACATTCTGATTTTTCAAATGATTAATTAACTTTTTTATTTTGTCATGTTTTGGAATCTGGCCATATACCTAACCATTCCTGTCAAATTAGGAAATCCTGCACAACTGAATAATTGCTACTTCTAAGAATATACAGTTGTCAACAGCAATGCTCTCCAGCTGCTAAAGTATGCCAACAACCTGCTCAATGTCCACTCTTGTAATTCAATTTCTTCCTTTTAATCCAAACAAAAAACAATTATTTCCTGCCTAATTTCGGAAGACAATGAAAAATGGTCTACATTCTTCAGTGGTTATTTAATTTCAAATAACAGTTTCATAACCAACTTTTATAGAGCTTAATGGAGTTCCATAGTAGGCTTCCCTTACAGTGCAAGGGAATTGTGTACAGTGCAATTCATAGAATTGGTTTTTGTATTTCTTACATTATTGTTATATTTAAAGTGCTATATTTCATTGTTCTGTTTAGAAGCGTCCTCAGACTTATAACAGAAAAATGGAAAGAGGGACACAGAAGGAAAGAAAAAAAAATACTGAAGCTCTATTATGGTTTAAGTGTCCAAGGGTAATTGGACACTTGGTCATCTAAATTGAGCAAATCTCTCTAACATTCAAATCATTGTATAATAATATATCACAATCATTGTGCAAAATGAATATAACAAATGTTTATTGTATTCCTTGGAACTAAAACAAACAATATATTATCTTAACGAAACATAAAAGCAAAGTATCAGTGACATCATCCCTTCATCATTATAGTTAAAGAATTGGTTACTTAATACACACTACAGTAGTTATTATTTTAACATAATCTGTGAATTTAATTAAGAATGGAGTACTAGTTTTTGCTCTTGTTAACGGTTCTTTTACAAAAAGTTCTTTATTGATCTGGGACTATAAATAAAATGAATACAAAATATTCAAAGAACTAGCAGCATCATACCTTGACAGAGTGATTGTGGAAATCAGTAATAATAATTTCATTATTGTGGTTGACAGCTGCAAAATGAGGGCCTGTAATAAATACAGGAAGGTAAATAAAGAGCAGTAGACTAGAGAAAGATGAGATCATGATGGGAAATATCTACTTAGAAGTGAGTATACTTCAAGAGTATATGGCTACTTGCAGTATTCAAACCAGTTTGAGTGGCTTCTTTTGATGTCATGTTTTTAATTTTTAGCGTATGTTAATACTGTATGCTAAAGGTTATCACTTTTAAAGCCCTTCATGATATAGGGCCTGGCTATCCAAGGGACCACTTATCTCCAGTTGTCTCTGCCCATCCAGTACAGTCCAGCAGGGGTGTGTGGGGTTCTTGTGAAATGCCCCTAACTGTGGAAGTACCTGCCCTCTGGAATGACCTCCCCCTAAGATTTGTGTGGTTCCCATCCTTATTAGGAAATCATTAAAACCTGTTTATTATTGGGGGCAGGGTGATTGTAAAGCTCCCTTCTGTTTTGGTTTTATTCTGGTCAGTTGTGTTCTTTTTGTATGTTTGGTTTTTTAATAGTAAGCCACGCAGTGTTGTTCATGAGTTGGGTGGCCTCAAAATCTGATAAATAAATATTAAGCAATTAACATACAAAGGAATGGGAATTCTTTTCCAAACTCCTGGGATTCTGAAATCTAATAACTAAAGGCAGCATCACATTGTTTCTTCCACTGTCATAGGGAATGGCACTAAACAACAAGAGTTAGAGTAAGGTTGCTCCTTTCCCTTTCCCAAAGTGCTAATGAAGTTGGAAAGAAAATTAGAATCCTCTTCTATTTAATATTACACCATTTGTCAAGCCATGTTAGTTAACTGAAAGTGTGGGACTT
The DNA here is from genome assembly GCF_035149785.1 of Candoia aspera. Taxonomy (NCBI): domain Eukaryota; kingdom Metazoa; phylum Chordata; class Lepidosauria; order Squamata; family Candoiidae; genus Candoia; species Candoia aspera. The sequence continues at coordinate 36,186,623 of NC_086160.1, forward strand.
CCTATTTAATATTTTATATGGAAGTTTTTATCTTGTTTTAAAGGTACATATCTTGGCAAAGTTAAGTTGAATAATGTTTAACACTGAAGCACAATAGACCAACTGCAGCAAGATAATTGTGAAAAGTTCCCAGAAGTGGTAGGATCCACTCAATTACATGAGAAACTAGGAAAGATATACACTTGTGCATCCCTATTCTGCATAAAGCACGTAATAAAATAAAAATTATGTTTTCCCAATACAGTTGTTTCCTCCCTTCCCCCATCAAATAAATATACCTATTTTTCTGGAGACAAAAACAGGGCATTGTTTTACTGCCACATCAAAATTCTAGGGCTAAGCCATACCAGCAGTACATTTCACTCAAAACTTCAGCAAAAATAAACAACATTAAAATCAAATATCTGCACTTGCTGATCTGCATAAATAAATCAGGGATGTAAAACATATCGTATACTGTACTTCTACGCCACCCTCACTTCCAGATTTTTAACGTGAGCTTGGAGAGACCAACTTTCCTCCTCTAATTTTAAAGCTTCAATCCCTTTTTGTGAAAATGGGCTAGAAACCAGGAGACTGTGAGTTCTAGTCCCACCTTAGGCATGAAAGCCGGCTGGGTGACCTCAGGCCAGTCACTCTCTCTTGGCCCAACTCACCTCACAGGGTGGTTGTTGTGGGGAAAATAGGAGGAGGAAGGAGTAATAGGTATGTTCCCCACCTTGAGTTATTTATAAAAATAATAAAGACTGGATAGAAAATAAATAAATATAAATATAAATATCCCCTAAATGTTTTACTACTACTACTACTAATGTAATTTAAATGTAACTTTTACTCTATTCAGATTTAAACTAATTTAAAACTAATTTTTAGGGGTGGAGTGAGAGAAAAGTGGTAAGTTTGAAAGAAGTATTTTCAGTATATGAAAATAAAATAAATTACATGAACTCTACTACTTAGTCATTTCATCTTGCAATTGCTTGTATAACTCTATGCTTGACTTTACAAGGCATTTGCATAATGTTTCCAGTAAACTTTTTTAACATGCAAGAAGAGCTTAAAAGATAATTATGCATTGAAAAATATCCACCATTTCAGAACATAAAATAAAATTTGGGACGCAAAATGATAGTTACCTGAAATGTTTCAACTAGTGTCTGGTACCTAATCGGCATTCTGGCACAGAACTCTGCTGTTATTTCCCCAAATGATTAAACATTAACTATAACATGATCAACAAGACTGTATTAAGCAGAAAATGCAAGTATTAAACAGTACTGTACTTTGGAATGTATCTCAAATTAACTTGTACACTGAATACTTAGGTTATAAAAATAACATGTATTCCGTATACAACAGTCTAATGAGATAAAAGATACTTATTTCTTGGATACTTACTAAACATCTGTAGTATTCAGTTACAACTCATCAGATAGGGAAGACTACTATTATATGTTTTAAATTCATGCCACCCATTCTAGGAGCAGACTAACATAGGAACCAAATCAAATCAAATTTGATTTTACTATAGCACAGAAACAGGCTTTAACAATTCAAGCAGAATATGATGTCACCCTTTGGAGAACTTAACAATAAAGCAGACTTCCATGCAAATCTGAAGGTTCCAATCACTTTTTTAGTTCCCAGTTAGAAGGTACACCGATGTTGGTTAGTAGTGACATAGTAAAAGGATTTGGAAAAGCCATGGCCATAGGATAGTTGATCTGGCAACCCTCCAGCTGGTCCTTCCTACTCCAAAGCAGAGAAATTCATTCATTCATTTGATATTGCTGTAATCTGAATGGATTAATATGTTTAGTGGGAAGATATGGTGTTGCTAAAGGAAATGTAGGAGACCTTCAAGAAGCAGGGCCAACAGTGCTGCACTACCCATTCCAACCTCCTTTGCTCCTGGAAAGATTTTTGCAGGGCTGAAGACTTATCCATTTTAGCCTGGTAAGCAAAGCCAACCAAAAATCATAGACTTCTGCACATACTGTAATTTAAGATTAATTTAAGGCATATCAGATCATATTGTATCACAAAGTATTATATTATCTATTATCATTTGTATTTATATTCTGGTTTTATTGCACATTTTTAAGAATGTAATGAATCATTCAGTTTTGTTCTATCAGGGTTTCAATACCACTGAACCATACGTAGAACATAAAAGAGTATTATTTATTAACCAACAATTGCTACCTGCAAACTGTTTATCTCCATTGCCTCGACTTCCAAACCGGGTTACTATTTTCCCATTTGGCTGGAAGATAAACACGCAGCACGCTTTGTTGTCCACTACAATAATGTGTCCATTGCGATCCACAGAAACACCCTTTGGCCCCATAAGTTTTCCTGATCCAATTTTTGTCTAGGGAAGCAAAGAAAGAGATACATTTATTTTCCAGAAATGCATCTAGTCACAGAAACACATGCCTTAGAAACTTATTTTGTATGCAAGTACAAATGAGGCTGCCTTTGAAAAAAGTATAGAAACTTCAGCAGGCCCAGAATGTGACAGGGAATTAATCTCCAGAGCTACCTATAAAGAACAGAAAATTCTGCTATAACAGCTTCCTTAGATTTCCAATGATTTCTACTCCAATGTTGACTTTTAAAGCTCTTTGTTGTTGATATCAGAATATCTGAAGGGCAGCTTCTCCAATATTGAATATCTTAATTAGAATAAGTGATGGAGAGCCTATTATAGAATGTATCAAAAGTCTAGAGTATATCAAAGTCTATATTCTGGGTTGCCCTGTCTATGAAGACTCTTTTTGTTAGACTCTCAAATTTCAGCAATGGACTTCATCTGATCAGGATTATAATGAATTGTATAGTGTTGCAACATTTTGTGTGACTGTTGGCAGGCTCGAGCAACAGATGATAGTCTTATTTAGCTTTTCTTTTTATCTCATAAATGATAAAGCCAGATTATATAGTGGTATAATAAATTATGTAAGAAGTTCTTAATTAATAATTATCTATAACTTCCCACACTATCATATAATCAGGCTTTAATTTCATATACTTGCCAAATACTCAATTTCATAGATGTTGTTATGTGTAATGATATGTGGATATGTGGAAATGACCTTGGGAAACAGAAGGAAGAGCCGTAGCCTAGACAACCATCATGCAAAAGGTATATCAGCCCACAGAAGGAAAAGGGGCATGAGAAGCATCTCAGAAGGGACCTTCCCAAGTTCTCTGGAAAGTAAAAGTCAAATATGCTTTCAGACTTGCAAGATTCTGTTATTGTAACCTTAAAATAACAGTAGTGTTAGTACTCATGGTTTGTGCTTCTTGTCTGGACTATCTCAAAGGACTGAAATTATTTTTCATCTTGGATTTTTTTTTTGGCTGGTCAGTGTCTGTAAGACAGATTGATATGGCAGTTCTTAAACAAAGGATTCTGGATATGGCTTATGATGAATTTGCACAATTGTCCAATTTATTTCTCCTTCACCTATCATGACCCTATCCTTGTTTAGAGCAACAAATATTAAATTAGCCATGAATTATTTATGCGTCAGCTGCTTTTAAGTTGTAGTGGACTGGGTTGGAGGAGCAAGCTGGTGGAATTGCGAACATTCACACTTGATCAGTGTGTTGTACAAAATTGTACAAAAATAGTTTTCTCTTTTTAAGACTCTTTGTGGGCATATTAAACTATTAATCATACTGGTGTACTGTAATTTTTTTTGTAGTAAATATACTTTTACACTGTTTTTATGCTGCTTTAATTTAATATTATTACTAAGTGAAGTTTAGTTTTACCTCTTCATTCTTAAGAAAGGCAGTGTGTGTCTTTATAGGAAATCAGCTGTTTCCTGATACAGGTAGTCCTCGCTTAACAACCATTTGTTTAGCAAGTGTTTGAAGTTATGACAGTGCTGCCAAAAGCGACTTACTATTGGTCCTTTAAGTTACGACCATTGCAATGTCCCCGAGATCACGTGATCGCGATCCAAGTGCTTGGCAACTGGGTCACATTTACAACAGTTGCAGCATCCTGCAGTCACATGAGCACCACTTGCAACCTTCCCAGCTGGCTTCCAACAAGCAAAGTTAGTGAGGAAGCTGGCAGGAGGTCACAAGTCGCAGTCACGTCATATCGTGCTTAACGACCATGGGTGATTCGCTTAATGACCATGGCAAAAAAGGTCATAAAATCGGGAGCAGACATGTGATTGCTCACTTAATGACTGTACCGCTTAATGATAAATTTTGTGGTCCCTGATGTCATGAGTACTGATGGTGAGCAGAAGGGGGCCCCTATCCAGGGGGGAAAACACATGCGTAGTACTGAGGAGTTGAGCAGCCATTCAAAGAGACACAGATCAGACCCGCCTTAACTCTTGGGATTTATCTGTATGGGTTTTTCCCACGCTTCTTCAGTTTTGTTAGGATTTTCTGTCTAATGTAGCAGTAATAAGCACTAGAGATTTATTCCTTGTCTCAGTGTGGTTCCTGGCTGTTAGGACACCTACTGTGGTTATAAGTCAAGGACTACCTGTTCAATTCTTAATACACAGCTATTTGACCTGGTAATTCAGTAGTATACAAACAAATCAATATTAATATCTTCATAGTAAACATTCCTTATTTTCATTCTAGTATTTCATACATGTGGAGGTTTTTTAAAATCTTGTAAAAATGAGGGACTTAATCCTGAATATACACAGTATTCTTCACTCAGGAGGCTTCTAATCATGTTTTTCTTTTCTAACGTATTTTAAAACATGGTTCACACATTTGTTTTTGGTTTAACATGATGTGAAACTCACTAATTATGAATCTGCCATTAGACCACTAAATGCTGCACACCAAAATCCTGGCTTCAGTGTTATATGAATACAGCCTGTATCAGTATTCTCTAATCTGATGCCTTCAGATATATTTGAATGGCAACTCTTCGAATTCCCAGAAGAACCAACCACATTTAGAAAGCATTGGGGGAGGCACCTTCATATACATTATATATAGTTCACCTTGTCACATCACAAGGAAAAAGAGAATATTGGCATTTAACAAAATGGCTCTCCATATAAAGACTGTGTCTTCTTAACCCATTTGCCAGGGATTAGCCTTCATTGTGTTGAGGCTTTTATGTATTCCGTGAGCCAGCAATATCAAGGAAACCTCTTTAATTGTGTACTACTGAGCACATTTATTCAGAAGTAATTTGTGTGCACTGCTATCTCTGTACTAAGCATGTATAGGATTACAATTCAAATAAAGTATTTTCATAATGGTGGGAAGGACAAACTAAGACTTCATAGCACCATATGTATTCATTACTCAGTGGTCAATCACAATGTATTTAGGGTTAACTCCCTAAATTAAATATTTAGGTCCAAAATTCCTTTGGAATTTATTATTTTTACTGTCTTTAAATGTGGGGAAGATTCTGAAGTGAATTAATGCCAGGGACAATAAAAAACAGCTATCAGATCCTGACAATTATCGGATTCTTACCTCCCCTTAATCCCACAATGAACAACCATATTTTCACTCTTCACTGCTGACTCTTCAGTCAATACAGGAAGAATACTCATTTTGCCAATCATATCCCTTCATCAGCTATCATCAGCCCATTAACTATTAATTTAAAAAAAGGAAAATGAATTTCCTTGTATTTTACATTTTGACCTACCTTAAATTTTCCATCAGAGGAGAATATGCTAACCCATTTGTTATCATAATCTGCAATAATGATATCACCACAGGGATGCACAGCTACTCCAGTAGGCCGCTGTAACTGACCAGGAGATCTTCCCCGTACACCAAAACGATTCTTGAACTGGCCATCAGTGGAAAATATCTATTTTTTTAAAAAGAAAAGCAGTAGAAACTTTCATATAAAATACAATTGTTTTCATGATTCAGCTGAAACACATGGCCAACACTGACAAGCTTTTAATATGCATATGAAATCTACTTCCTCACACCATCTAGGACCAGGAAAATATTCCATATACAACATGAAATTGCCTCAAGAAAAAAAAAAAGAGAAGAGGAAGCTTATGCATTTACAGAGTGTCTGAATATGTTCCATGGTTTTGATGCTTAGGCTATAAATGTTGTTGCTTAGACAGCCAAAACAACATCAACCTATCACCTGACTTGGAAATAACCTATGATCTGTAGAAGTATAACTGTTTTTAAGGCACAAATAGGAGGAGGATCCCCAGAACAACCTAACCAAGACTCAGCAGATTTAATGATCACTGCATGCTGAATATGGGGGGGTGGGGGGAGCGATTGGGAAACAACACCCCACACAACCACCTTTTAAGAATTCAGAGATTCTTAATACATTTGTGCGTGCTCTTAATGGTTAAATTTTTCACTGTAATCAAGTTATAAAACGGCAGACATATATTGTAATTCTACATATGCCTAAAATCACTCATTTTCTGAAGTTCTGAATAACTTATGCCTTTGGCTAATACCTGGATGGTAAACTACCTGGAAACTCCATCTATGCAGTCTAAGATATTTAGAAAAAAGGATAATCATGGATATAAATGAATACTGCATACAAAATAGCTTTGAGTGTTGATTGGCTGAAAGATTTGAAAAACCACCCAATCGGATTCTGGGTCCAAGGTTAAAGCAACATTCCAAAACCTGAAGAATCATGTCTCCCATTAACTAGAATGTGAAAAGAACAATTGGCTGTAATCCTTCTATTTTTTGAGATAAAATGGTAAAATTCACAGGTATTGTAACTTCTTTTGAGATAACATCTGCTCATGTTTAGAGAAACAGACTGAAGGATGCTAGTGCCCCTAAATGCTGATTTTTTAAAAAAGAAACTAGGATGTGCCAATAACTTTTTATTATTTTTTATCAAATTCTGTATGTTGAAGGAAAATAAAAAGTGTCCCTCCTTTCTGCAGCTTTGAGGTTGAAGAGTCCCAGATTAACTATTGCTTTTACTTAGGAGGTAGATTTGTTTATTATTTCACTCTTCTCCTTCCCTTTGTCTCCCCTTCCTGGCAGTTACTGAATATCAAAAGGAACATGTTCTCTTTCTTCAGTGCTTAGAAGCCCAATATCATGAATGATAGGCTTAATAGTCCTGCTGCAGTTCTGGTGACAATGGAGATGACAATTCAAAATTGGGGAGCTTCAAAATTCATCAGGACTAGCCTAATTACACTTGGGATTAGCAGAATTTAATGCATAACTCCAATCTGAGCTATATTTTTTTATTGTTATCCCACCTTTATTATTTTTATAAATAACTCAAGGCAACGAACATACCTAATACTCCTTCCTATTTCAAATTTATAATTATTAATTCCATAGCATCAACCACTATGATTCCTGAATTTTGGTACTTCAGATATACATTTCTTTAATACATGTGGTGAGTCTTGTGCATTTCATAAAAAATTTGAATGGAGAAATAAAACAAAAATCATACCTGCACACATTGATTATTGCTATCTGCAATTAATATTTTTCCATTTGTAGATGCAGCTACTCCCTGAAGATTTGTAAATTCCCCTTTGTTTCTTCCTTTGGTACCTAAAACAAAACAAAACAGAAAGGATAAGGAGACAAACCAAATTAGAAAGAAAGTCAAATAAATGTCTGCAAGAAAAATAAAAATAAAAAACTCTCCTTCCAATCTTTTGGGCATGATAGCCAGCTCCATTTTATTCTGCTGCTGGGTATGAAGAGCATTTTCATACTGTTAACAGTTCTACCCCATAATATCTTACAAGATAGTTTGAAACTGAACTGCAATTTTGCTGGTCTCAAAATACAAAGATAACCACAAGCCAATCAGTGCTCACCTACAGTACCTTCCCTCCCAACTAACCAACAGGTACAAAACTGCTATCCTATCATTATCCTATTTTCTGAGCTAACATGCCATATCATAACAAAAATCCCTGATATCCACCCAAAAGAAAAATAAAATAATAAATGCAACATACATAAAAATGGCTGCTTAGAAATTTAGTTTAACTACAACCAATCCTATAATTAAGAACTTTTTTCTTAGTTTAAAAGAGAGCAGAGCAGAAGTACTGACCTGACTGCTAACAAATAGAACCAACAAAAAGATAATAAATTGTTCGGCATCAGACTTATTAAGATTATCCATAATCAATGTTTTATCCCTGATCTCAACATAATTAGGACAATAGAAGACACAGTAAATGATGTCCTCCATTTGACCAGTGCCACAGGAAAACAGGCACTATTTAACTAGATTTTGGCAAAAATTCCCTTTGAGCTATGCTGAAGACATAGTATATAAGTGAGGGAAGTAAAAGTCTTCCTCAGTGGATCAGTAGTGATATTAATCAGATACCAAAAAAGGCTTATTACATTTCAAAGAATGAACTCTTTGATGATAGTACCACAGCAGAGTCTCTAATGGTACCCCATTTGATGCCATCCCAATCTCTAATATTTTCTCTGCTCCAAGAATTAAGTTCCCATGAATTTGTGTGCATTTGTTAGATTTGAAAAAAAAAAAATTCTGAAAGGCTGCTACAAAGGGGGAAAGGTCATTATAAAAAAGAGGCTGCTATATGAGGAAAAGATCATTATAAAAATGTAAACAAAAACGCAGGTGGTCCTCGCTTAACGACCACTCATTCAGTGACTGTTTGAACTTACAACGGCTCTGAACAAGAGGTAATTATGACCAGTTCTCATGCTTACGGCGATCACAGCATCCCTGCAGTCATGTGATCGCGATCCGGGTGCCTGGCTCACAATTATGATGTTGCAGTGTCCCACGGTCACATAATCTTCATTTGCGAATGAAGATTATCCTGTAACCCTAACTCTTTGCCAATTTCCTACAATCTAAGTCAATGGGGGAGGCAGCGGGAGCAGCATTGCAACCACATGACAACTTCACTTAACAACCCATGGTGATTCGCTTAACAGAATTTGTCAGAATTTCTATTGCTAAGTGGCACGGTCACATGACGTCGTGCTTTACAACCTGTCACTTAGCGATGGAAATTCCAGTCCCAAATGCCCCAACCATTGTTATGATTTCACTAAATTGGAGTAGAGTCTGAAATAAATTGACCCAGCTTCAGAAACAGATGGTATCACGAGAAGAATCATACTCAGAACTAATCATTAACTGATGCAAAGCACTTACGTAGAACTGCCCAAAGGAAATGAGAGGGGAAAGACTGTTTACAACTAGCAAGGAAATCCTTGCAACCAGACAAAGTCCTTACAAGCGTTCTTTAAGACATTTTAAAAAAAGTTTGGAAAGAACATATCCAACTTAACAGAGATAGTAAGATTCATTCATTTCTAAAAATTAGACAGCTTAGCTGATATTTCAGTGAGACTATAAAGGTTAAAATCCTGCAAAAAAATCCCACTCAGCACAGTAGACGGTTTCTGTACTGACTACACTAAAATTTCTTCTTCTGCAGTCAACATAGATGCTAAATACCTATCAAACTATTTAACTGAAATGAATAAATGAATCTGATCTCTTTAATTAATTATCTGATCTCTTTACTCTAAATCTACTTCTTTAATTAAAGAAGTAGATTTAGAGTAAGCAATAATCAAGAAGAAAGCTACAAAACACTAGAGCTATTCAAAATCATGTTTTTTAGTTGAGCACACACATTATGCTTTTCAACATCACTTGCATGCTGTTCCCATTAGCTGTAATTCTAGCTGTAAGCCTCTTTCATTGCAAAAATTATATGAGAGAAATACTGAATCTCAAAAAGGCAACACTAGTAAAGGCATGTTTAAAAGGGCTCATTTCAGATGTTACAATGCTTCCTTTTGAAAACAATTAGGTGTTTAACTAGTTTTCAATCTTCAAGTGATTTTGGGTCATTCTGTTTCTTTTACTACTCAAGGGAGATGCTACACTGCATTTTAAATGTTTTGAATATTGTGATAGTGCAAACAATCTTGTACTTGAAAAATTTTAAATGCTCCCTTGAACATGCCCACCCAACTTTTCTGCAATATTTCAGTCTTCAAAGTAAATTATGCTATGCATGTTCTTCCTTTCTTTCAAAGTTGATGCAGATATCAAATGCGTGGTATTCACATCTCAAAACTGTTTACTGATTATGAGCAAATGTAAATATGCTTTCCCATCCATTAGAAAAAAACGAGAGTCTTTATGTTTCTAGAGATGATGTTTTGTTGTCTATAAAGATTGTGGGGTATTCTGATGTTTGCATGGTAAAATATTGTTCATTTCTCAAAAACTGTCTCTTTCAACATTAAAAGAGTATTATGGATACTGTCTGCAGTTATAAGCAGCAGTCCAAGAAAATTTAAAATAGAGGCACTCCTTACCTACTCGGAAGATTAGATCATCTTCAATGGGATTCTCTTTTCTTTTGCCAGTGCTGTACATACTAGCTGGTCTTTTTACAGCCTTCTGTTTCACATGGCCACTGCCAGGAGACTTAACACGTCTCTTAACTCCTTCAGTAGTAGGGGACACATCTGCTGACCTAATTACCTTGAGTTTGAAAGGGCTGCCTCTAATATGTTGATCGTACAATCTCAAAGAAAGAGTAAAGTCCCCTTCTTTCTGGACAGTGTACAAAAATTCGTAAGTGCCATTTTTATTGTCAAGTATCTCTCCATCTGCCACACTTCCATCAGGTGTGCTCAGCTCTGCTGTGAGATAAGCATTTCCAGTTTTACAGAGCTCACCATCTTTGTCCTTGGTTGTGATGGTGACTGACATTGGCTGCCCTATCACAGTCTGCTTAAGTCCTTCACCTGTGGCCACTGTTTCAGAAGCCACTGCATTTGTGGTTAAAATAGTACCAAGATTATGAATGGATTTTTTCAATCCTTCTGTTTCTACTATGAAATCCAGTTGATCATTTTCACGGGGCTGAAGAGGAAAGTCTCGATCTGCCAACTCATTTAGCTTGTCACTCATTTGCTTTTTAACAAGTAACACTTCTGTTTCGGTTCCATGACTGAGTGCTTGGGCAGTAAAATTGCTACAGCTCTTAATATTTTCTTGTCCCTCCAATAAAGTATCAAGCTGATTCTGCAGGACCTGGATAAAAGGCAAAACTACGGTTATTTCATGCAAGCTCCAAGTTATAAAAAATGTATCAGCAAGTTTCAGTATCTCATGGAAATATCTAGGAATATTGCTAAACTGGATAAAATTGCATCATATTTGTTGGACTCAGTTTAAAAACATACTGAATATCATTGCCACAAAAATTTCCATGTTGCAGCAGGGTTCCAAAAAACCAGCAACCAACCAATTTGGAAACTTCTGACTAGACTTATTCAGCATTCATTTCATGTTTGTACCAAGTTACTATGGCTCAAAAAATAAACCATAACTTTCTATAAGATAATGACAAGATCTGGAAATTGTGGTCACTTCCCAATCTTTTACATTAAAATAAAACTTTAAAAAAAGAGAAAATGGGCAGAGAATCTAGCAGACACCAAGGAAGTTGCTTATGGGCAACACACTAACCTTTCTGTCATTGTCACATATCTGGAGGCTTGCAATATTCTTATTTGTCATGCGCTGCCTACCTCTGAATAACGTTCAGACACTGGGTTGCAAAGCAGGCTCTGGTTTATTTCAGGATAAGTACAACGTTGTTAGAAAAAGCTGAGAGTGACAGGAGCGCGCCGGTGCGGGGTTTAAATACCCCGCGCCGGTCAGCGCCCCCTCGCTCTCGGTCACGTCACCCCCCTTTGTCCCATGCGTTGCCCTGCCATTGGTTGAGGGTTTCTAGGATCGCCCATCCTCAGGTTTTCATTCTTCTGCTGATTGCTTTCAGCTGGGCGATCCCCGTGGTATTGCTGCTGATGGCTTGGGTGGCTCCGTGATCCGTTTATCTATTGTTTGTTAGCCGTTAGTCGTTGTGGGTTGATGGCTACTTAACTTGTACCCCTTCACCTATTTCCTTGTCATTGTCATGAGTGCCATTGCGCTGATTACTTTAGCTCAACGGCACTCATGACATACTGCCCCCTTTCCGAATAGTGTTCTCCCCCGGGTTTCTGGGTTTCCCCCATGGAGCTGTCAAAACGCCATTTTTTTTTTTTTTTTTTTTTTTTTTTTTTCAAAGTTCCCGCCGGAGTAGTTGTCGCCCCTCCCTTTGCTCCTCCCTCTACCACGTGCCTTCCCAGGGTGTGTCCATGGTGCGCATGCTCGGGTTCTGACCTGGCGTGCGCATGCTCCAACCACACCCTGTTTGTTTGGCTCAGTTCGGCGAGGCGAGAGGCGTGGCTGGTCGGGTGCTGCTCAGCTCCAGGTAGGGCCCTTTTTTGCTTATTTGGAGTGCGTCGCCTTTGTTGTGTCTCCTGGGCGTTGCCCCCAGGTTGCCCTGTTGACTTGCTTGCCACTCCCCCGCGGCCAGGGGGCGGGGGGAGGGTGCTGGCGATCGTTTGTCACCACCCCGTGGGCCCGGGGCGGGGGGAGTGAGTCCCGGGGGGGGGAAGGTCCACCCAAGTCGCGGGCTTGGGGGGGGCCCCTTCCCTTGGGGCACGGGAGGCGGGGGGAGGCCTGCGGGGGGGGGGTTGGTTTTGCTGACCTTGATTGCGGTTTGTCGGGGTATGCCCGGTGGAATGCTCTGGTCAGGTCAGGCGCTTTAACGTTGTGCGCCGCCACCCATTCCGGGTGGGGGAAGTGTTTCCACCTGACCAGATAGTGTAGGGTTCCTCGTTGCTTGCGTGAGTCGAGGATGTCCCTTATCTCGAAGTGGTGTTGCCCGTCGATCATAAGCGGTGCGGGCTGAGGCGTGCTTGGGTGCCATCGGGAGGTGGTTGCCGGTTTTAGGAGGCTGGTGTGGAACACCGGGTGGAGCCTCCGGAGGTTGTGTGGCAGGTCCAGGCGTATTGCTACCGGGTTCACTATTTGCGTGACTCGGAACGGCCCGATGTACTTAGGCCCCAGTTTTTTCGAGGGTTGGGTTGACTTTAGGAACTTGGTGGAGAGATAGGCCATGTCCCCCGCCTGGAACGTCGGTTGTTGGCGCCGGTGCTTGTCGGCCTGCTCTTTGTAAGCAGCCTGTGCCTCCTTCAGCGCCGCCGTGATTACTGGCCATGCTTCCGCGATCTTCCGTCCCCAGTCGCTGGCGTCCACCTGGGGTTCCGGGGGTTGAGGTAGCTCCGGTATGGGGACGAAGTCGCGCCCCGAGACTACTTCGAACGGGGTTTTTCCCGTGCTCGTGTGGACGGCGTTGTTGTATGCGACTTCGGCGAACGGGAGCAGTTCAGCCCAGTCGTCCTGGTGGTAGTTCGTATAGGATCGTATAAATTGCTCTAAGGTGGCATTAAGAACCTCAGTGGCTCCGTCCGTCTGCGGATGCCAAGCCGTAGACAGGGCCTGTTGGGTCCCCGTCAGCTTCAAGAAGGCCCGCCAGAATTTGGAGGTGAACTGTGTGCCCCTGTCGGTCACCACACGTGCGGGACATCCGTGTAGCCTGTACACGTGGATGAGGAAGAGTTTGGCTAGTTGTTGTGAGGATGGGACTGACGTGCAGGGGATGAAGTGGGCCTGCTTTGAGAAGTAGTCCTTCACCACCCAAATGGCCGTTTTCTTCTGGCTGGGTGGGAGGTCCACTATAAAATCCATAGAGATTTCCTCCCATGGGCGGGAGGGTTCTGCCACCCGTTGCAATAGCCCCGCGGGTTTGCCTGGTGCCCGTTTGGCCCGAGCGCACGTTGGGCAGGACGCCACGTAGGTTTTTACGTCTCGCCTGAGCGCGGGCCACCAGAATTGCCGCCGTGTTAGGTGTAGGGTCTTGAGGAACCCAAAGTGTCCCGCTTGCTTGGCGTCGTGTGACCTATGCAAGATCGCCTGGCGTTGCGAGTCCGGGACGTAGATTCTGCCTTCCCCCCATGCTAGGTCTTGCGCCATCGTTACCTTGTCGGGGTTTGCCAGGAACCAGGGGTCGGTTTTGAGGGCGGCGGCGAGGTCCGTGCGCATTCCCCCTGGTAGTTGCGGTTGCCTTCTTTCCGTCGCCGGTTGTCCCGCCGTCGGCTGCGCCGTAGCGTCGAGCTGCCTCCGTGCGCCGCTTCGGGTGGTCACGGCCATCCCCAGTTGCGAGGCGGATAGGACCGTCCCAATGGTGTCTGGGGCGGGCTCTTCGTCTTGGGGCAGCCGGGAGAGGGCGTCGGCCAGGAAGTTCTTCTTGCCCGGCATGAACTTCAACTGGAAATCAAAGCGGCTGAAGAATTGTGCCCATCGGACCTGTTTTGGGCTAAGGCGTCTAGGCGTTCGTAGGGCCTCGAGGTTCCGGTGGTCCGTCCAGACCTCGAATGGTTGGGTGGCTCCCTCGAGTAGGTGACGCCATGTTTCTAGTGCCGATTTCACCGCAAAGGCTTCTTTCTCCCAGACGTGCCATCGCCTCTCTGTCTCGGAGAACTTCCTTGACAGGTAGGCGCATGGTTTCAGGAGCCCCGTGGAGTCTTTTTGTAGGAGGATGGCTCCCAGGGAGAAGTCTGAGGCGTCGGCTTGGACCACGAACGGCCGTTCTGGGTCCGGGTGCGCGAGGATTGGCTCCGTCGTGAACAGCGCTTTCAGCTTGTCGAATGCGGTCTGGCACGCGGGAGTCCAATTCAGCACTGTGCCTGGGTTCTTGGCGCGTCTGGTGTCCCCCACCCCTTTGGTTTTGAGGAGGTCCGTTAAGGGTAGGGCTATCTCAGCGAACCCCCGGGCGAAGGACCTGTAGAAATTCGCGAATCCCAGGAAGCTCTGTAGTTGCCGTCTGTTGCGGGGCCGCTCCCAGTTTAGTACCGCTTCGACTTTTGCGGGGTCCATCTCGATGCCGTCCCCGGAGATTCGATACCCCAAATAGTCTAGGCGGTCTTTGTGAAACTCGCACTTTGTGGGCTTTGCATAGAGCTGCGCCCTTCTGAGCTTGTCGAGGACTTGCCTGACTAAGGTTACGTGTTCCTCGTATGTTTTTGTGTAAATAAGGACGTCGTCGATGTAGACCAGGACCCCTTTAAACAGATGTTCATGCAGTACCTCATTGATGAGCTGCATGAACACCCCAGGGGCCCCCGCGAGTCCGAAGGGCAGTACCTTGTACTGGAAAGCGCCTAGGGGGCAGTTGAACGCCGTCTTCCATTCGTCCCCCTCCCTGATTCGGATGCGATAGTACGCCTCGCGCAGGTCCAATTTGGAAAAGACTTTGCCCGTGGACAGGTGGGCGAGCATGTCCTTCACCAGGGGTAAGGGGTATTTGTTGGACAGGGAAGCCGCGTTTAGGCCCCGGTAGTCGGTACAGAGCCGTAGGGTCCCGTCTTTCTTCTCCCGGAATAGGACGGGGGCTCCGACCGGTGAGCATGCTGGCTCTATAAATCCCCTGTCTAGGTTTTTATCGATGAACTCCCGGAGGGTTGCCATCTCCTTCGGGGTCATCGAATAGATCTTTGGTCTAGGTAGGGGGACGTCGGGCAGTAGGTCGATTCGGCAATCCGTCTTGCGGTGGGGGGGTAGTTGGTCTGCCTCTGCTTCTCCGAAGACCTCGGAGAAGTCGGCGTATTGTTCCGGTAGGTCTGCAGTGGTAGCGGCGTTGTCTTGTGTGGTCGCCTCCGCTCGTCCTACCGTGGGGTTGCTTTTGCCAGCTGGTACTGGTGCTCGATACTCGCCGTCGCCGAATGTGAAGGTGCGGGTCGCCCAGTTGATCCGCGGGTTGTTTTTCGCGAGCCATGGCATCCCCAGGACTGCAATGGGCCGTCCGATGGGCGTGACTACGAACGATGTGCGCTCGGTGTGAGTGCCCATTTGCAGGGTGACCGGCTCGGTTTGTAGCGTGGCTGGTTTCCCCCCCGCTGTGGAGCCGTCCAGCTGGTGGAATGCCAGCGGCGTGGGGAGGGGGAAGCAGCGGAGTTCGAGTTTGGCGACTAGGTCGGGGTGGATAAGGTTTTTTGAGCACCCCGAGTCCACTAGTGCCGCGGCCGTGGTGGCTCCGTTGCCGGCAGAGAGTTGAATTGCTGCCAATATTACGGAGCTTTTGTCGTTTCGTTGAGGTGGTTCGCGTTGCTGTCCCGCCGCCTGCCTCGCCACGCGTTTCAGGGCAAGCGGGGAGCATTTCCCGCCGGCTGGTCGGGGTCGGTATTGTCCTCTTCTCCCCAGTAAGCGTCCCAGCCCTCTTCCGGTGTCGCTGTGGCCACGGTCATTCGGCGGTGAGGGGGCGGCCCCGGGTTGGGTGGTTTGGGGCTAATTTTCGGGGCGGGCTTGGGCGCGCTGGTCGGCGGTCGGTTGGCGAAGCAGTCCGCCGTCTTGTGCCCTAATTTGCCACACCTCCCGCAGGGCTCCCGGTTGAACTTCTTATTAGGGTATATGGGGCCGGCCATCCCCCCGTGTGGTGCGGGTACCTTTTTCCCGACGTAGTTTGTGTCTTCCGTGGTTGTCATAAGGAAGGTGCGGTGCGCGTGTTCGGCTTTCCCCGCGAGGTGGATCCACCCGTGTAACGTTTCTGGGTCGTCGCGGTAGAGGGCCCATTGGAGAACGTCGCGGTTGAGCCCCTTTTTGAAGATTTCCAGCAGGGTGGTCTCAGACCAGTCGCAGACCTTTCCCGCGAGGGCTTTGAACTCCAGGGCGTAGTCAGGGACCGTGCGTGCGCCCTGTTTAAGTCTCTGGAGTGCGCTTTTCGCCCGTACTTTGGCTAGGGGGTCTTCGAAATAGTTTTTCATCTCGTTGATGAAAGCAGGGAAGGTGGCGAGGGCGGGGGAGCTGGACTCGTACAGTTGGACGTACCAGTCCGCCGCCCTGTCTTGGAGTTTGATTGCCACGGCGCCGATCTTGTCGGCCTCGGAGTCATAGGAGTGTCCGTGCCTCCCCATGAACTCCCTAGCGTTGGTGACGAAAAACGAGAGTTTTGAGGGGGTCCCATCGAAGAAGATGGGGAAGTCCTTTGGGGCCCGGGCGTTTTGCGCGGCCCCGCCTCTCGCTTCCCGGGATGTGGTGTCGGCCGCCTGTGCCGTCTGCTGGCTTTCCGCTGGCTCGTGTGGGTTCGGTGCTTCGCTCGGGGTGTGGGCTTGTGCGGGGACGTCATTGGGTGGCGCGGGGGGCATAAGCGCCTGGAGCATGGTCCGGAGTTCCGTCAGCTGAGCCCGCATGGCCGCGAGTTCAGCTCGTGCCTCCTCGTCCACAGCCCGCACCGCCGCTGGGGCCGGTTCCGTTGGCGCGTCCTCGGGGGGGGGGGGGGTTCATCGTCCCTCCGCCGCGGGTCCGCTTCCTCCTCCGTCTGATGGGTGTCTCCGTCGTCCTCCTCCGTGTCGAGCACCGTGGGGCTGTCGCTCCACGCCCGTTGCTGGGGTGCGATGTGGGGCGCGGGGTCCTCCGCTGGTTTCGGAAGTCGTGCTGCTCCCTCCCGCGGTCGGGTTGCCTCCGTCGCCATCTCCCCTTGGGGTTGGAGCTGAGGCTCGGGTCGGGTGGGGCGGGCGTCCATGGCTCCGGGAGTCCGCGGTGCCTCTGGCCTCGGTCGGTCCTCCTCTGTCTCTTGCCGCGCGGCTCGCCCTCCTTGCCCGCGCCGTTCCGGCCTCATCTTTCTGGTCTTCTCGCCGTCTACTCCTCCCGCGGCTCGTTGTCGTCCGGTGGGGCTCGGCGAGGCTGAGTTTATGACTCTCAGCTTTATGTCATGCGCTGCCTACCTCTGAATAACGTTCAGACACTGGGTTGCAAAGCAGGCTCTGGTTTATTTCAGGATAAGTACAACGTTGTTAGAAAAAGCTGAGAGTGACAGGAGCGCGCCGGTGCGGGGTTTAAATACCCCGCGCCGGTCAGCGCCCCCTCGCTCTCGGTCACGTCACCCCCCTTTGTCCCATGCGTTGCCCTGCCATTGGTTGAGGGTTTCTAGGATCGCCCATCCTCAGGTTTTCATTCTTCTGCTGATTGCTTTCAGCTGGGCGATCCCCGTGGTATTGCTGCTGATGGCTTGGGTGGCTCCGTGATCCGTTTATCTATTGTTTGTTAGCCGTTAGTCGTTGTGGGTTGATGGCTACTTAACTTGTACCCCTTCACCTATTTCCTTGTCATTGTC
Organism: Candoia aspera; assembly: GCF_035149785.1. NCBI lineage: Eukaryota > Metazoa > Chordata > Lepidosauria > Squamata > Candoiidae > Candoia > Candoia aspera. The sequence goes on from NC_086160.1 coordinate 36,204,649, forward strand.
ATGAGTGCCATTGCGCTGATTACTTTAGCTCAACGGCACTCATGACATTATTACCAGTCTGACTTACAAGGATGGTGATCACAACAGCTTGTGAGGAAGCACAGGTGGTGAGCATGACTAGGATATGTAGACTTCATGGCTACAAGGAAACTTTGACCTTAACTAGGTATATATTAGAAATGCAAATTCAACAGGTAGGCCTTGGTTAACAATGGTAATTGGGACTGGAATTTCCATTGTTAAGCAATGCAGTTGTAAAGCACAATGTCACATGACTGCATTGCTTAGCAATGGAAATCCCAGCAACTTTTTAGTCTCTTGGGAGCTGAATGCTAAACATTGGTATTGATAAAGCAAGCTGTAATCTTAACTCTTTTTTCTTTTTCTGACATGCTTAATTTCTTTTTATCTATACATGTTAGTCTCTTCTCCACATGCAGAAAGAGGGGAAGAAAAACATCACTCTTGTCAGATATTTGAATGGATTACATGCAAAACACTTTTGAGATTAGGTTAACAGCTGCATGATTTCAGGCCAAAGCTCAACTATTTCCCAGCCTTGTTTAAGAGTCTGTTTCCCTCCTTTGTCCCAATTTCATTAGGTTTCCATAATTTGGTTAGTAACCATTGTGCAATTAGAACAGTATGAAAGGTGTGGCTGCACTATCTTTGTCACCTCTCCACTATTCCCCATGTGTTGTCCTTCATGTGCTTCTTAATCCTGGAATAGCCCAACACAGATGCAGCAGGTTCTCTGCTTAACCTTGTTCCTCAGGTATATAAAAAAATGGTGAGGCCAGGTGATGAGACAACGCTGTTCCAACCTCTCATGAAATTCTAATAATGTGAGCATTAATTCTACAAATAGGACTTTCAGATTAGAAAGAAAAAGGAAATGCAATCAATAAAAAAGTACAAAAGCCAACAAGTTAAACATACAAACTAATTTTAAGAGTTGCATCTTCTTTGGCTCGATGTGTTTTATACTGTTTCCTCATTTCTATAATGGAAGTCTGTTGAGCAAAGCAAAGGAGCTATTTCATTCTATTCCACCATGATTCAAGGGTATGTTGAATTAAACATGTGCAGTTAGCCAGAATGCTACATCTAACTAGAAGCTCCATATGCAGGTGAGATGAGTTAAATCTAAGGGGCAGCAGGAATACACATCAAAGAAAGTATTACTTTTAAATGGTTCACACACATTAGTATCCTTCCAAACATGTACTCGTCCTTTCTTTAAGTAGATAGGAGAGATTCATGATGGCTCTCTACAATATTAGTAAAATATCTAGTTACATGCTGTTGAATTTTAATGCATGTTAAGGATTGAAATCAAAGGGATAACATTTTTCCAATATTCAAGATCTATTGCTTGTTTATCATCATCATTTTTGTCTTGCAAAGTGACAGAATTATAAAACACAGTATTTGGTTTTCATTTTTTGTGATATAATGCACTATATCTAATGAAATCAGATCATAAACTATTGGCACCATTCATAGTAAATGTGTCCTGACTTAAGCAAAAGACCACGCTGAAACGAGGAGATGTGTTTATTAACTGCTATAGTAGACAGAAAATCCTACCAAACTGAAGGATCATGGGAAACCCAGACATATAAATCCCAAAACTCAAGGCAGGTCTGGTCTGAGTTTCTTTGAAGGACAGTTCAAAGCCTCTAAACTACGCATGCGTTTTCCCCCCTGGATAGGGGCCCCCACCTGCTCACCATCCATACTCATAACAAAATGCTTTAATTTTTGGTTTTGAAAATTATCAGCAACACAAACACATGTACGCCCTGAAAATCTAACAAGAAATATTCATTTAAGACCATCTCCAATTATTTTTTCCTTCAAACCAATGTTATACAAGTGTTCTGAAGCTGTTTATTTATACAAGACATAGTTTCTACATAATAAAAATGAAATGGAAACAGTCAAATTTCAGTTCAGTTCTGTTACTTTTATATGACATATTGGTTATTTCCTATGGTTTCCTTCATTAAAGGAGATTCCACTTCAGTCAGTTTTCCCAATGATATTATATGCTCATTAGAAACCAGTAACTTTTCAGTGACAAGAACAGAGCTCTTACTTTATGTTTAAGGCCATAATTCACTTCCAGTTCCATAAGCAACACACTCTTACGAACATTTAACGTCTTCTGGAGTTCATCAAAAGTGGAATGAATTTCATCTACAATGCTCGTCTTTTGATTGGTCAGTTGGTGGATAATTTCAGATATGAAATGCAATGCAGTATCTATCTCTGGAAGCCTATTAAAAAATAAGCAGTTAACATTTCAAATAGCATTGCTATATTTTTTCCTTCAACATTCCTGAGACATAGCATTAACATTACACAATTATTAAACTTTGAATAATCCTCAATCATAATAACAAGATGAGACTGCACACAAAGTGCCAAGCCATGGTTAAATATTATGTTTGAACGCAACGTATGACAAATTTGAGTTAGAATGCTCCTCCATTCTCTTTAGTGGGAAACATTTAATCGTTTCTCATATAATACAGTATATGTAATAGTTATCAATAAATAGATTTAAATTTAGATTGGATGAATACCTTTTCAACATCAGAAGCTGTAACACAAACATTAGCTGGATTTACAAATCATTCTAAGGCAGAATATAATTTGTTTGATTGTAGCTTAGTATTTTGTTTGAACCCAATCAACTGTAATTATTCAGTAAACTATAACTTAGAACAACATGTGAAGCAAGCATGCACTTGGCTCACTTGGTGATCTTCATGGCTATTGCAAATTTATATACACATCTGGCTTTCTTAAGTTTTGTTAGCATTACAATTTTTGGACTCTATAAAGTAATGTCAATTCTAGAGGAATCTTGAACTGTTTAACATAAACGGCCATCTTCACTTGCAATTCTAAGCCAGAATTCATCAAAATTTCCATTAACTTCGAACAAGCACAATGCTCGTGCTCAATACACAATTGATTCCGCTTGCTTCCTCCTGTCAGCATGGACATTAAACAAAAACAGTTCCGCATGTGATTTATCATTACAAGAAACAAAGAAATCTGGTTTGTCCTCCCATATCAAACCATCTGGGTTTGTTTAAATGCTCCTGCTAGCAGGAACCAAATGGAAGAACTATGCAGCAAACATCAGCATGCTGCTTGTTCTCAATGAGCCAAAATCCTGAATAATTCTGGCCTATATTTACATAAAAATGTGGCTAATGAATTTTACAACATGCTGGCTTATTTATGAATCTTCTGCATTTTTTGCAGAAGTTTTAAACGAGGAGTTCAAAAAGTGGACTGTGTGGCATATGCAAATTATCAGCTTTTATTATGTGGATCCTAGTGGATGGGGTCAAAAGTTTGGTCCCTTTTTTGCATTTTTCTACCTGTGAACCCCTACAAGACCAAGCCCTGTCTTCCTACAACTAGTTTAGGAATACAGGCCTCAAAGCTTGGTGCAGCCCTTGAATCAACTGAATTTGTTCAATCCTATTTTAAACTGATATTTATATTAGAAAATTTGGGTGGATGGAAGGGAGAGCCCTGAGGACTCAAATTTTTTTAAAAACATAAGCCTTGGCTTAGACTTATATGAATACTACCAATGTTTCCTAAGCATTTATTTGGACTATTTTCTTAACAACGTAAGGAAGAATGAAGGTATAATACATCAGGATTGGTGTTTTTCATTTTCAATGAAGGAAAATAATATTATTGCACCTTATAACCTTTCTAAATCTCCATGAGAGGGAAAAGTCCAGGAAACAGAAGTCCCTCATATATTCTCTCAAGAAAGTCACAAGCAGCATTTTCAAATGGCCATAAACAATTTTCTGTTTTTGTTTTTCAGAACAGACTTCTCCAACATCATGCTCCCTAGATATGTGAGACTCATACTTTTAGAATTCCCAGACACATGCTCTGGAAATTATAACCATAACTCATCTGGAAGGTGCCAAGCTGTAGAAAATTGCCCTAACGTGCAATTCTATAACCAGGAAATGTTTCATAGTTTCACCTTTTGTTCACAGCATCTAACTGTGTTTGAAGAGAAGCCTTGTGTTGTTCTACTACATCCTTAAGAGGGACAGTTGGATGTTCTGCATGTTCCCCTTCTGTACATTCCTGGCACATGGCTGTCTCACAGGATTGACAGTAAAACTCCATCAGCTGATTAAAAAATAAGGAAAAATGTATTCTTATTAGAATGCCAGTGTTCAAGTTTGAATACAATATTGAAATCTCAGATTCACAGTAATGTTGGTATGACTCATTGAATTCAAGAAGAACAACAAGAGTTATTTATCATTCTTGGAATGATACATTTCAATGCAAAGATGTTTTAAACCAAGGGCATGAAATATTTCTCAAGTCGAGGGCTGCACTTGATTTTTGAGCGATGTGTCATCAAGGAATACTCCAAAAAGCAGGGCCAGAATAGAAAATAAATTGAATTTAATTAGCTTTTATATTCCATTATAGTTAAATTATTTAAATAAAGTAACAGGATTATTCCCAATGTATGTTAATCTTTTTCCCTTCTTTTACACTGGGCAACTTCTGGAACAGGTCTGATATTCATAGACAAGGGTGGGTAGGGGAAGCGACGCAAGCTGGGGCCAGACTGTACACCCTTGCTTTAATATATCTTTACTGACTTTTCAGTTAAATCCAAAGTAATTTCCTCTTTCTTCTAAGAGGCAAGTGAAGCCTTCTGGAGCAGTTTAATCATGATATAGATTGAGTATCCTTTCAGTACTAGATGCTATATTCAAAGCTTTTGAAAATGAATCCAGTTTCAATAATTTTCCACACCATTCCTGTAAATACATTATTAAGAAGACTTTTTTTCCCCAGCCTTCGAGTTGGTCATGACTCTGGTGACTGCCTGGACAAGTCTAGGCAATTTTCTTGGCAACATTTTTCAGAAGCGGTTTGCCACTGCCTCTTTCCTAGGCCGAAATTCATCCAGCTGACATGGTTCCAAACCAGGACTAAAATTTATGCTCTCCCAGTTTTTAGCCCAGGACCTTTAACCACTGCACCAAACTAGCTTTCATTGAGATGACTAAGATCACCATAACGGGTTATCTTAGAGAAAAACATCCCCAGTGTTTACTACCTGTGGTATGTTCCAGACCTCCGTGCTCAAACCCAGGCCCTATGGTGACCCTGACTTTCGGCTGTTGCTTTGTAATGCCAGGTCAATTAACAACAAGGCCTGGCGTGCATTACTGAAACCTGGCTGGGCATGGAAGGAGGCGTCCCTGTTTCAGAGATACGCCCGGCCAGGTTCAGAGTTTGGCACCAGCCGAGACCTCAGGGCAGGGAGGAGGGGTGGCTATTGTCATCTGGGAATCTCTAGAAGCTGTCCGGTGCTCTGCTCCACAAGTGGCCAGTGTGAGACTTTGTTTTTCAAGTTGGGTTCTTGAGAGCAGTTGGAAGTGTTGCTATTGTGTAGCAACCTCCCTGCCTGAGCTGCTGGAGGCCATCTCCAGTTTGGTGGTAGAGTTCCCCAGGCTTATGGTTCTGGGGGATTTCAACCTACCATCCCTGGGGCGTGCCTTGGAGGTGGCTCTAGAGTTCATGGCCACCATGGGCCTGTTTCAGATTATTCAGGACAGTGGCCTCACACCAGACTTAGTTTTCTTGTCGGAGCAATGGCAATGTGATCTGAGGGGAGAGTTACATCTTTCCCCTTTGTCATGGTCAGATCACGCCCTGGTGACCTTGAGATTCTCACATGCTGTCCCTCTCCCCAGGGAAGCAGGACCCATTCAATTGGTCCGTTGCCAGCCACTGATGGGTTTCAGGGGGGGCTGGGAGTTATACCCAAAGATCTGCTGCACGGTCCAGCGGAGGCCCTGGCTGCTGCCTGGAATAGGAAGGCAGCCACAGCCTTGGACAGGATCGTGCCTGTGTGGCCTCTCTTGTCCCATCGAACCTGACACTCCCCATGGTTCACGGAGGAGCTGAGGGTTCTGAAGAGGATTAAGAGATGTCTAGAGTGCCACTGGAGGAAGACAAGGACCGAATCCGACCAAACGCAAGCTAGAGCCACTATTAAGGCCTACCTCGTGGCAGTAAGAGCAGCAAAACGTCAGTATTTCTCCGCTCTTATTGCATCTGCAGAATGCCGCCCGGCGGCCCTGTTTAAGATTACCCAATCCCTTCTTGGGAAAGGGGATTCAGAGATCCATCTACAGGGCCGGAATTTTCTGGGCATCTGCAGGATAAAATTGCTCGGATCCATTCCGAGTTGGACTCCGAACATGGGACAAAGTCTGTGGAGATACCTAGGGTAAGTACTTACCATGTTATCTGGGAACAGTTTGACACTGCTGAACCCAAGGAAGTGGACAGGAACCTCTGGTCTGCCACCACTTGCCAATTAGATCCATGTCCCTCCTGGCTGGTGAAAGTAGCTTGGGAGGTGACTTGTGGCTGGATCCAGGCAATGGTGAATGCATCCTTGAGAGAGGGGGTGTTTCCAGCAGCCTTTAAGGAAGTGCTGGTGTGCCCCCTCCTCAAGAAACCATTCCTGGACCCTACTATACTGGACAACTTTCACCCAGTCTCCCACCTCCCCTTTTTTGGGAAGATGGTTGAGAAAGTGGTGGCGTTACAACTCCAGAGGATTCTGGATGAAATGGATTGTCTAGACCCCTTCCAGTCAGGTTTCAGACCCGGTTATGGGACAGAAACGGCACTGGTCGCACTTATGGATGATCTGTGGCGGGAGCGGGATGGAGGCAGTGCATCCATCCTTGCTCTTCTTGACCTCTCAGCAGCTTTCGATACCATCAACCATGGTATCCTTCTGGACCATCTCAGGGAGTTGGGGGTGGGCAGTGTGGTCTTGCGCTGGTTCGCCTCTTCCTCCAGGACCGGCCCCAGTCGGTGTTGATAGGGGTTCCGCAGGGCTTGGTACTCTCTCCGCTCCTTTTTAACATCTACATGAAACCACTGGGTGAGATCATCCGTCAATATGTGGATGATACCCAAGTATACACCTCCATCCCAGGTGAAATAAGTGATGCCGTGACCACCCTCTCTGAGGGTCTGGGGGCTGTGGGGGCCTGGATGGGGAGCAACAGACTTTGGCTGAACCCTGGTAAGACAAGAGTGGCTGTGGATTAACGGCTCCTCAGTTTCTGGGGAATTGCCATCTTTAATTCTGGATGGAGTTGCGCTGCCCCAGACAGATCTGGTATGTAACTTGGGGGTCCTCCTGGACTCACAACTCCTGCTTAAAGAGCAGGTGGCAGTCATGGCCAGGAGGGCCTTTGCACAACTCCGTGTTGTGTGCCACTTATGTCCTTTCCTGGAATGAGAGGCCCTTCGAACAGTCACTCATGTCCTGGTTATCTCCCACATAGACTACTGTAATGCACTCTACATGGGGCTACCCTTGAAGAGTATCCAAAAGCTACAGCTGGTCTGTAATGAATGACAAATTTAGGACCAAGTTTCTTAGAGGGTTGTGGGGACTTGATAAACTTAGTTGATAAGTAGACTTTATCCCCGACTGCAAAGGATGGTTCTGGGGAACGCTTTGCATCAGCATGGCGTTTATAGGCAGCTTGGGCATGTTGGAGGGCAAGTAGAATATTAGACCATGAGTCTTTGAGAGAGTCTGCCCAGCCAGCGAGGGTGGCTGGGAGCGGTTGAGGATGAGGAAGTTCAGGAATGGGAACAAATTCGCGTCCAAAAACTGTTTTAAAAGGAACTTGACCAGTGGTTTGATGAATGGAATTGTTGTAAGCGACCTCAGCAAATGGGAGTAAATCGACCCCGTTGTCTTGCTGGTAGTTAACAAAAGCTCTGAGGTATTGCTCTAAGGTAGAATTAACAGCCTCTGTAGATCCGTCCGTTTCTGGATGCCAAGCAGTAGAAAGTGATTGTTTCGTACCCAGAAGTTTCAAAAATGCGCGCCAAAATTGTGACGTAAATTGTGTGCCTCTGTCACTCACCAAACGGGCGGGGATACCGTGGAGACGGTACACGTGGATGAGGAAGAGGCGTGCCAGCTGTTGCGCGGTAGGGATAGAAGCGCATGGGATAAAGTGGGCTTGTTTGGAGAAAAAGTCTTTGACGACCCAAATGACAGTTTTGCGTTGACTAGGGGGTAGATCAACGATAAAATCCATGGAGATCTCCTGCCAAGGGACCGACGGAGTAGCTACGGGTTGAAGGAGACCCTGGGGTTTGCCCGGTTTGCGCTTTATCGCCGCACATACAGGGCACGCAGTGACATATTCTTTTAAGTCCTTGAGTAAAGTTGGCCACCAGAATTGCCGGCGAATGAGGTGCAAAGTTTTCACGTAGCCGAAATGGCCAGCTAGCTTGTCATCGTGGCAGCGCTGGAGTATGGTTTTTCGCATAGCTGCGGGTACATAGAGACGATCGTTGCGCCAGGCAAGATCATCGGTGAAAGTTAACAAGTGTCTGTTGGCTTGCAACCAAGTATCCGTTTTTAGGTGGGAGAGCAACTGTTGTTGCAAATCGGAGGGAATTGACAAGGGAGGTGAGCTGCTGGAAGGCGGAGCGGCCGGAGGCGGAGTCGATCGTGCTCGAGTCTGGCTGCGAGTCACTGCTGCCAGACTTAATTGTTTGTCGGTCCAGACGGTGCCTTGGACCGTTGGCCCTGGGCCATCATCCTGGGGTCTGCGCGAGAGTGCATCAGCCAAAAAGTTTTTCTTGCCTGGTATAAATTTAAGAGTGAAGTCAAAGCGGCTGAAGAACTCAGCCCAGCGCAGCTGTTTTGGACTGAGTTTTCGGCTGGTGCTTAGAGCTTCCAGGTTTTTATGGTCAGTCCAGACTTCAAAAGGGTTGGAAGTACCTTCCAATAGGTGTCGCCACGTCTCTAAAGCCGTTTTTACAGCAAAAGCCTCCTTTTCCCAAACGTGCCAACGTCTCTCTGTTTCAGTGAATTTGCGAGAGAGGTAGGCACAGGGTTTTAAAGCGCCAGATTGGTCAGATTGTAACAAAATTGCGCCTATGGAAAAATCAGAAGCATCGACTTGTACAACGAAGGGTTGAGAGGGGTTTGGATGCTGTAAAATTGGTTCTGTGGTAAAAAGTTGTTTGAGCGTTTGGAACGCTTGCTGACAGGCTGGAGTCCATTTAAGGAGCGCGCCTGGGTTCTTCGAACGTCGGGTATCCCCCTGTCCTTTGGTTTTTAACAGTTCAGTAAGGGGGAGGGCGATTTCTGCAAAATTTTGGGCGAACGCCCGATAGAAATTAGAGAATCCAAGGAAACTTTGTAATTGTCTCCTGGTACGCGGAGGCTCCCATGCTACAATAGCTTCTACTTTTGCAGGGTCCATTTCAATGCCCTGAGCTGAAATTCGGTAGCCTAGGTAATCAATTTGCGACTGATGAAACGCACATTTTGACAGTTTTGCGTACAACTCTGCTTTTTCCAATTTAGCCAGTACCTGACGCACCAAGTGGATATGTTCTGACATGGTTTCAGTATAAATCAATACATCATCCAAATATACTAGTACCCCCTTAAATAGGTGGTCATGCAAGACCTCATTGATTAACTGCATAAAAACCCCGGGTGCCCCAGATAAACCGAATGGTAAAACTTTATATTGGAAAGCCCCAAGAGGACAGTTGAACGCTGTTTTCCACTCATCCCCCTCTCTTATGCGAATGCGAAAGTAAGCTTCTCTCAAATCCAGTTTTGAGAAAATTTTACCTCTGGCCAGATGTGATAACATATCTTTGATCAGGGGCAAAGGATATTTATTTAATATTGAGACCGCATTGAGCCCGCGGACATCGGTACAAAGCCTTAATGACCCATCCTTTTTTGGCCTGAATAGGACAGGAGCTCCTACCGGGGAATTAGCAGGCTCAATGAAACCCCTAGCCAGATTTTTGTCAATGAACTCCCTTAGCGTGGTAAGCTCTTTGGGAGACATGGGGTATATTTTTGGGTGAGGCAATTTTACATTTGGTAAAAACTCAATGGCACAGTCCGTTTTTCGGTGGGGTGGCAAGCGATCTGCTTCCTTTTCCCCAAATACTTCAGCAAAATCTTGGTACTGATTGGGTAGCCCCTCAAGAGGTTGAAGCGTTTGTACAGTGGTATACGCTACCCCTCCACCCTCCATGTCCTCCAATAGGTCCTTTTCGGGTACTTTGTAAAATCCATCCGCAAACGTCACAGTTCTATGCAGCCAGTTGATGAAAGGGTTTTGTTGCACAAACCAAGGCATCCCCAAAATTACCAGAGGACCCCCCACTGGAGCTACCACAAATGGCAGCTTTTCCTGATGGGAGCCCATCTGCAAGGCGACCAGTCCCGTGGAAAGATTAACTGCTTTCCCTCCCGCCATAGTTCCATCCAACTGGGTGAAAATCATGGGTCTTGGCAAAGGGAACGTGGGCAGTTCTAGAGCCGCTACGACATCAGGGTGCATTAGAGAACGGGAGCAACCCGAGTCCAGCATGGCCCACACTTCCACGGTTTTGGTTTGTGAGCCCAGCTTAAGTTTAACAGTCAGTGTGGGAAAGTTTCCACTCACCGAATCATGGTTACGCCCGGTTTCTTCCACCTGCCCTAGGGCGCCCTTCAGGGCAGGTGGTAGGCTTTTCCCGCCGGCTGCTCGAATTGCAACTCTTCCTCCTCTTCTCCGAAGGGTAGGTCGGGGGGGTCCAGTTCCGCGAGGGCTGCCTTCAGTTTTCGCGGTGGAGCAGGAGCAGGCGTCTTTATCGCGGGTTTCGTCTGTCGTTCCTCTGGACGGCGTCTCGGGCACGACGTGGCTCGATGCCCTTCTTTCCCACATCGGAGGCACTGACCCTTGGAGAACCGTTGCTCCCTCTCTTCTTCCCAGGTTTTCGGTTTGGGGCGGCTGGCAAGTCCAGATGCGCGCGCTCCTCTAGCGAGACGTGTTTGTCTAAGCTCTTTGGTATGGGCATAGGTTCGTAGGGCATTTTCTGCGCTTCCCGCCAACTGAATCCACCCATATAGCGTTTTGGGATCATCTCTGCCCAGAGCCCATCGAAGGATTTCGGGTTCAAGCCCCTGCTTGAACAATTCGATGATTGTTGGCTCAGACCAGTCTTCCACTTTTCCTGCCAAAGCTTTAAACTCCAACGCATATTTGGCAACTGAGAGGGACCCTTGGTAAAGTTTCCGCAGGTCATTTTTTGCCGTTTCTTGAGCTAGGGGGTCTTCGAAATGCTCTTTAAGTGCCCACAAAAATTCATCGAAGTCCTCTAACTCGGTTGCCTCAGCTTGGCATAGTTGCACATACCAATCCGCTGCCCTTCCTCTCAGCTTGTTGGCAATGAAATTGACCTTGCCGTGTTCAGACCGAAAGTTCCGACCCCAATCTTCCATATAATGCTTGGCATTCGTAATAAAGAAGGAGAGCGTTGCGGGATCCCCATCAAACTTCACTCCAAATGGTGGGAAGGTTCTTGCCGGCTCAGCTGGCTGTGGCGGTGCCGCGAATGACAGCGTGCGCCGAGCCCCCACAAGTGGTCGATCCCTAGGAGGTCTTGCCTCTCGCTCTCCCCTTTGATGGGCTGATCGAGTCTTACTTCTCCCCCGGGTGGACAGGGTGCTGTGCCTGGGGTACTGTGACGGCTCTTCCTCCCAATCCTCCGGGGTGGGCTCTGCCTCTCTGGGCTGCTCCTCTCTGGGTAGATCCTTGAGGATCGTCACTATTAAATCCATTTTATCTTCCAATGCCCTCATACGGGCCGGAGTGACCGGCTCCTCCGGGGGTTGGTTGGTTATCACCACCTTCGGTGACAGAGGGACTTCGTGCTCCCAGGCCAATTGGGGAGACCCCCTCCCCGTGGTTCTTTCCATAACAGATCTCTGTTCACTCCTGAGACTCTCCTGTATGGATGTCAACAGCTCGTCCAATTGGGTATCTCGCAACTCCCGACGTGCTGCTCTTTGCGCTCTCGAGGTTAGCGCTGGCCGGCTTTTGACCACCTCCCGCTCTTCTTCGCCTCCCTCACTTACGCGAAGTTGAGGTTCTGTCATCGCTAGCGTTCCCTCTTATCCAAGGATTGGATGGGGCCAGCGGAAAATGGGAAAAATGATTCTCAGCTTTATGTAATGATTGCCTAAACCCAAATACTCAGTCTCACAAGCTCGGGCTTAAAGATAACTGATTTATTAAAGGAATAGTATGCAAATACAGAGAAAGCTGAGAATGAGCAAAAGCGCGCCAAATACAAACTTAAAAGCCTTGCTTGTGGGCAGGTCCCGCCCGGTCGCCCGTCAGGACGCTCCCCCTCCCAGGTGCTGAATGCCGTTAGATGCGCCTGGGAAAGTAACCTTGAACAGGAGCGCAAACCCAAACATGCATTCCAAGCCCTCAAAACAAGGGAGGGCAACAGAATGGAAAAACCCCGGGTGAAGGGATACGGAACAGAGAATGACATGTGAAACGTTACAATGTTAACCAGACATTAGAATGTGAACATGACATGGTCCAGAATGCAGCCGCGTGGGTAGTTCTTGGTACCCCAAGGGTGGCACGCGTAACACCTTTACTCTGCGAGCTGCACTGGGTTCCAGTTTGCTTCCGGGTCCAATTCAAGGTGTTGGTTATGAACTTTAAAGCCCTACATGGCATTGGGCCAGGCTACCTGAGGGACTGTCTCCTCCCCATTACATCGACTCGTCCTACCTGGGCATGCAGAGAGGGCATGCTAGGATCCCATCTGCTAGAGAGCTCCATCTGGTGGGGTCACAGAAGCGTGCCTTCTCTGCAGCAGCTCCTGCCCTTTGGAACATTCTCCACCCAGAGCTGAGACAGGCCCCATCGCTCCTGGACTTCCACAAAAACTAAAAAACCTGGTTTTGCCATCATGCCTGGGGCTGGAAGGAGAACAGCTCCTCTTGGGGATGGTTAGCTCCCTAGAATTGCCCTGTTCTGCTTATGGATTGAGAGAAAAGTTTGCCATCTGGATTCTATTACATTTTAGTATATTTATATTTTATATTTTATTGTTTAGTTATATTATATTATTGCATAGTATTTATATTACATTGTGGTTAATTGTTTTTTACTGTAAACTGCCCAGAGTCCCTCCTTGAGGGGGAGATGGGCAGTGATAAATTTGACAAATGAATGAATGAATAAATAAAACAGCTACCAGCTATAGACATTCAATTTTACTACTACTGGCAGCGCTCTTCTATTGTACCTCTTCTCCAGTGTGTTTCCCAGGGCTTGTACTTGGGTAAGTATGTACAGGATTGCAGTTTTAGCCCACAACCCTATACATACTTACCTAAATGTAAGTTCCACTGAATACAGTGGAGCATCATTTTGATTTGGTATGTTTATATCCTTCCTTCCTTCAATTTGTATAGCTGCCTGTCTCAAACCAGTGACTCTGGGCAGTGAACAATCATAAAAACAATTGGAATAGTTAAAACACAATACAAAAACGAAATTCAATACAAATAGCAACCAAGAGATACTATAATCTGCCAGTGTCAATATAGCCAGGAAATGGGACCCTTCACCCTCAAGACCCCAGGCCCAGGCACATATTGATAACATTTCCTTTACCAATTCTGTGTACAAAATAAAAGAAACAAAGTCACCAAAATTGTTTTATGTAATAAACAGTCATGTATAATAATGTCCAACAGTATTGAATATTACCCCATACTTATAAAAATAAGTATAATCTTACCGTTTTATATTATTTAAAGCACAACAATTACTCTTTAGTGGGTTATTTTTTCTATTCTTCAGTTTTAAATAAAACTGTCATGTCTTGTGCTTAAGAGTATTCATAAATTCCTAAAGCATTACTGATATCTTTTGCAATACAAATCAGAATAGTATCAGCTTTGCATTTAATGAGGCCCATATTTCTGGGAGAAACACATTTAATAGAAGAAAACAGTATCTGCTTAGGTTGACGTTTTAAAGTTTATCAGATTCAGAGTGCATCCGTTATTTCTCAAATAAGGCAAGAGCAGATTAAAATAAACTACACCAGTGGGAATGCCAGCACAGTCAAGATTTTCTAGCAGTTTAATAGAAACAGAATCAAGTATTTCATCTATCAAAAGGATACTTATTTTATATTAATGTATTTCTATTCGATCTCCTTAAAAAGAAAGAAGTACCATGAGTAAAGGGGCTTTAAGATCTCATAAAAGCAGGCATAATATTTATATAATGTATTGAAAAAGCTTATTTTAACATTATGTTTCTTCTAGGTGCCACATAGAGGAACAAGTCAGATGACACACTAATTCTTAAGATGGTTTGCAACAAATAAGTAACATGTTGGAGTGTGCTGGTCCCTCAGTTAAGTCAGCCTCTCACAAAAGGGCTGCAGCTAGTAAAATTACAGCAAATCTGACTATCCAAAGATGATGCTAGAAGCCAATGCTTTGCAACATACCAGTTTTCTATTTAATTTCTTTTAATATTAAGAATCATACAAACAAACAAAACTGCCAAGTTCAATGAATATGATAGGTACCAACGACGTTTCCATAAGCACACTGGAACCACTGGGCACTACCTTATACACCTAAATTTAATTTGTGATTTTACTATAGATGTTTACTTATTTATTCCTCAAAAAGCCAGAGATAGAAGACAGGAACAAAGTGTGGCTTCTTCTTCCAGCTGGTACCAAAAAGAAATAAGCCAGTTCCTGATTCATATATCTTAAAGAAATCATAATGAAATCACTATTTACTAGCCAAAACCACTTGTGGAAAGAACACCTATAGCAAGTGTGACCTGAACATACTATTTGTTTGCTGCTAAACTGTCTCATAGCTTAGATATTGTCTGAGTGCCGATACACACTTACACTTTAAGAGACAATATCCACTTTTTAAAAGAATATTTCTGAAAAAGAAAACTATTAGTTAGTTTTTGAGGCTCTGAGATAACGAGTTGGACAGTTCTTCAAAATAAAAGCAAACTCATCAAAGTTACCAAATTATTCTCTGAATGTAAACGATTACAAATCAAATCTTTATTAGGGTCATAGACCAGCATGAGGGTGGGGTACAGTCAATTAAAAAGCATAGAAGATACATCTGAGTCTAAAAATAATGAAAAATAAAAACTATGAAAAGCTAAAAGATACGAAAATATATGTATTCAAACAGAATATATATAGAGAGAGAGAGGGAGAGAGAGAGAGAGACAGAAGCTAAATGAGGACTATGTGTAAGGAAGACTCAAGACTGTATTCCAAAAGAATATAACACACTCTCATGTACGTATGTATATACACACAATTCCTCCTAACTTGCCTCCTTTATTTATTTATTTGTCATATTTCTCTACTGCCCATCTCGCATGCAATGACTCTGGGTGGCTTACAGGCAATAAAAATGACAAATCGCTAAAAACACTACAACATAAATATAAATATAAATACATATAAATATGGATACAAATATAAAAATACAAAATATAAAATTCAAGATGGCAAATGAGATCTTATACTTGGCACCATCACAGTGCCAACCACCCCCATGAATGGTTATCCCCACTCCCATCCTAAGTATAACCATGTCTTAACCCACTTCTGGAAGGCCGGGAGAGTGGGGGCCTGTCTTACCTCCGGGGGCAACTTATTCCAAGGGGATAATATTTTAATATCTTTAATATGTATGGCTAGAGCCATAGAATGATTCTAAAAGGGCCCATTATACTCACTGACTGAGAACTTCTGCCATCTAGATTCTTTTTACTCTTACTGTATTTATTGTATTTATAATTGGCTGAATTTTAACTCCGTTTTTATTGTAAACCTCCCAGAGTCCCTCCTTTGTGGGGGAGATGGGCTGTGATAAAAATTTGATAAATAAACAAATAAACAAATAAATCTTTATCTATATAAATATACAGTCACAATGGAAAATACAATATTATTTTACCAAAATCAATTATATATAAAGCAATAAATTTTCATTTTTAATCTCAGAGTTCAATGTAGTAACTACTTAACCCTTGCCATTTCTTTTCAACTGTCAAATGATAAACCTCACAGGAATCTAATCCACTTACATTTCCCTCATGATTGGGGCAGGAAAGTGGCTTCCCTGAAGCTACAGCTGTGACAGTCTCCAAGATGGCAGACTCTTCAATACTGCTGTCTGGAGTTCGCTGCAGGACATCCATCAGGTTGGTGATGAAGAAATTGTTTTGCAGTGCGGAAACCCCTTTCTCTGGAAGAATTGATGTCTGGCGGCACACTGGGCAAGAAAGGGTTAAGCTATGAGCTGGAATGTAATTCTGTAAACACCTAATGAGGATAATAAAAAGATGAGCAAACATTAGTATTGCTTCATATTCCCAATTCCACAACTCATCTCAGAAAAAGGATAAACTCTTAACCATTTAAAATTTGTATTCCTCTGACAATGATATAATGAAATAGCTGCAAACCTTAAAAGGTGAATCAGAAGGAAGGCATCCCTGAAGGAATGGAGAAAATAATACTTTATATACTCAGATTTACTGCACCCCAAAAAAGTCAAAACCAGGGGTCAACACCACAGGTCAATACAGTTCAGTTGGACAGTAGAAAAGGACTAATTTTGTTATATTTCATGTCAATTCTCTGATAATTGCCAAGGGATAAATGGCCACCATAAAAATACAATAAAAGAGAATGATGAGTTAAAATGCACCAAATAATATTTATTCTTTTATTTATTAAATTTATTTATTTAATTTTAGGAAAGCTTTCCACTGCATTGAAAATTCACTGTTATTTAACGGTAAGTCTAAACTTCTGGGAATTCATTGATGTGAAAGACCAGACAGATGTAAAACATTTTGGCTGAGACTTTGAAAAAAAACTTACCTCTCACAAAAAGTGTGCAGGCATGGGAGCACTTTGGGATTCTTGTAACGGTCCAAGCATATGCTGCAGATCAGAAACTGTTTGTCAATCTGACGCACCACAGGGCTTGGGATATTGGAGCCTTCACTGGCCATCCTAGACCACTGACATATGGATCGTGCTCTTTTTCACCCTGCACACTGCTGAAATGTTTTCAAAAATGACAAAGGGTTCAAAGTTAAAGAAATATATAATTTCTTTATATTTAATCTTGCTAACAATAAACCTTGACGTTCTTTACCCTGACTGAATAATTATTTATTGCAATGTGTGATACATTTGTTCTTTTTCACCTTAGAAGTAAGGCAGTACCAGGAAACACTACACTACTATTCTTTTATCAAAAATCTGGGCAGTTGCTCAAAACTGTATTACATTAAGCATGCACACAAGGCAATCTCAGAGTAGTCTGCAGATAGAGGAGTGGTCCTAGGTAATTTTCCATCCAGAAACTAACAATATTGAAACTTTGTTAAAAAAACAACAACATAGTGTTTACCTGAGCACCAGAAGAACTGCATGGGACAACATACTGAAATAAAGGTGTGACCCATTCACTCAAACAAAATCTCTGGATCTATAATGGGAACTATCAGCAACAATCCTACAAAGGGGCTATAGCTGCTTTGGATTTGAAAGACTATAGAGGGGAACTGTGTGATTCTCTAAGAGCAGCTGCTTTAAGGAGTTAGTAGCAGATGCTACATGAAAGGTCCCGCCAGCTTTAGTTTGCAAAATGCTGCACAGCCTTACCTTACAGATCAAACCCTTCCTGGCTCTAGCTAGCATGTCCAATATATAGTAAGTCTGTCCCAGCTATCCCCACTGTGGGTGTCCTCCAAATATGTGAACTTCAACTGTCAGAACTCCATGCCAGCATGCCCAGTACTGAGAATTCTGGGACTTAATCCACACATCTGGAGATGCCCAGGCTGGGGAAGGCTGATCTGTCCCTAGTATAGCCCCCCTACATCATGAAGGCAGGTGAGAGTTCGCTGCTTTTTCCATCATTCCTTTTACTGGCAGTTGGGTCCAACAAGGATTAACTTTAATATCCCCTCAAATCAATAAACAATGAAATATAGAAAGACACAACCACCAGATTCTGTCTCTTGGTGGGAAACTACTGACCCAAATAGTAAAACAAACTGAAAAAGACCCTGAATATATAATTATGCCTAACCTAATGGTCATGTTGGCTGGGAAGACTCCACGTTGAGGAAACTGGTGTATAGCAAATATCTTCTATATTAGTCTTTGCTAACTAGACCTCAGCCTTCAGGTATTACAAACCACATAGGAAACTATCTTAGACTAAATCAAATCACTGGTCCAACTACCTCAATCTTGCCATCTTCAGGGTTGCATTTAGTTTTTCTCCAGCCTTTCCTAGAAAAGCTAGAATTAAACATGTGACATATTATATACACTGTGTACAAGGCATTGTTCTTCCTGTAATATGGTTTAGGCCTGACTATCTCAGGGACCATCTCTGCTATTTCAAATTTATCTGGCTATTTAGACAGCAGTATAGGCCCTTCTGTTATTGCCTCTAGAGTCAGAAGTTCACCTATCTGGCACATGGAAGAGGACCTTCTCCTGTGCAGCTCCAAAGCTATGAAAGGCTCTTTCTAAGAATATGTGCTTGCCGTCATCTGAAAAAAATCAGATCTATTTAGCCAAGTTTTCAATGTTTATTAGTTTTAATCTTACTAATCTAATTGTGATTTTAATTTTATTGATTTTGCTGTCATACTCTGCATCTTTTTAATAATTGTAAACAAGCAGTACTCATACATGCAGAAATATAATCTTGTTGTTGTTGTTGTTTATTCGTTTAGTCGCTTCCGACTCTTCGTGACTTCATGGACCAGCCCACGCCAGAGCTTCCTGTCGGTCGTCAACACCCCCAGCTCCCCCAGGGACGAGTCCGTCACCTCTAGAATATCATCCATCCACCTTGCCCTTGGTCGGCCCCTCTTCCTTTTGCCTTCCACTCTCCCTAGCATCAGCATCTTCTCCAGGGTGTCCTGTCTTTTCATTATGTGGCCAGAGTACTTCAGTTTTGCCTTTAATATCATTCCCTCAAGTGAGCAGTCTGGCTTTACTTCCTGGAGTATGGACTGGTTTGATCTTCTTGTAGTCCAAGGCACTCTCAGAATTTTCTTCCAACACCACAGTTCCAAAGCATCGATCTTCCTTCTCTCAGCCTTCCTTATGGTCCAGCTCTCGCAGCATATGTTACTACAGGGAACACCATTGCTTTAACTATGCGGGCCTTTGTTGTCAGTGTGATGTCTCTGCTCTTAACTATTTTATCGAGATTTGTCATTGCTCTTCTCCCAAGGATTAAGCGTCTTCTGATTTCCTGACTGCAGTCAGCATCTGCAGTAATCTTTGCACCTAGGAATACAAAGTCTTTCACTGCTTCTACATTTTCTCCCTCTATTTGCCAGTTATCAATCAAGCTGGTTGCCATAATCTTGGTTTTTTTGAGGTTTAGCTGCAAGCCAGCTTTTGCACTTTCTTCTTTCACCTTCATCATAAGGCTCCTCAGTTCCTCTTCGCTTTCAGCCATCAAAGTGGTATCATCTGCATATCTGAGATTGTTAATGTTTCTTCCAGAGATTTTAACTCCAGCCTTGGATTCCTCAAGCCCAGCATGTCGCATGATGTGTTCTGCGTACAGGTTGAATAGGTAGGGTGAGAGTATACAGCCCTGCCGTACTCCTTTCCCAATCTTAAACCAGTCTGTTGTTCCGTGGTCTGTTCTTACTGTTGCTGCTTGGTCGTTATACAGATTCTTCAGGAGGCATACAAGATGACTTGGTATCCCCATACCACTAAGAACTTGCCACAATTTGTTATGGTCCACACAGTCAAAGGCTTTAGAATAGTCAATAAAACAGAAATAGATGTTTTTCTGAAACTCCCTGGCTTTTTCCATTATCCAGCGGATATTGGCAATTTGGTCCCTAGTTCCTCTGCCTTTTCTAAACCCAGCTTGTACATCTGGCAATTCTCGCTCCATGAACTGCTGAAGTCTACCTTGCAGGATCTTGAGCATTACCTTACTGGCATGTGAAATGAGTGCCACTGTTCGATAGTTTGAACATTCTTTAGTGTTTCCCTTTTTTGGTATGGGGATATAAGTCGTTTTTTTCCAATCTGATGGCCATTCTTGTGTTTTCCAAATTTGCTGGCATATAGCATGCGTTACCTTGACAGCATCATCTTGCAAGATTTTGAACAGTTCAGCTGGGATGCCGTCATCTCCTGCTGCCTTGTTATTAGCAATGCTTCTTAAGGCCCACTCAACCTCACTCTTCAGGATGTCTGGCTCTAGCTCACTGACCACACCGTCAAAGCTATCCCTGATATTGTTATCCTTCCTATACAGGTCTTCTGTATATTCTTGCCACCTTTTCTTGATCTCTTCTTCTTCTGTTAGGTCCTTGCCATCTTTGTTTTTGATCATACCCATTTTTGCCTGGAATTTACCTCTGATGTTTGTAATTTTCTGGAAGAGGTCTCTTGTCCTTCCTATTCTATTGTCTTGTTCCACTTCCGCACATTGCTTGTTTAAAAATAATTCCTTATCTCTTCTGGCTAACCTCTGGAATTTTGCATTTAATTGGGCATATCTCCCCCTATCACTGTTGTCTTTTGCTTTCCTTCTTTCTTGGGCTACTTCTAGTGTCTCAGCAGACAGCCATTTTGCCTTCTTGGTTTTCTCTTTCTTTGGGATGTATTTTGTTGCCGCCTCCTGAACAATGCTGCCAACTTCTGTCCAGAGTTCTTCCAGGACCCTATCTACTAAGTCCAGTCCCTTAAATCTATTCTTCACCTCCACTGCATATTCCTTAGGAATATTAGTGAGCTCATATCTAGCTGATCTGTGGGTCTTCCCTAATCTCTTTAGTCTGATCCTAAATTGTGCAAGAAGAAGTTCGTGATCTGAAGTACAGTCAGCTCCAGGCCTTGTTTTTACCGACTGTACAGATGTCTGCCACCTTTGGCTGCAAAGGATGTAATCAGTCTGATTTCGGTGTTGTCCATCTGGTGAAGTCCATGTATAAAGCTGTCTCTTAGGTTGTTGGAAGAGAGTGTTTGTTATGCAGAGTTAATTGTCTTGGCAAAATTCTATCAGCCTATGTCCTGCTTCATTTTGTTTTCCCAGGCCATACTTACCTGTAATTCGAGGTGTCATTTGACTGCCCACCTTAGCATTCTAGTCTCCTGTGATGAAAATAACATCTCTTTTAGGCGTGTTGTCCAGTAGGTGCTGCAGATCCTCATAGAACTGCTCTACTTCAGCTTCTTCAGCATCTGTGGTTGGGGCGTATATTTGGATCACTGATGTTAGATGGCTTGCCCTGAATTCGAATTGAGATCATTCTGTCGTTTTTTGGGTTGTATCCAAGCACTGCTTTAGCCACTTTACTATTAATTATGAAGGCTACTCCATTTCTTCTGTGGTCCTCGTGTCCACAGTAGTAGATCTGGTGGTCATTTGATGTGAAGTGGCCCATTCCAGTCCATTTCAGTTCACTGACGCCCAGAATGTCTATCTTTAATCTTGACATCTCACCAATAACCACATCCAATTTGCCCTGGCTCATAGATCTTACATTCCAGGTTCC